>NC_034597.1:22621991-22624446 GCF_900095145.1 Mus pahari | reverse complement strand
CCTTTCATGAGAGTTATGTTCCTTATTCTAAGGAGGAATGAAGTATCATCTATTAGGAATATAATCACTCCTAATAGATATGCATATAAATATTCTCTTTTGTAAACTGTGATTATGTATTCTGAAAGATGTTTAAGTGCTGAGGACAAACAACAGTCAGAACTGAGCTGAGAAGAACTGAGCTGAGAAGTTTTTAGAACACTTTTTAGACAGAACTATATGCAAGAAGAACTTAGAAGTATAGGCACAGCATTGGGAGAAAATAATTAGAGCATTATTGTGACATCAAAGCAAGAGGAGAGAACAAGATTAGAAGGTGAACGCAGAGTGGAATAACTTAGAAACTATAGGTAACATAAAAAACTAAGAGAGCAATGTGCAGAATGCAGAGGGAAAGAGAATAAAAGAAGAAGCTGCAGAGAGCAGAAGGATCAGGCAGGCTTCTCCTTGCCATGGACAGAACAGGTCCTTTCTTAATAACAAGGCAGGCTTAGTCTGATTAAAGGAACAAAGCTTTCTTCTTACAAACTTGAGTTTAATTAATTTAGCATTAAAAGAGTAGAAACTTTTTATTTCTCTATGCAATAAAGTTTGGAGCTCATTTTCCATCCAGAATGAGTGTGTTCTTTCCGTACTAGTGCTTGGTCTTTTGCTCTATATGCAAGTGTAAGTATGGATGTGTGTGTGTGTGTGTGTGTGTGTAAGTATGTAATTGTGAGATTTCATGCAAGTTGGACCCAATTGGTTCAAATAGAAATGTATATAAATGCACACGTGTGAATCTGCAAATGAACTTATGTGAGTTTATGCATATTTGCTTATGTAAAAGTTTTTCCTTCCAGGAGTATTATTCTCTTCTCCTGGTTCAATAGAAGTTTATTGCCCCAAACTTCCCCCGAGCCTGACAAGCAAGAGGCATCCGGACAATAGGGAAAAGGCTCTAGCAATCAGTCCTTAGTCCACTGCTGTGTTAGGATGAGGTGCTAAGTGCCAGAGCCTGCAGTTTCTGGCCTCAGAGGAACACAGAAGGCAGGTCACCTACAGTAGCATAGTGACTTAGACTCAGATAAGAAAACCTTTTTATTATTATACAGCAACCCTAAATATCTCCTAAGACAAAGTCTTACCTCCGCTGAAGCTCTTCCCCCTCCGCTGCCTCAAGAAGAACTGACAAGAAAGAAGAACCCCGCCAAGACTGGCCCCCAGCAACGGACAAAGAGAAAACTTGTTGGTGTTCTTAAATCAGCCAGCTGTGGAAGAGATGGCGGTCCTTTGTTCATCCTAGCTTGATGCCTGGCTTGGTGGCCAAAGCTTTTTTATGCCTAGGACTCATACGTTGCATGGGAGGAGGAACACAGAGACCTGCGTTCAGTCATGCTACCCAATGTGGGCAATGAAAGATGCCCACAGACCTGCCCTCTGCCCCGCAGCACAGGTGGGCTATAGACACCACAGAGCACCCTCCCCTACAACCACACAGCACAGTGAGGGAGAAGGAAGATAGACAGACCTGTGGTCGCCATGGTGCCCACAGACATGCCCTTCTGTGCATGGCACAGGTGGGCTGTAGATACCTGTCTGCTGTCATGCTGATCAGGCAGTATGAATGGAAGATGTCACCCAAGGGGTCTGCTACCCTTATAGCCAGCCTGCAACATGGAGAGCCATAATATGCAAATATGTGGCGGACAGATGGGAGAGAAAAAGAAATGGAGCAGCTTGAGCATTATGGAGAGAGATGGAACTGGACACTCAAGTGTGGAGAGGAGTAGCCTGTTGTGAGTGGCCAGCCCCACCACCAAGGGCCGTGGTGAGCTTCCAGCCCAAGCCGCCTCTGAGGGTCATGTCTGGGTTCACAGCTACACAGTGCCATGGGTTGGTGTCCATGGTTCATATGATAACTAGAGAACATGGGGATGTCTGGGTAGCCACAAAGGACCTCATGGATGTCCTGGGCTGTGCTGAACTGACCCCACCCATCCATCACTGGCTGTGGCGTTCTGGAGAGATGGCCCAAGATCTCCCAGGCAGCAGCACTCTGGAGAGTGCCTTGGCCAGGCAGCACAATGGAGCTGCTCCTAGGGCATTGAGTGTGGGAGAACTGACTCTGGCATTCGGGAAAGCTGCCCACAGGGTCCTAAGCATGGTAGAGCTAGCCCCGCCCCTCACCTGGCCCCTCCCCTCACCAGAAGAGCAGGCCCTGCAATCTTGCCTGGACAGCACAACAGAGCTGACCCTAGTGCAGGGGTGCAGGGAGTCAGCCATAGGGCAAGAAGAACAGAAAGGAGCTGTCCCCACCACTCCTCTGCCTCAACGTGAGCTGAGCAGGGAGAGATGCCCTGGAGGCAGTCAGGAGAGCTGGGGTCATGAGAATGCTGCCCTCTCCCTCTCCTTTTCTTTCTGTCCAATGCTCCAATGCTCCTTTCTGGTTTTGGGTTTTGTTGTTGTTGTTGTT
>NC_034597.1:22616666-22621816 GCF_900095145.1 Mus pahari | reverse complement strand
GGCTGGCCTCGAACTCAGAAATCCGCCTGCCTCTGCCTCCCAAGTGCTGGAATTAAAGGTATGCGCCACCACACCAGGCCCAATGCTCCTTTCTTGATGAGGTCTTGGTATGAGGCCCTGGCTGTTCTTGAAATTCATGGCAATCCTCCTGCCTCTCCCTAACAAGTGTTGGGAATTACAGGTGTGTGTGCCACAGTACATGGCAATAATAATTATTTCATCCATGTATCTTCTGTTTTAAGAGTTTTTGCAATTTTTTTGAAATAGGGCTTTGAGTTCATAATCCTCTTGCTTCGATCTCCAATTGCTGAGGTCTACTTTAATAGGTGTTAAAACATAGCTTGCGATTATTCAGCAAAGATGAAATAATTCATAGAATGATGGAGCAATAAAATATTTTACATGGGGAAAAAGCAGCTTGTAATTTAAATGTAGCTTGTATTATAAAGGATCCAATTGGAACAATATGGTAATTGCTAGAAAGAATGAGTTTTATAATACATATCCTCAATTATATATGTGTTATTAGCATATATTTTTTTAAAGATTTATTTATTATATGTAAGTACACTGTAGCTGCCCCCAGACACTCCGGAAGAGGGAGTCAGATCTTGTTAAGGATGGTTGTGAGCCACCATATGGTTGCTGGGATTTGAACTCTGCATCTTCGGAAGAGCAGTAGGGTGCTCTTACCTGCTGAGCCATCTCACCAGCCCAGCATATATTAATTATACATAATAATAGGCTTCATGATAACATTTTTTGTTGGTTGTACTATCAGTACAGGAAACTATGGAAAAAGATCACAAGAAACTAAGACCTAAGAATAATAGCCTTCTTGAATGTAGACAAAGATGTACTCAATGTAATACTATCAAACTGAACATAGTAACATCAAACACATATATCATGACAGTGTGGTTGCTCCACAAATGTGTGACTTAATATCTAAAATATTTTGTTGTGTCTATCATATATATGTCTTCAAATTTCCTGCTCTGTGTATGCATGTGCGTGCGTGCGTGCGTGTGCATGTGTGTGTGGATGTGTGTGTGCATGTGCACGCGTGCATGTGTGCATGTGCGTAAGCGTGTGTGTGCATGTGCATGCATGCGTGCGTGTGTGTACGTGTGTGTGCACGCGTGTGTGCATGTGTGTGTGTGCGTGTGTGTGTGTATGCGTGTGCGTGCGTGTGTGTGCATGTGTGTGTGGATGTGTGTGTGCATGTGCATGCATGCGTGTGTGTGTGCGCGCGTGTGTGCATGTGTGTGTGCGTGTGTGTGTGTGTGTATGCGTGTGTGTGCGTGTGTGTGCGTGTGCACGTGTGTGTGCGCCTGTGTGAGTATGTTGGGGTGAAAACACTTTACCTGGATTAAGCGCTACTACATTGTGAGTGTTATCTAGAAGTGTATGGGGACTGGAGAGAAGGCTTAGTATATAAAAGCACAAGACGCTTTTCCAGAAGACCCGGTTTGCATTCCAAGAGCCCACATGGTAGCTCGCAGCTTCTATAGCTCCAATCCAAGAGAGTCCAACACCTTCCTCTGGCCTCCCTTGGTACCAGGCTCACATATCATACATAGACATACATTCTGACAAACATTTATACCCAAAATAAATACTTTTTAAAGAACGTATTAGGTCAAGTCTATTAAATATGCAGCTTTCTATATATTAATTTAAATTATAATTTCTGTAATACTTATTATATAATGCTATATTAATACATAAGGAGAGTTACGGATCTGATCATCTAATAAGCAAGACAATAGCAATTTACTAAATCTATTTATGATTAAGAACTAAGAAAAAAACTGGGCAATGCCTTTAATCCCAGCATTGGGGAGGCAGAGGCAGGCAGATCTCTGTGAGTTCAAGGCCAGCCTGGTCTATAGAGAACTAGTTCCAGGACAGCTAAGGCTACACAGAGAAACTCTGTCTCAAAAAATCAAAAACAAAACAACGACAAAAGGAAAGAAAAGGAAAGGAAAAAAAAGGAAGAAAGAAAGAGCCAGAGTAGTTGCGTCCTGCAGTGAGCTGCATTGGGTCTGCATTCTAGACTGAATCACTATAAATACACTCTTCCGCTGTCTCAAAGTATTTGCTGAGGCCAGGAAAATCCTTGATAAGAGCCATATAGGGCTGTGTGGCCATGCAGCGTTGAGTCCGGGTTTGTTTGTGCTTTGTTATCTGAGTGTGTAGTCTCTTCTGCTGTGAACACTAGGTGGTGATGTAAATCAGGTTTGTGTCCATCCCTTTGCAGACTTAAAGCCACATGGAGTAGCAGCCTGATGGGTGGCAGAGGGTGATGGCAACTTCCATACATGCACCTGTAAGTCACACCTCGCTCTGAAAACAACCACTAGTAAACGTTCTGCTTGCTGAAACGGACTTTTACAAGACATTCTTTGGGTTGTCAAGTAAAGAAGTTCAGCAATACTGCAGGATATGACATCAAGGCGTAAATATAAAATGTGTTTCCAAACATTATCAATGAACACCTCTGAAAGTAATTTGAAGTACATTCTAAATATGATCAAAAAGAAAGCTGGAACGGACAGGAGCCCCTGTAGTTAAGAGTACTGGTGCTCTTCCACAGGATTGGAGTTCAGCTTCCAGCACCCGTGACAGGCCACACCTGTCTACAACTCCAGTTCCAGGGATCTGACACCCTCTGCAGGCCTCCACCGGAACCAGGCACACATGTGGTACACAAGCATGCAGGAGACTATTAGCACACTGGGTGGGGCCTGAGCACAGGAGACCTCAAAGCCCACCTCCACAGTGACATATTTCCTCCAACAAGGCCACACCTCCTAATAGTGTCACTTCCTATAGGCCAAGCATTCAAACACATGAGTCTGTGGGGGCCATTCCTATTGAAACCAACACAAGAGACTGTATAGTAGTACAAAGACTTAGGGTAGAACCAACTCGTCCAGTCATCATGAGAGAGGCTGCCTCTGGCAACTGAGAGGAACAGATGCAGAGACCCACAGCCAAACCTTAGGCAGAGAGAAGGCCCAGGTTGGAGGGTACCATCGGGTCCCTCCCCTTGGAAACTCATGGAAGAAGAGGAGGGGGAATTGTGGGAGCCAGAGGGGTCAAGGACACTGGGAGAGCACATCCCACAGAACCACCTAAGCAGGGTTCATGGGGGCTCACAGAGACCCAAGTAGCAACTGTGAAGCCTGCGTGTGCCCATACTAGGTCCTTTGCATATGTTATGGTCTTTGGCTTGGTGTTCTGGGGGGACTTCTGACAGTAAGAGTTGGGGTGTCTCTGACTCTTTAGCCTGCTTTTGAGACCTTTTCCTCCTACTAGGTTGCTTTGCTCAGCCTGGATGTGAGGGTCTGTGCCTGGTCTTATTGTAGCTTGTGCCAGGTTTGGTTGCTGTCCCTTGGATGCCTGATTTTTTGTTTGTTGGCTTTTGCTTTCTGGCAGGGGAATGGATCTGGTGGTGAGGTCAGGCAGGAGGAGAACTGGGAGGAGTGGAGGGAGGGGAAGCTGCAGCTGAGATGCAGTGTATGAAAGAAAAAGAAATCATTTCTTTAATGGCAGAGTAGGTCTGTGACGGGCAACAAGATCTAGTCCCCACTCTTCAGGCCCATCTCCAGTCTAGAGCAGAGGTTCTCAACCTGTGGATGGAGACGCTTTGGCAAACCTCTGTCTCCAAAAAAACTACATCATGATTTATAATAGTGGCAAAATTACAGTAATTTGAAAAATAAAGTAGCAACAAAAATAATTTTATGGTTGGGGGGATCATCACACCATGAGGAACTGTGTTAAGGGGTCGCAGCCCTGGGAAGGTTGAGACCCACTGATCTAGAGGAACTTTCCATGACTGCGCTGGGTGAGGAAGAGGGCCTCTGTGAGGTGATCCTCCTGAGAATGGACTTTTCCCAACATGGCCTGCTCATGTGTCTGAGAGCTGTGAGCCCTGTGATATCCCCAACTCAAAACTAGTAGCCCCTCTCATCCTTGATGTCCTACCATGGGCTGACGCTGCCATGGCAACCCACTTGGTTACTGCGATTATTTGGACAATTGTTCCAAGTCTGGGACATGTCAGTCAAAAACAAGGATTCCTGTGGTCGCTGAGTGGGGTACACAGCCTAATCCCAGACCCATGGAGAGCCATGGTCACCTTGTGCGTCTCTAGTACCCTTTACACTCCTGCCTTTCTCGGAAACAGACACTGAGTGAGTACAGAATTGCCAACACGTAAAGCAAATGAAGCCATGGTACAGATGCAGAAAAGGTTGTACCAACATCCAGGTCTGACGGTGAGGAGAGCTGGCCAGGCGAGGGTGCTGGAGAGATGTTCCGGGGTGAATATAAGCCAGCACAAAGGCAGACAGACCTCTGGCCCAGGCAAAGATTACCCTTCTCTCTGCTTTTAGATTCGTCCTGGACTGGTCTCTCTGGTCCTTCATTGATGTTGTATAGCCCAGACTGGGATCAATTCAATTCTGTGCACTTAATGTCCAGTGCAGACCTGACATCTAGCCAGAATTATTAATACATTGAATAAAATTCATATAATGAACACCAGACCCTGCTACCTCCTTCAACATTAATGTGTCTCAGTGAACTCAGTTTACCTACCCATGAAATGGGAATATTATGGGAAGGCTCTGGGCAGTTGAGAAGGGGAACTTTTTCTTCTCTTTGACTTGCAACCTACCTCTTCCCTTTACAGGATAGAAAGCAGAAGAAGTGGGCATCAAGAACCTTTCAATTCCCCAGTTGATAACATCTAGCCATTTTTGCTTTCTCTCTTCCTTCTCTTGGTGTCTATACTTGGGTGCATATGATTTTTACTGAATCACTTGAGTGGAAACCTTAGCAGACACTTGATGTTACTTTGAAATTTAGGCTGCATTAAGCCAAGGACATGGGGCTGAAGAGACGGCTCCGAGCTTGAGCTCTTGCTACCCTCGCAGAGGGCTGTAGAAGTTCAGTCTCCATCACACACGCTGGCTCTTAACTGGCTGGAACTCCAGACCCAGGGTTCTAGCGCCCTCTTCCGGCCTCCGCAGGCAATAGATACCACATGGTGCGCAAACATACATGCAGGCTATACATGTATACACTCATCATACAGGTAATATAAAAAGAAGCCGGGTGTGGTGGCGCACGCCTTT
>NC_034597.1:22599633-22616448 GCF_900095145.1 Mus pahari | reverse complement strand
AAAAAAAAAAAACAAGGACAGTCCCCTATATACCACAATAACTACGATCACAAAAGAGGCCAGCAGGTCTATGCCAGTTCCTAGCCAGCAAGGACAACATAGTGAGACAGGTCTGAAACAACTGAAAACTTAAAATTACTCGGTCTTCAGGACTAGTCAGGAAACAACAAGAACCTATGCCCCGTGTGGAGCAGATGCAGACATTAGACGGTGACAACTACTATCCGGGAGGCTGATGAAAGTGTAGCCACTGCCCAGCCACAGGAGGCAGATGCAACAGGAAGCTGGGACTGCGGGTGGGAGGGTGGCCTGTGAGCCGAGCCTCCAGAGACCCAGAGCTAGTGCTCTGTGGACACAGTGCTGTGACCCGTCTGTCTGCAGCTACAGTTTGAACACCAAGTTCCAACTCACAATCTCCTCACATCTTCACTGTGGTGTTTAGTAGCTGGTTACTGTTGATGTCACGTTGTTGTTTGAGATGGGGTCTTATATCCACAGCCAAGAATGACCTTGAAGTTCTGGTCTTCTTGCCTCCCTACTGCTGGAATAAGAGGTGTGCACCACCAGTCCGCAGACAGGCCAACCCTCTAACAAAATGAGGAAATCTCCAGCCACAGAAGCTTTGTTTTGACATGGTTTCGGGGAGCCCAGGCTGTCCTCAAATTTGCGATATAATCAAGGACACCTTGCCTCCGCATGTTGGGGACTACAGGTTTGAGCCACCATTCGTGCCTTTAATTCACTATTTCCCTGCCCACTATTCAAAGTTGCCATGCTGCCTTTGACTGTCTCTTACTGTTAGAGGACCCTAAAGAGGGAAGTGAGTAATGCAGTCCGAATTTGAGAATTAGACGCCCACCTCCGGACCGGCGCAGCGTGGCCGGCCTCTGCCTTGAAGAACCAGACCTCTGGGGGGGGGGNGGGGGGGAGCAGTCCTGGGGAAGTTCGTAGCCGGAAGCTTCCGCCCGCGGTGCCGAATGGTCCCGCCCCCTCGCAACGGACCCAGCGTCCCTCCCTAGAGACGGCAGGCACCGAAAACTTTGCTGTTTAGGGGAGCCGGTAGGTCCGTGAGGAGGCGGAATGATTGGGTTGGGGAAAATTCATTAAGGCGTAGAAGTGAGTGGACACGGAGAAAGCACTCTTAAGATCACCATCTCCCCCTTTCCCACATCCCCCGACGAGGGTCCCCTACCGAGCCTTGCCGGGGTCGGACTGTGGGAATAGGGTATAGGAGAAGGCACTTAAGGGCCTTGCTGTTAAGACCTAACTTACCGCAACGTTTGGGGTTCGGATCCTACTATGCAGGGAGTGTGTGACACAATGCCCTCCTCCTACCAGAAACCCATTCTCTCTCTTTATCTGAGTTGTTACAGAGATGGGTTCCATCCCTTCCTTTACAAACCCCATTCATTGATTTGCTGGTTCACATAGCCACTCAGCAAATGCATTCTGGGACCTGCGTTTCCCCGCTGTAGGCACCCAGTTTCCAGAGATCAATGTTACTTGAAAATTCCTGTTCAGCAGGCAGGGAAGAACAAAGTACCATATAATTTCAGGCTGTGTTCAGTGGTGCAAGAAGCTGTGGGCACAGAGTCAGTTTTCCTCACGTGACTACATCAGAAGGATGAAGGAAGCCCTAAGCTTGTGAGAGAAGTGACCACCTACTATGCTGCTTGCTGTGTAGTCTCAGCAGAGGTAGAGACTTCCAAAATCCTTTGAAGGTCATATTGGTTGCCAAATGAGAGCTCGCATTGTACCGTGCGATCTTCAAAGGGATGCAAGCACCGGCTACTTTTTGAGTCTGCAGATGGGTAATTTGGAAGCCTTCCTGCTCAGGCCCTCCTTGGGCAGCTATTTTCCACACATCTCAGGGCTTCTCCATATACCTCTTTGGACCTGAGTGTCCTTGTTTGAACCAGTGATGGCGGTGGTGGTGGTGATGGTGGTGGCGGTGGTGGCGGTGCAAAGGTGCTATCTGTGGGTTTACAGTGACCACCCATCTCTGTGCTCCCCAACCCCCACACTCATTCAGCCGAATGGTTGAGCATGTGGGTACCTCTTGTTGACTGTGAAGCACTGACCAGGCCATGGGACCTTTGGAGGGTTCATCTTCTCGACCCTGAGAAATGAGAATAACCTCCATTTCCACATAGATTTAAAACGGGATTGTGTTATGAAATGAGTCCACAAGCCCGACAACGCTGTTCCGAGTTCTGGACCTGCTGGGAACAAACCTGCCGTCTCACCAGCTTCTTTCCTTACACAAAGGGGGGGGGGGGGGAAGGGGGGTAGTTCCCAGGGTGACCAGCAGCAGAGGTCTTGCTGTGAATCATGTCCTCTCTCGAGCTAGCCACACTCAGTCCCAGGCCTAGGCCCTTGTCACCCATGGTAAAACGGCAGAAGTTTGTCTTTACAATTCCTGCACACACTGGTCTGTGTAGGTGCCCAACCTTGGGGCAGAATTGGAAGAGTTTTGTTGTGATGGGCTGGGAAGTAGAGGAGAAGGGGGGGGGGTTCTGAGTCTGCAGCCCACGCTCCTGAGCTCTCTCGGGCTGTGTTAATGAGTTCCCTCCTCCTACAACCTGCTCAGAGAGGGGAAGGAGGGGCGGGGGAGGGAGGGGGAGCGAGAGGGAGTTATTCCCATGTCCCAGTAAAGCAGGCCAGGCACACTGAATATCCTGGCTGGAGAAGCCGAGACTGAGATGCTTTCCTATGGAGATGGGACCCTGGCCTCTTCTAGCCCAGCTGTGTGTATGCTGATTTGTTCAAAGATGCTGTCTGTGGGTTTACAGGATGAGGGAGCTGGACCTCAGGGAGTCACCTTTTCTGTTCTGTTGTCCTGAAAAGGGCAGCGAGTGTCCCACAGGTAGACCAGACTTTAGTATCTGCCCTAGGAGGCAGCTGGCCACCAGGGATGGGGATGGGTAGTTTCCACAGGGAGGCCTGTCAGGTCTGCCTACTTAGAGGATGGTAAGCCTTTATGCAGAGAGTCCAAGGCTTGTACTAGAGACCCGCCTGCCTGTGTCTGCCCCTCAAATGGCTTCCACCTCATCGTCTGCTGGGCTGCCGTGCAAGGCTGGTCCATGTAGGTCCACCCTGTGGATGAGATGCTCTGCCGCCGTGTAAAAGTCCCGCGGAGAATGGACCACCCCCAGTACATCCATGACCGGCTGATACTGCAAGCGCCCGGTTGCTTTGTCACTGTGTGTAGAGGAGGTGACAGAATGAGATGCGGGCTTGCCAGCTCCATCCTCTGTTTCTTTTGTGCAGGGGAGATGGCTCGGCGGGTATGGTGCTCGCTGCACATGCGTGAGGTCTTGAGTTCAAATCCCCAACCCGTGTAAAAGCCCGGTGTGATGACGCACACACTTGTAAATCCAGCACTAGGGGATGGCAGAGACAGGTGGATTCCGGGAGCTCGCTGACCTGCCACCCTAACTGAACGGGTGACCTCTAGGTTCTGTGAGATCCCTTGTCTAAAAATAATAATAATGTGGTTTGCAAGATGCCTCAGTGAGGAAAGAAAGGTGCCTGTCATGGAGCCTGCATTCAACCCCGAGACCCACGTATTGGACAGAACTGACTCCTAACAGTTGTCCTCTGACCTCCACACATAGTCTGTGGCACATGCACATACACGCATACTAAGTAAATGTACAAAGAATACGGAGAAGTCTGGGGGG
This sequence comes from Mus pahari, assembly GCF_900095145.1. Lineage (NCBI taxonomy): Eukaryota > Metazoa > Chordata > Mammalia > Rodentia > Muridae > Mus > Mus pahari. Next base: position 22,612,765 of record NC_034597.1, on the reverse strand, counting down.
GATATGACTGAATTCAGCCTCTGGCCTCTCTATGTGTACACACACCTGAGCATGTCCAGACACATATGGACACACGTTTATACAAAACACACACACTCGTGCACGCACATGCATGATTTTTTTTATTGAGATTTTTATTGAGGTGACTGCAGACTTTCTTTTTATTCCCGAGCCATCCTTAAATGAAACCCTATCATTCTCCACACATTTATCTGATTGACTGTAACATTCTCCTGCTTTGAGGATTGCTCCTGATGATAATGTTTTGGGGTAGTGAAAAAAGCAGCAGTAATTTTGGAAGGATTTGCTAATAATGACCTGCAAACCCTTCTCCTCAAGGTGGTAGATGTGCCCAGGGCCCAGGGCCACCTGCTATGCCCTCTGTGAAGACAAGAGGGCATACATTCCTTGAGCTGAGCTGACCCTCTCAGTCAGGGTCAGTGGATGCCACGTCACTACGTGGCTTATAGGAGGATCCATAGGGATGGCTATATTTGGCCTACTATTGGCAAGATCACAGAGTCCTCTGATTCCTGGGATATGGGAGAGATGGAGCGAACAAGCATGGGTGTAGGATGGGTATCGTGGCCTTATGCCCACGTGGAGGAGAAGAGAGCCCAACAGGTCTGCGCTAGGGCACTGGACCAGCTTCTGACTCTATGAAAACCTTTCACAGGGCAGGTGAGCTCTGAGTCTGCCCCTTCATCTCCCACAGCAGGGAAGGCAGGCCTTTCTGGCTAACCGAAGGGGAAGAGTGGAAGGTTGGGAAGGCACTGCGTTAGAGGCATCTACAGAGTTTCCTTCCCTCAGCCCTTGACTCTCAAGGAGAGCCATTGTCACCCGTGGGACTCCTGGCATTGTCTGTCCTCTTGTGTTACCCGTGAACGGCAGACTTGGACTTGAGGCGGAGAGGCAGGCTGACCCATCTGGGAATCACAGTGTTAACTGGGCTGACACAGAGGCTGTCCGAGTGTAAACGACACTGGCTCTTTTCCTAGGAGCTCCGGCTGGGACACCTCTCTGAAGAACAGCATGGAGGAGTGTAATAAAGAAGAACCAAGCAGCAGCTCTCAGGGCCCAGGATACTGTCCGGGGAGGCTTCCTGAAAGCCATGGCCTGGAGAAGATATTACAAGAATCAAATTATAATCCAGAAAGAAGTCCCTTAAATCCTGACCCCAGGACCCCACCTTTACCCCTCACAGACCTAGGGCAGCCCAGGAAGTCGCCTTTGACAGGCACTGATAAGAAGTACCCCCTGATGAAGCAGCGCGGATTCTATTCTGACATCCTCAGCCCTGGAACCTTAGACAAGCTTGGGGTGAGTGCGGCAGCCGTCCCTCCCCACCCCTGATCCCTCTATGAAGGTTCCAGTCACCCACCTTTCTGTTCTGCTCAGTGTCAGCGCATCGGTTCACTTCCCGACGGTTCCATCTGTCTAGCCACCCGCCCACCCTCCTAGCTACCCCATTCCTCGGTCCATTACTTCTTCATTCCTTTCTAAGCTCCTCCTATGTGCTAGACCCAGGACCGAGCACTGGAGACAGAGCGAAGCTAAGACGTCCACATCCCTGTTGGGATGGCCTCTGGAACCGCCCCCCCCCAGCACCCGTTCTGGTTAAGAAGGGGTGTACGGGTGAGATCTAAAAGTGAGAGCTGCACTTGCTGGAAATGACAGGGGCTGGGGGGCAGGTCAAAGCAGGGAGGGATGCAAGTGTAGAGCTGCTGGGGCCCTGAGAAGGCATGGACCATGTGAAGAAGTGGGCGTAGAACGGGAACGGAGAGATGAAGGGATGATGCTAGGACCTGGGGGAAGACAGAAGGAAGGAACCAGAAGAGAGTTCCCGGCTCCCTGTTGGTCCAAGCAGCCTTAGGAATATTTTAGGCAGGGGAAAGACAGGAGGGCTTGGCCCTTAGACATAGACTGACGTGTTCTCTGGAAGGAAGGAAGGAAGCAGCCAGGGACGTCCCGGGTGGCCTCAGTCAGACAGCCCATGGCCTCTGAACAATGTGTACAAGCTCACCCCCGTACTCCTGGGGTGCTTTCTGGTGGGCTGTTGGAAACACCCAGCCTTGGAGTCACCCTGGGTCCTGACTGGGCGGAATGATTGTACACAGTCAGGGCTCTGGGCTTTGTTTCAGAATGTGTGCTGTGGCCCCTACATGTCCCAGAATTTGATTCGCCAAGCTGACCTTGACAAGTTCACCCCAAAAGGTCAGTGGCATGAGCATTGGGTGGGTAGTGGTAATGGGCCTTCAGACTACCTCGGGTCTCATGGAAGTAACCTCTTCCTGGCCGGAAGCCTCCCTTTCCTCAAGGGTGAAATGGTGTTAGTGAATTATGAGCTTTGCAAAGGCCCAGTTCCCAGGAGTGCTTCGTCATCTACCTCAGCAGAGGTGTGTGAGGCCTGACACTAGCCTCAGGCCCCCGAGGGCCACAGTTCTCTCTATGGGGGGGGGGGCTCAGCAGGGTTTGAGTTTCTTCTCCCCCAGAATATGGGCTGTAGGGAAGCCGAGGTCATACCTGAGCCGCACCTACCTGGAATAGGTAGGTGCCTGAGAGATCTTTGCGAAAGGACAGGAGACTGTCCGTGGGCTTCATGGGATGTCTCAGAGCATGCCTGGGGCAGGCCTGAGGCAGAGAAGATGGCTTTGGTGGAGTCCAGGTTATAGAAGGAACCTAGCCTTATTGGTTCCCTCCTCCAACAGACAGTACACCCGTCCCTCAGGTCCAGATGCCCCATGGTCCCAGGCGTCTGTCCCATGTCCACCTGAGGAAAGGCCTGGCTCTTTCCTAACACTGTCCAAAACATCCCTGTCAGCCCCCCCGAGTCTACGAACCCTTAAAATGGCACGGAAAACATCACAGCCATGGGTATTTGTGTGCTTATACAAGGGTCTAGCTTTTCCCCCACAAGCTCACAAGCTCCTAGGGTCCAGGTGACAAGCCACAGGTCTCAGCCTCTGGAGGATGTGACTGATGCTCCTAGCATCCATATCAGTGGGCCATGGCTAAGGCCAGTGGCTCAGCCCCTACCCACAGAAGGAAGAGCATCCAAAGGGGCGGGCCCCAGCATGGCGCCTGTCAGGGGCCTCGGCAGGCACGGATAGCTGTCTGTTTAGTCACCCAAGCCTCTAACCTCAGATACTAGCCTGGGCTTCTGTGGGATTCCAAAGGACACCCCCAAAGTTAGTTTATGCAGTAGAACTATTTTTTTAACTCCAGAGAGGAGGTGGGGTACCAGGGTCCCACAGAACATAGGGGAGAGCAGTAGCCCGTGGAATTCTATAGCATATTCCCACGCCCTTTCTTTATCCATATGGTCTTGCTTTACCTGGTACTTTTCCCTTAGCACCTTGTGGTACAGGATGCCCCCGTCCTGGCCAGCTGGGATGCTAGGTCCACCTATCTAAGACCCTCTTCCCACTGACAGAGTTCTTGTGGCAGTTTTGATGATCAGAAAAGGACCTAATAGCAGTCCCACTATAAAAGAATTTAATAATCACTGATATAATTTTAGGAATTCTTATAGGCTCATCATTAAGATTTAAGAAGTCATCTATTTGTCTATATAGCATCACTATAAGATAGTACATCTTCATGGATCTGCAGAGATCGGCTCCAAAGGGGTGTGCGATTACTTAGTGATTGTCATATATGTTTAATAATAGCAAGAAAAGCATATAAATAGCAGGAATCTTTCCTAAAATGAATCCCTTACAGCCTTGCTAAATAAGGGCAAACCTGTCACAGATTATATAATAATTCAAAGCAGACCATCTCAGGAAGATCACCTGCTAAATTACTAGATTGTCCCATTAAGGCTTCTGATAGGGTGTCAACAACTTGGTGGCATAAGGGTCCCAGGGAGACCACTCACTCCTACAGTATCCAGGATGCCACACCCCTGGAACGTGTGGATTCAGACACTAATGTGTAACACACCGTGGCTGTCTGGGATTAAGTAGCAGAAAAGGATTCCACTTTATCTTCCTTTCCAGCTGAGAACCTCACTAATGTTGCAGCTTGAGCACTGGCCCCCAGTATTAGAATAATTGGTTGAGCTTGAGCGGGAATGAGCAAGCATGCTGGCCTTGGGTGGGCAGAAGAGCCCATGGTTTCTCATTTCTCCCTGACCATGCCAGGCCACAGGCAGGCCTAAGCATCCTGTACCCCAGGGATGCCTGCCTGGCTCCTCTCTGAGGATGTGCCGTTGGCCCTGGCCTGAGCCCTCGGCTACTGACCTTTCGGTTTCCCGTAGTTGAATCGTTCGTCATTCCTGAGGACTTTCAGGAGCGTGTGGAGCAGCAGGTCATTGGTGCCACCACGCGGCTGCTCACCCAGACTGACTTCCCGCTACAGTCCTATGAGCCCAAAGTGCAGGTCCCATTCCAGGTGCTGCCTGGCCAGTGCCCTCGGAAGATTGAGATTGAGAGGTACGCTGGAGAGCTGGAGAGGGATGCCTGTCCCAGGGAGGTAGCATCGGCCAGGCTAGAGGGGCGGGGCACTGCAGACCATCAGGTGGCCAGCCTGGCAGCAGAGCCTGTGGAAATGTTCAAACAACTCTCCTTTAATAGGCACATGTGGCTTTCCTTGCTGTGGAATTGGGAGGGTTGCAATTAAGTCACTGAAGTGGGGCTGCCAGTGTAATACAGAAGTGGCACTTGGGGTCCTGGGTCCTTACTAACATCCCTGAAGCTACTTCCTGAGCTGTCATCTGTAAACCCCGCCCTCCCCCCCCCCCCGGCTAGGAGGAAGCAGCAGTACTTGCGCCTGGACATTGAGCAGCTGTTGACCAGCGAGGGCATCGACTCTAACAAGCTCATGCCCAGACACCCAGACCTGCAGCACCCGCAAACCATCGAGCAGGGCCATGACCCACTCTTTCCCATATATCTCCCACTGAAGGTGAGTCACGCTGCCATGACCTGGTGCTACACAGCAGTCCTGGACCCCAGCTGCAGCTTAAGGTGTCATATCCCAGTGAGATCATGCCCACTCCAGTCACAGGCACTCATCTGTTACACAGCGCAATAATCAGAACCCACCCCGGGTGTTTTAAACATCCCGGGTTGAAGCAGGAGTGGCCCCCAAACCAACAGGTTACCGATTCCCTACTTCTTCCCTGGAATCCTGGACAGCCTATGTGCCTGTTCCCTACCCCAACCCTGGTCACGGGCATCTATGAGCAGCCAGGTTGAAATGCACAGTGGTATACAGACCCCTGACTAGAGTCCTCCTGAGGGCGGGAGCTTGTGAAATGGGGAGAGTGGGATGTAGGAGGGGTTTGGTACCACTTCTTCAAGGTACAAGCAAGGAAACTGAGTCTGGAGAGGAGAAAGAGGGAGCATAGCCAGGCCTTGGCTCTTGCTGTCCTCTCTGTCCATCCTCTGTGTCCTGTGTTTCTCTTGCCTGGAGTCCCTGTGGGAAGCAGAGTCCGGACGAGTATCACTTGAGTAAGGTTGTCTGCTGACAGCACCGAGTCTCTGTTGTTTCTGGTTAGCATGGATTTCTGAGGAAATCCCAGAGCCATCTGTCCCCTTAGGCCTGAGCTTGGTGTTTCCCCACAGTAGTCAAGAGAGCTCACATCTTCCTCTGAGACCCCGAACATCCTCAAGGCTGAGCCTTGAGTGGCTTGGCCAGATGTGAACCCAGAGCAACACCCCATTCAAACACGGTGGGCCAATGGCAGTGGCAGGGGTCTTCTAGACCAGTCTAGGACCGCCTGGAACCACCTGAGCTCGGGAGGCTGCAGAAGCATCCGTGGTTTTGCTTGGCCACTAGAGGAACTGTTTCATTGGACCATTGCCTGTTTTCTCCAAGGTGTTTGATAATGAAGAGTTTGATTGCCGGACTCCCACGGAGTGGCTCAACATGGGCTTGGAGCCAGGCTCACAAAGCAGGAAGCCCGTCCCTGGAAAAGCCCTTCTTCCCACAGACGACAATCTGGGGCACGGTGAGCAGGACCACCCAGGGGTGGCAGAACTGTCTTGTCCCAGCAACCCCTGGCCAAGACCTTTAGGCTCCCTTGGGATCTGGTAGCCAGGAGGGCTGAAGTATCTGTTGAAATCCCCCAGCTGTGATGCAGTCCAAGGATCCGGCCACACAGAGGCAGAGAATGCAACCAGCAAGGACAGCACTGTCCCGAGGGCTGGGGACAGAACAGCTAGGTGCTGTCAGGGATTTTCAAACAAACTGGGAGGCTAGGGAGACGGCTCAGTGGATAAGAACGCTTGCTGCTCAAGCATGAGGACCTGAGTTCAAATCCTTAACACCATGTAAGAGGCAGAGCGTGGTGGATGGGCACATCCATAAGCACAGTACTAGTGGTGTGGCTAGAGACAGGGAGATCATGGGGGCTTGCTGGATGCCAGCCTAAGTCCCCCCCACACACACAAATCAGTGAGTTCTAGGTTCAGGGAGATAGTGAGATACTGGCATCAGGGAACAGCAGAAAGCAACAGAGGAAGACACCTGATAGCCCTCCTTGGCATCCATGAGCGTGTATACAGGTATGTTTATCTTTACACACACACACAGCCATATACACATGCACATACACACATGCACAGAACATACACACATGCACAGGCATGCACATACATACAGAACATATGCACATACATAAAGAACATATGCACACACACATGAACGCATACATAGACACACACACATACACACACAGAGCAGACACAAGAGAATCCTTTATTGGCAGTGATGTAGATGTTTAAGGACACAATTACAGACCCTGCAATTCCTGTTCTCAGTTAGCTCTCTGCTCTTTCTCGTGCATGGACTTCACACATTGGCCCACAGGAGAATAAATGCATAGTTTGTCACATACAATCATGTCATTGTGTTCAAACAGGTCTCCACCATTAGAACTCATGTATCTCGTCCGCAGTTACACATTCACAACCACAAACACACCCTTTCCACACATACCCACGGGACACCACCCAGACTGGCATGTTTTATCCTTTGCCACATCTGTTTACAGAGTGCCCATGGTTCCTCCAACGGCCCCCAGTCTGCTGTGATGGCCACAGAGGTTATCTCCAGTTGCCTGCCATCAGGAACAGGGACAGGGTACACATAGGTGCCACTCTGGCCTGCATGACTTGGTCTCGTGTAGCCTCCTAAGAAGAGTCTCAAGTATGGTCTGGGGGTTGGCAACAGAAGAGCTGATGGCTGTGGAGGATCGGAGGCCACTCTGTTCCATGTTTTGGGGTGGATGGCCAGGTTGTGGTGTGAGCAGACCCAGTTACCCAGTAACCAGGTGGAAGGCAGGCTGTGGGAGCAAGGACAGGTTTTAAAACCCTGCCGTCCTGTGCAAGACCCATGGCAGTTCACTGAGCAGGCTGCAAACAGGTTTCATCTTTAAAATGTATTAACACTGGAATCAGTGTATCTGAAGCAGACAGGACGCAGAGTGTTTCCTTCACTTTGACTTCAATGACAAAGATAATTTAACTAAATTGACCCCGGTTCTCCAGTTGCTAGCAGCTAAGCCATATGGAATAGGGCTGCATTGAAGGCACTGAGTCCCCACCTCCTGGCTTCCCTGGGGTCCTGGCTTTGAGCAGGAGCACTAGAGCAAAGAGCAGCTCACAGAAAGCATCTGCCAGGGACCTCACAGTTTTTGGTAGTCTCTTGGGACAGACTTTTCTATAAGTTGAGCCAAGATGAGGTTGAAGTTTTCACAAAGGAAGCACCACAGGAAGGGAGGGGCGAAGTAAAACCTGGGCCGGGGAGGGCACAGAATTGGCCTCCATAACACATCTGATGGCAGAGGCAGGAGCATTTTCCTAGAATCTCAGTCCTTTCTTCCTTAACCCAAGCTGGAGAACCCCAGCTTGCTTTAAGCCACTACAGGCTGTGAAGTACTCTACTGGGTACTATGTGTGCATCTTACTGTTTCAATAACTTATTTAATACCGACTGTGCACCTATTTCAGTCCTTGTCCCAAGTCTTCAGTTGTGCTTAAGACAGGACAAAGATGGCTCCTGCCCTTAGGGAACTGAGAACAGCATGGCCAAGTTGGGGTGAAGAATACAAAAAGAACAACAGGTTAGAAAGTGCATTGGCCAGAGATGCTATGTGAAGCAGAGATGCTTCTCCAATGAGGAGCTGGAAGTTAATCGGCAGGCAGAGGTAATGGCCAGTGCAAGGGCCCAAGGCAGAAGTGAGCCCCAAAGTCACAAGGATTGGCAGACATGCAGCGCATGGGCAGAGCAGTGGTTCCTGACCTTGCCCTGTCTTTCCCTCTTTTGATACAAAGAGGCCAGAGGTGCTTTGGGGAGAGCTTTACCTGACCTTGGCCACCTTAAACAGAGTCACCTAGCTTCACCCATCATGACCCCTTGGGATGGGCCCTCAACAGTGTTGTTTATAGTCCTGGTTTGTGTGTGTGTGTGTGTGTGTGTGTGTGTGTGTGTGTGTGTGTATACTGTGTGTTTGTGTGTACATGAGTGTGTGTGTGTGTGTGTGTGTGTATCTAGTTTCAGTAGAGGTCAGAAGACAGTGTCAGATCCCCTGGAACTAGAGTTACAGACAGTTGTGAGCTGCCATGTGAGTGTTGAGAATCAAACCCAGGTCTTCTGAGAGCAGTCAGTGCTCTTAACCATTGAGCCATATCTCCAGCCCTATCCTACCTCCCTTTAAAAAAGAAACAAAACAAAACAAAAACAAAAACAAAAACCTTTTGTCCAGAGACAGGGTAGACAGTTTCCAGACTCTCCCTGAACTCACTTTGTAGCCGAGTCTGGCCCTGAACTTTTGCTATCCTACTGCATCTGTCTCCCAAAGTGGCCCAGATTACAGGGATGCGCCCCAGACCTGCACTCAGCCGGGGTTGCAGGGGTGCACCCCAGGCCTGCACTCAGCCGGGGTTGCAGGGGTGCACCCCAGGCTTGCACTCAGCTGGGGTTGCAGGGATGCGCCCCAGGCCTGAACTCAGCCGGGGTTGCAGGGATGCGCCCCAGGCCTGCACTCAGCCGGGGTTGCAGGGGTGCACCCCAGGCTTGCACTCAGCTGGGGTTGCAGGGGTGCACCCCAGGCTTGCACTCAGCTGGGGTTGCAGGGGTGCACCCCAGGCTTGCACTCAGCTGGGGTTGCAGGGATGCACCCCAGGCCTGCACTCAGCCGGGATTACAGGGATGCGCCCCAGGCCTGCACTCAGCCGGGGTTGCAGGGATGCACCTCAGGCCTGCACTCAGCCGGGGTTGCAGGGATGTGCCCCAGGCCTGCAGTCAGCCGGGGTTGCAGGGATGTGCCCCAGGCTTGTACTCAGCCCACCAGGTGTTTGTTTGGTCACACCTGTCATGGTTCCCCATCAGTCTGGGTCTCTTTGCTTTTGCGAGGGTTGTGCCAAGAGGCCCAGTCCTTTTAGGTCCCCCCATGACTAAGGCTTCCTCAGAGGCCAGCTCTTCTGAGAAGAAGCAGGATTGTCCCCTGCTCAGCTGCAGCCAGAAACTATCCTGGAAGAAGAGACAGCAGTCAGGTGACCTCTGACCTCCGTTCCCAACCCCAGCTGCCACATTCAGAAACTCCTCACCACTGCCATGGCAGAGAATACTGGTGGGGTGTCCCTTCCCTGTTTTAGAGGACCCCAAGAGTCAGGAACTGGACTATAGATGGTGCGAAGTTGGCGTCCTTGACTACGATGAGGAAAAGAAACTGTATTTGGTGCAGAAAACTGACGAGAGAGGCTTAGTGCGCGATGAGATGGGGATGCCCATTGTGAATGGAGGGGTCACCCCCGCAGGTATGAACTCTGCGCCTGCCTTCCCTGGGTGGCCCAAACTATGACTGCGGCCCGATCCCACCAACTCAGCCCTGAGGTCTACCTTCCTGGGGTTATTAATCAGGGTCTGCCCCTCACCAGTTTGAAACAGAGGACCTAGAGAAGGCAAATGGCCATTGATTGGCATCTTGGCTGTGAGCTCCTGGCCCAGTGACTTTCGGCATGGTGTTGTAAAGGCAACCGAGGCCTCCTAATCAGTTGTTTGCCTAGAGTAGTGTAGAGAACGGGACAGGTGAAGAGCTTTCCCTATGCAACTCCTGTCAGTACAAGGTCCTTTACTGTTTACAACATATTTCACATGCATAAATCTGTGTGTTAACCTTATCAAGTAGGCAAAACAGGAAATGCCATTTTGCCCATTTCACATATTTGGCTGGGGGGGGGGGCACACACACCATAACAATGACAATTTGCTGAGGCACAGCTGGCCAGAAGCCCAGAGAGCCTGACTGTGTGCCTCTTTCACCCGCCCCCACAATCCCCAGGAAGGCCACCGCTCCTGGCCACCCAGTACTGGGTCCCGAGGATCCAGCTCCTCTTCTGTGCTGAGGATCCACGTGTGTTCACACAGCGCGTGGTCCAGGCCAACGCTCTGCGCAAGTACACAGAGGCGCTGTTGATGTACAACCTGTACGTGGATTGCATGCCCACCGAGGGCCGGCGGGTCATCAATGAGCAGAGCTTGAGCAAGATAAAGCAGTGGGCTTTGAGCACACCTCGCATGCGCAAGGGGCAGAGGTGCGTCGTGTGCGGCAGCCACCCTGGACCCCTTTGTGGGTGGTGTTGCCAGAGCAATCGCTGACACATCTCTATGGGGGTGATGTCATGAGGCTTCTGTTACTGTGGTAAAACACCATGACCAAAAGCAACTTGGGAAGGAAAGGGTTCATTTTATCTTGTACTTCCAGGTCCATCACTGAGGAAATTCAGGGCAGAAACTCAGGCCCAGCAGGAATCTGAAGGCAGGAACTGAAGTAGAGTCTGTGGAGGATTGCTGTTTACTGGCTTGAACCTCCTGGCTTGCTCCTCAGGGCTTAATCAGCCTGATTTTTTTATACAACTCAGGGCCACCTGCCCATGGGTGGCTCTGGGCTGGGTTCACCCACATTAGTCATTAATAAAGAGATGTCCTACTGACTTTGCAACAGGCAATCTGATGGAGGCATTTCTCTGTTGAGATTCCTCTTTGTAAATAACACTAACTTGTATCATGTTGGCATGGGCCACTTGCTGATGGCACCAGTCGTTAAATTCTAAGCCCTGCCTGACGGTCTCCAGTAGCCTCCTTGCGGAGCCTTCTTGCTAGGTTGAAAGGGTTAGAGGACATTGCAGCTTCTTTGTCACTTCCCGGGCTGAAATGTGGACCACGTCCTCTTCAGGCTGATCTCCCACCATTTTGCCATGTTCTCACCATGCTTTGAATAAGTCCATACTTCCTGGCATAGCGGGAGGTCCTCAGCTCAGTCTGTATTTTCCCAGATACAGTCTTGAAATGGACTTTTTTTTTTTTTTTTTGGTTTTCGAGACAGGGTTTCTCTGTATAACCCTGGCTGTCCTGGAACTCACTCTGTAGACCAGGCTGGCCTCGAACTCAGAAATCTGCCTCCTCTGCCTCCCAAGTGCTGGGATTAAAGACGTGTGCCACCACGCCCGGCTTGAAATGGACTTTTAAAGACTTAATATTCATTTTATGTGTGTGTATATGTGTATATCAATAGATATAGCTATAGATGTAGATATAGATGTAACATGTGTGTGCCTGGTGTCCATGGAGACCAAAAGAGGGGATCATAGCCCCTGGATCTGGAGTCACAGGTGGCCGTGAGCTGCTTTATGAGTGCTGTGCACTGAGCCCAGGCCCCGTGGAAGAGCAGACATTGCTCTTAACTACTGAGGGCTCTCCAGCCTCTGGAATAGGTTTCTCCTCCAAGAAGGCCCTGTTGCTTTTAGTGGGGAATTTAGATGCCAGGATTTAGGCACCAATGTATTCATTGCTACTGAGAAATGACTCCTGTGAAATTCTTAGCACAGACAGATCTAGGGGAAATATTTTTTCTAGATATAGTTAGTCTTATATATAGCACCTCTTCATACCTCCATATTTTCTCTGTGTCTATCTGTTTTTTCAAAGTGTGAGCCCCTAGTGATACCTTCGTATTGACTGTAGCACCACATGGCTCATTCTGACCTCCACAGAATCAGAACTTCTTCACTTGAAGAGGAGTAGTGTCCATTGCTGAACATGCGTTGGCTTATTTACTCAGTCCTAGAGTCCACCAAATGTCGCTGCAAATGTCTGTATGCCAGTTAGAATAGAGTCTCTATACAGTTTTTAAATTCTTTTTGGTAGTTTGAGACAGTTCTAAACACATCAATTCTGCACCCACCACTCAGGTGCCAGAACCACAGGCATGGACCACCGTTCCTGCTTCTCCGTGGGCATTTCTGGCGTCTGTGTCCTTTTTCCTATTTGGATGGGAAAGATAGTCAAAATATTGTGTTCAAGGCTGATTTGGTGTGATTATCCTACATCAGTTGGGTTTATATACTTAACCATTTTATGAGATATAGTTTGGTTCAATTATTTTAATTTAAATGTTTTCTTTTTAAAATGACATTTGTTTAGTGTGTGTGTGTGTGTGTGTGTGTGTGTGTGTGCGCACACACACACCAAAGTACATAAGTACATGTAGAGGTCACAAGATGACTTTAGGGAGTCTGTTCTCTCCTCCCACCATGTGGCTCCTGAGGTTCAGATTGCAAGGCATCAGCCTTGGCGCTAAGTCTCTTTACCCACTGAACCTTCTCACTGGCCCTCGATCTGTGTCTATTACATATAAACTGTATTACATCCATAATGTATGCTCAGCAGTATGTGTGAGCCTCCTGTCTCCTCTCTCTGACAGTGTCCTGGAGCATCTTAGCTGCCTGGCCAGAGAAGTGAACTTGGACTATGAACGGAGCATGAACAAGATCAACTTTGACCAAATTGTCTCTTCTAACCCAGAGACATTCTCCTATGTGACTCTTCCTGAAAAAGAGGAAGAAAAGGTACCCAGTCAAGGTGAGAGCCACTGGACACTGGCTGCCCACCTGGCCAGGTCACCCCACCTTGACAGGATTTTGTTCAGTCAGTAAAGGTCTCATAAACCTGGTATTCTCTGTGCCCACCCTGGCCCTACTATTTACACCCGCCTTTTGCCAGATGCCAGGAAATCTTGTCTGAGGAACAACTCTCTCTCTCTCTCTCTCTCTCTCTCTCTCTCTCTCTCTCTCTCTCTCTCTCTCTCTCTCTGTGTGTGTGTGTGTGTGTGTGTGTGTGTGTG
>NC_034597.1:22578055-22599597 GCF_900095145.1 Mus pahari | reverse complement strand
TGTGTGTGTGTGTGTGTGTGTGTGTGTGTGTGTGTGTGTGTGTCCCAGTAATGAAGATGCCTCAAGGTAAATATGTACCCGGAAAGACATGGTCAAAAGTAGATTTTAGGCACCTGATAGTCAGGCCTCAATGACATATAAGCCTTCTTCCTCCTGGAACAAGAATAGAGTTGGCATTGCCACAGCTCCATGGTCATATAGAAGACCAAGTCTCAGAATAAAACCCCAAAATTCATACTTGCTTTGAGCCCATCCACACATGCTAAGTACATTTCTTGGTCCCAAGTTCATGTGTGTGATGCATGTGCCCAGGATACAGGCTGGGCTGTGGATAGCAAACATTCTTATACCCAAATATTCCTTCTTTGGACTCCCAGGGTAGGCTCCAGGCCAGCCTCTGGCTTTGTGTAGCAAGGGTAGGAGACAGGGAGGGGATCTACATGTGTCACACACTACTCAAAGGGGGCCAATGACGACTAGTGAGCCTGGAGGGAAACTCAGGGCATGTGACTCACTATGGGCCTTGGGGTCACCCCCAAAGCTACAGTAAGGAAAGGAGGGTTCTGGGAATGAAATTGACTCTTCTGGGAAGGAGGCTGTTGTGTCTCCTCCATCAGACACTCTGTCGATAAGTCCTGACGGCTCTGATGTGTGTCCCAGACGGCTCTGTTGCTGACTCTTGTCCCCTCTGCAGGGCTGGTGAGTGTCCCCGAATACCCCTTCCGGGAGCAAAAGGAAGACTTCACTTTCGTGTCCCTGCTCACTCGGCCAGAAGTCATCACAGCTCTGAGCAAGGTGCGGGCTGAATGCAACAAGGTGACCTCCATGTCCCTGTTCCACTCCAGCCTCTCCAAGTACAGCCGCCTGGAGGAATTTGAGCAGATCCAGTCTCAAACCTTCTCCCAGGTACCTGGGTATCAGAGCTTGGAGGACAGGGCTTCCGGCCTCAAGGCTCCGCTGAAGTGGGACAAGGGTGGGGCAATGGGGGAGTCCATCTTGCAGGGCAAGGAGAACCAGGGTGGGCTTATTCCTTCCCAGTTCCTCTGAGCCAGCCCTCGTAGTCTTAGGACAGATCTCCTGGAGAACAGGAACTCCACTCCCATATCACAACACTTGCGGACGAGGGTGCAAGGGGCACGGCTACAGCCTCTCTCTCCACTCAGTTCTATCCTCCTCTCTTTCCTGTGTTCTCCCTTTCTGCCTCTTTCTCTTCTGTGTCTGTCTCTTTCCCCATGTGCCCTGCCTCTCCTCCAAGCATCCCTAGACCTCAGATATCACGCTGAGGCGTTGGTCCACAGTGCTTGGCAACAGCTCGTGGGAGATGTCCCTCCATTGTCGTGCACATGAGTCCTGAGGTGGCCATCCCAAGAGCCTTGCTATATTATATTTGAGCATAATAGCTTTGAATGGTGGGTGCCTGGGGTGGTGTTTTGATGACAACTGTGTCCACACAAGGTACAGATGTTCCTCAAGGACAGCTGGATCAGCACATTGAAAGTAGCTATGCGCGGCAGCCTTCGAGACATGAGCAAGGGCTGGTATAACCTGTACGAGACCAACTGGGAGGTGTATCTCATGTCAAAGTTGCGCAAGCTGATGGAGCTCATCAAGTACATGCTGCAGGACACGCTGCGCTTCCTGGTGCAGGACTCCCTGGGCAGCTTCACACAGTTCATTGGTGATGCTTGCTGCAGCGTGCTTGAGTGCATGGATGACATGGACTGGGGCGAAGACCTTGTCAACAGCCCCTACAAGTGAGTCTGGATGGACAGAGGCACGGAGGTGGGGGGGGGGATCACTCTGTCTTACAACCAAGGGCCCAGCACACCAGGTTCTTGACATCCAAAAGAGTTTGGCCATCTCAGAAGTATCCCCTCCAGCTTGGCTTACATTCTAGTATCCATCAGTTTTGCAGTCACTCTGAGTTATTCAGCTGATAATACTGAGCCCTTACCATGAACCAGATGTTGGTCTTAGGGAACTCTGGGATACAGTTCTTACTGCTAGTGGGAGACAGGCATAGCAAGACATTTAATAGATACTGTCATTGCCAATTCTATGATGAATTATGGGGATGGGGCTTTGTCTTGCAGTCAAGGAAGAGGTGGGTGGCCTTTGAGGCACGGGGACACTAGAGGTAACTAGCCAGTCCAAATGGAACAGGAACACCACAAGTAAAAGGGACTTAGGGCAGCTGAGGGAGGACAGGTTACCAAGTGCAGCTGGAATGGGAAGGGCAGGTAGGCCAGGGCAGAGGAAATGAGGCAGGACAGAGAGACCAGGCTAGACCACCAAGAGCTTCCTGGGAATTTTTAGTGAGGCAGAAGCTATCCACAGGGCCCTGGCTGGGATGTATCATCAAGATTTTGGATGTGCCTCAGATTTCTGAAACTGATGGTAGTGGGCTCATAGGAAGAGCATGGGGTCTTTAGCAAGTGCCTGTACCAGGCCGAACTGCCCAATGACCTCAAGTCCAAGGTCTGGGACAAGAATCTAAAAACTTTTCTGGCTGTCCTAGAGCTTTGCTCTCTAGTAAATTGGGGGTCTCTGTAGGGAGAAGGAAGCAGTGCTGTGCTCAAAGACGCTTGAGATCACAGTTCTGGCAGGAAGGGACAGGCACTCCCAATCAGCCCAGTTATTTGTCTCTAGGCCCCGGAAGAATCCTCTGTTCATCGTAGACTTGGTGCTGGACAACTCGGGGGTGCACTACAGCACGCCTCTAGAGCAGTTCGAGATGATTCTGCTCAACCTCTTTGACAAGGGCATCCTGGCCACCCATGCTGTGCCCCAACTGGAGAAGGTACATGCTACAGGCTTGGCAGGGTCTGGCTGGTTGCTGAGAGCCACAGGGTGCTCTCCACATTCAGGTATTCAACTGCCTGACAGTGCCATTGAAACACATAAGAGGTGTCACAGATACCAGGGCACTTTGTTACCACTAGCCTTACACTCCGTAGGCAGTAGGTGTGGCTCTGAAGGTCACAGACATCTCCTTTCGTCCTCAGCACAAATGGAACTGTTAACATTGCTGCCTTGTAGATCTGGAGAAATTAAACCAGCTAAATCTAGTTTGCAAAACCACTAAGTATCAGGACATCACTTTGAATCTTAGACTGATTGGACTAATCCTGCCATAGCTGCATCTGTCCTGTGTCCCACCCCCTTTATCCTCAGCTCTGAGCCCCTTTCTCCACCTCAGCCATAGACCCAGGTGGACTTCCACACACAACCAGTAGCCAAGGTCTCCCCCAGTCACCACCGCTGCATACACACCCGAGCTGTACACAGCCCACTGTCCAGGCCCGAGAGCCTCCATAGCTCAAGTCCCTTCCTGTATCTCCTGCTGTCAGTTAAAGCCCTCAGCAGCCTGCCCTTGGCAAGTCCGAATCACACCAAGCAGGGAGGATATGGTCCCTAAGTGAGCCTCACAGTAGCGACTGCATGTGTTTTAGTTTATAGCCGTTTCCCAGATATGTCGTTGCAACCCTTCCCCAACTCCTGTGCCATATTGCCTAAGTTTGCCCATGTTGCTACCCATTCAGGCTTTAGACCACTCTGCCAATCATTCCAGGGCTCATCCAGCTCGGTCTTTTCTGTTCTTTTCTTAAAGCTGGTGATGGAGGACATCTTTATCAGTGGGGACCCTCTGCTGGAATCAGTGGGGCTTCATGAGCCACTGGTAGAAGAGCTACGATCTAACATCACTAATGCTCTGCACAAGGCCATGATGCCACTGCAGGCCTACGCTAAGGAGTACAGAAAGTATCTGGAACTGAACAACAATGACATTAACACCTTCCTCAAGTATGTGTCTGCATGTGTGTGTGCATGTATCAGCGTGCACATGAGTGTATGTGTGTATGCATGTATCAGTGTGCCTGTGTGTGTCCATTCATGTGTCCATCGGTCTGTCTGTCTGTCTGTGTATGCATCCCCTCCCATCTTGCTAACCATCCTCTGCTCCCTGCACATGCACACTGCCTTCAGGACCTATCAGACTCAGTGCCCATCAGCAGAGGAGGTTCGAGAAGTGGTCATTACCCACCTGAAAGAGAAGGAGATCCTAGACAACTCCCTGCCTGGCAGCATCATCATTGGTCCCTTCTACATCAATGTCGACAATGTTAAGCAGAGCCTGTCCAAAAAACGCAAGGCCCTGGCCACCTCTATGCTGGATATCCTAGCCAAGAACTTACACAAGGAAGTAGACAGTGTAAGTAACTACTGGCCTGGTCCTAGCAACCACAGCAACACACAAGCAGCCTTGGGCACATGGCATGCTCTCACTAGTAAGATGCCCTGGACAAAGTCTGTGGTGTCTTCAGGTGCCTGGGTCAAAGAAAGGACCTAGAAGTCATTGTGCCTTGATCCCTACCTGCTTTCCTATGTATCCATTCATTAGTAGAAGGTTGATATCTCCATGCCTAGACTTTCAGAATCCTGGGACATTCTTGTGAAATACAGGCTGAGCTGGATTGCTCCACGGGGCTGGGGGCATGCAAGTGCAGAGATCAGAACCCTAACTTTGTTCCTGCATCCAGAGGAGATTAAGAGGGTGACATCTTTGCCTCAGAAGAGATTTTAGCACCCTAGTGACCCTATCAGGAACCCCTCTCTTGAGAACAATGGAAGAGGGTGGCCATGGTTAAATAATTGACTTCAAGGCCCCAGGGACATTGAGAAACAGGCCCCAGTGTAGGCAAGGCACATAACTATCTCTAGAACCCTCCAATCCCGATCCTCACCCACCAGATCTGTGAGGAGTTCCGCGGCATTAGCCGCAAGATCTACGAGAAGCCCAACAGCATTGAGGAGCTTGCCGAGCTTCGAGACTGGATGAAGGGCATTCCTGAAAAGCTGGTATTTCTGGAGGTAAGGCAGGCACACTGGCGCTGGGTGTCTAGGAGCCTGGTGGAGTCAGAAGTTGGGGGTTGCGTTAGGGACTCAGGGGCTGGATATGGAGACTAGGGGCTGAGATAGATCAGAGCCAGTAGGTAAGGGAAAGCAGATACCCAGGGACTAGTGGGGGCCCAGGGTAAAGTTTGCAGGGTACAACAGGGATTCAGAGCTGTGCTGTCTGGACAGTCAGGAGGACTGAAGGTGTAGGTCGGGGGACTAGATCCAGAGATGTGTTGACAATGGCTCCTAGAGCCCTAGGCCTGGCCTTGAAATCTGTTAAGGCTTCCCCTCTCTGAAAGAGAGTGCTTTTTCCCTGGCCCCAGCCACTTTGGAGATCCCATCCAAGTGGCCCCGTCCCCAGCATAGCTCATCACTTCCTGTTCATGCAGGAGCGGATTGTGAAGGTCATGTCTGACTATGAGGTCATGGATGAATTCTTCTACAACCTCACCACAGATGACTTCAATGACAAGTGAGTGGGAGAGTTGTTCCCAGCACTGACTACTTACTGGGTGGGCAGCAGGAGATGCCGGGATGCAGTGCTGCTCAAAAGTACCAGCTGTCACGAGCTATCACACCAGAAATGCCCTGCCAAGATGCCCTAAACCATGGCGCCGCCTGGGAGCTGGGGGCAGGCAGGGTCAGGAACCTTCCCAGGGGCTAACATCCCTGAGCCAGCTGCAGTTAGAAACCTTAAGTTCCATTGAGAGCTTGTGTCACGTGGTAGAGGGAGTTGCCTGACGTGTGTGACAGAAGCTGGCCTGATGGCTTTGGCTGGTCAACAGAGGCATGGAGGCTGGAGACTAGACTTGATTGTGCTTCATCTGGGAATCCTGGGATTTCAGAGGAAATATATTGTCTTAGCTATGGTTTCTGTTGCTGTGATGAAACACCATGACTGAAAGCAACTTAGAGAGGGTGTGGCTTTCTTTGTTCACAGTTGCCTATCACACGTCATCAGCGAAGACAGTTAGTGAGTATAGGAGCCTAGAGGCAGGAGCTGACGCAGAGGCCATGGAAGAGTGTTACTTTCTGTCTCTCTCCCTATGGCTTGCCCAGACTGCTTTTTTATAGCACCCAGGACTACCAGCCCAGGGGTAGCACCACCCACAGTGGGCTGAGCCCTCTGACATCCATCACTAATAATAATAAAAAAAAATTGACCTATAGGCGTTCCTTCAGCCAGATCTTATGGAGAGAGTCCCTCAATAGATGCTCCCTCCTCTTTGATTATTCTAGCTTGTGTCAAGTTGACATAAAACTAGCCAGCACCCTTGACATCACTCTCTTGTTATTTCTGCTTTGCCCTTTTGCATGGGCACACTAGAGCTGCATCTCACTGGGCAGGGGTGGCAGGGGCAGCCTCCCCGCTTACTCAGACTCCCCAGTTCCACAGTTCCAGCAAGATCCAGCTGTCTTCTGGATTCTCCCATTCTACTCCAACCCAACCCTGCTCACAGCCTAGCTCCCTGGGCTTGGGCCCTGGGCACATGAAGGGTGGCCCTTCCTGTCTATCCTATCATTTCACCTGTGGTATCTCCTCAAATCCTGATCCTCTTTCCTGCCAGATGGGCTGCCAACAACTGGCCCTCTAAGATCCTTGGGCAGATAGATATGGTGCGGCAGCAGCACATTGAGGATGAGGAGAAGTTCCGCAAAATCCAGCTCATGGACCAGAACAACTTCCAGGAGAAACTGGAAGGGCTGCAGGTGGGGCTTGACTTAGGGCTCTCCTAGGAACTGCAACGTCCCCCTCTCACTCACACACAATGCTGTCTAGCATTTAGGAGATGCAATGTCAATGGATGACAGGATGTCCAAATTTTTTAAATGGCTGAAGGAATGAGATGCCTGGATAGAACATTTTAGAAAATGAAGCAATTATGGACCCAATCCTCCTAATTATGTAACTGGCACCCCAGTGGACAGTGAGCACGATGTTCAAAGATTCACATCTGTTCTCCAGTCCTGGAACAGCCTGCCTGTGATTGGCCACTGAGTGGCTCACTACAAAACAAAGTTCTCTCAGAGCTAGGAGTCAGTGCCCTGGGTCTGTGGGATACATGCACAGTCATAGGACATGGGTGTGTCTGACCAGATCTGGATCCTTGGCCCACAGCTGGTGGTGGCTGGCTTCTCCATCCATGTGGAGATTGCACGAGCACACGAGATTGCCAACGAGGTGCGGCGGGTCAAGAAGCAGCTGAAGGACTGCCAGCAGCTGGCGATGCTGTACAACAACCGCGAGCGCATCTTTGGCTTGCCTATCACCAATGTAGGCCTACTCTGGTCTTTTGCCCTACTTCCCAGGCTTCAGGAAGCAACTTAGAGCCCAGCCACTATGGGGCAAGGCTCAGGCATGCTGGGATAGAACTGAGCTGGCTACAGGGCATAACTAAACTCGTTGGCTCTGGGGATGCAGTATATACAAGCAGGTGGTTTCAGGGGGCAGGGTCAGCCTAGACCTGGGAGTCTCAGTGTCCAGAGTTTACATATAGCAGGAGAAGGGCCATCCTGACTGGGTCTTTGGGGACAAGAGCAGAGCTAACAGTCCAGAACAAAGAAGGAGATGGGGCCTGACCAGTGTGGGGATGGTGTGGAGAAAGCCCAGTGAGCATCCTGACAGCCTCACCCTCTGCCCCTATAGTATGACAAGCTCTCAAGAATGGTGAAGGAATTCCAGCCCTACCTGGACCTCTGGACTACAGCCTCAGACTGGCTGCGGTGGTCGGAGAGCTGGATGAATGATCCTCTGTCAGCCATTGATGCAGAGCAGCTGGAGAAGAATGTCATTGAGTCGTTCAAGACCATGCACAAATGTGTGAAGCAGTTCAAGGACATCCCAGGTAGCTGAGAGCATTTCCTGGTGGGGCCCATGCAAGTCATGATGCTTTCTGTTGGATGGGTTTGCTCTTCCCCCATCCAGCGCTTGCCAGAGAGCATGGTAACCAAGCCTTTCCTGTGGACCCAGCCTAGCCTCTTTCTCTGGACTGGCTGACTTTCATGCTTTCCTGCCTACCCGGCAGCCTGCCAGGAAGTGGCTTTGGATATCCGAACACGCATAGAGGAGTTCAAGCCTTACATCCCACTGATCCAAGGCCTGCGCAACCCTGGTATGCGGAACCGGCACTGGGAGGTGCTGTCCAATGAGATCAACATCAATGTCAGGCCCAAGGCCAACTTGACCTTTGCCCGCTGCCTGGAGATGAACCTTCAGGACCACATTGAGAGCATCAGCAAGGTGGCTGAGGTGGCCGGCAAGGAGTATGCTATTGAACAGGTGGGTACCCAACCACTGGCTGGTCTGATTGGACCCACTGCTTAGACCCTGCTGAACAGGCTGCTCTCTAGCCCTTGCAATGACAGCCATTTGGGAGGGTAACTGTAATGGCTTCCTGAGTTAAGAGTACATTTTATTAGAAGTTAATAATGTGGGTGGAGTGCTTGGCATAGTACCCACCATTGCTATAATACTCAATTTCCCTGCCAAGACTCTAGCAAAGAGCTAATACCATCATCACCATTTAACAGATGAGCATATGAGTTGAGAATGCAGCCTAGATGCACAAGTTTAGTCCCCTGCATTGTTAATAATTAATGAACTAACTAATTAGAGAACCTTAAGGCTCAGGGAGGTTCAGCAGTGCCCAAAATCATATTCTATTTTTTTTTAAGATTTATTATTTATATATTATATGTAAGTACACTGTAGCTATCTTCAGACACTCCAGAAGAGGGCATCAGATCTTGTTACAGATGGTTATGAGCCACCATGTGGTTGCTGGGATTTGAACTCCGGACCTTCGGAAGAGCAGTCGGGTGCTCTTATCCACTGAGCCATCTCACCAGCCCCCAAAATCATATTCTTTAGGTGTGAGCAAACTCCTAGCTGGCACCCAAGTGCCTCTCAAGTTGCACACACAGGAGCCTGAGTCGACCCTGCATTCAGACTGAGGCCCACTGGGGACTTGCTGACTAGGCAAGCTGGGAGTTATTCGCCAGTGTGGCTTACACAAAGCCATGGCCTGGCAGAGTCCATTGTCTCCTGCCCAGTGCTGGTGGGACAGCATGACAACCAGTCGTTTCCAAGCACACAGTTCTGACCATCCCCACCACCACCCCCGCCACAGGCACTAGACAAGATGGAGAAGGAGTGGTCATCCATCCTGTTCAACGTGTTGCCCTACAAGGAGACAGACACCTATATCCTCAAGAGCCCAGACGAAGCCTCGCAGCTGCTCGACGACCACATCGTCATGACTCAGAGTATGTCCTTCTCGCCCTACAAGAAACCCTTCGAGCAGCGCATCAACTCCTGGGAGACCAAACTGAAGCTGACCCAGGTGGGCCTTCTGCTCCAAAGGAGCACTGTCCTCCAGGTGGCACTTACATAGTCAGGGGTAGCCCGCTGCAGCTGTTCCCCTCAGCCCCTGACTCTCTGACAAGCCTCCTTCTGGAAGAGGCAGTAAGGGCTATGGAAGGAGTGAAGCTTAGTTGAATAAGGTGGCTGCCTAAGCTTGGGACAGTCTAGTCACTGGGACTTCATGGGACAGTGAGGCCCCGAGGCCTCTCCGGATCCTTTTCCACCCTGTCCTGAGCCTCCCACCCCCATCTCATGTGGTGATACTTGGAGGACAGGGACCAGGGTTCTTGGGACTACAGATGTCTCAGGCTTTCAAGACCAGAGGCAGGGGCTGCCCGAAGATGCCTAGAATATAGGCCTGAAGGTGTGTCTCTCAGTACATATGCCACTGGAGACCAGAAGTCAGCTAAAGGAGCATTTGTCTATACGGCCTTGACCCCGGGTTTCCCTGCTATGTGCACATGTGCGTATACACACACACACACACACACACACACACACACACACACACACACACACACACCTGTAATTCTAGACCTACCTCCTATCTCCCCCAAAGCTTAGCACAAGTAACTCACCATCTCACCCATACCTGCCTATAAGATATTCCCAGTGAGGCCCTTGCTCGGCACCTAGTAAAGGGGCTTCACACATGTGGGATAAAGGGGCTTCACACATGTGGGATAAAGGGGCTTCACACATGTGGGATCTTAGGGGTCCAGAAGCAGAGTGACCACTAGTGTATACCTCAAGAACAGAAGCCCGTGTCCACTTCCCTTGATCTTCCTGGTGTCCATTTAAGCCTGGCATGGACCTGATACAGAGCTAACCATGGTGCTCATCTCCCGAACAGAGATGAATGAATCAGTTTGCAATGATGGGGGTGGGAATGAGGTAAGTCCCAAGTGCAGAACTGGGAGGCAGAAAGGAAAATGGCTCTGAGTAGCGTTACCTGGTAGATGCTGATGCTGATATGGGTGCACTGCACTGCACTGCGCTCCAATGGGGTGAAATGTCTCCGTCATGGACACTAAACCCAACCCTGAACCCCCAACTCTGGCGGTGCATGTCCTGCCCCACTTTCCCAGGAGGTGCTGGAGGAGTGGCTGAACTGCCAGCGGGCCTGGCTCTACCTGGAGCCCATCTTCAGCTCTGAGGACATCACTCGGCAACTGCCTGTGGAGAGCAAGCGCTACCAAACCATGGAGCGCATCTGGAGGAAGATCATGAAGAACGCCTATGAGAGCCGGGAGGTGAGGGGGACCTCCCCAAGGTCCTGGTCACATTGCTGGAGACTTCTGGGTCTTTCCCCTCCCTAAACAAGGATTAAAGACCAATCCAAAGGCTTTGGTTGTGGCTCGCTTTCCTTGGGAGTGGACTCCTAGTACAGAGATGCGCCTTAGAAACACAGTGGTTTTAGCATTTTAGAGATCTTCCCAAGTCTGCAGTAAAACGGTTCCTTGGTCTTCTTACCTTTTTTTTATGACTACAGAATGGTTTCTTGGAGCTGATGGAGGCAATCCCGAGCCTAGGAATCAATTTCCTGCCCCTTACACTTCCTGGCGGTGCCTGGCTGGCACTGTCTAGTAAACCCATCTTGCCACCCCCCAGCTGATGATGCTCACTTCCTCTCTTTAACCCCTGCTGGGTCTGCTCTCTTCAGGTGATCAACGTGTGTTCTGACCAGAGGCTGCTGGACAGCCTGAGGGACTGCAACAAGTTGCTGGACCTGGTACAGAGGGGGCTCAGCGAGTACCTGGAGACCAAGCGGACGGCCTTCCCCAGGTAGGCACCACAGCCTAAGTCCACACTGTGGGCCCTCAAGTGCTCTGCCAAGCTAGTATCCAAAGAACCTTTCTAAACAGGTCCACTTTTCCCCACTCCTAGAACTAGAGTTTTACATAACCCAGGCTAGCCTCAAACTCAGTACATAGATGAGGATGTTCTTGAACCTCTGACATTCCTGTCTCTACCTCCTAAGAACTAGAATTGCAGGGATGCCCCACTAGGCCTGATTTATTTGGTGCTGGGGATCAAACCCTGGACTTTATGTTTTATACACACTCTACCCACTGAGCCTCGTGCCCAGCCCTTTACAATTTATTCTGGCTGGGTCAGTTGCCTCGGACTTCCGCAAACAGAAGTAGCTCCAAGCTGGCTCATAGGTGCCTTTTAATTCTGCCCTCCTTTCCTTTGTCCCAGTGAGTGGAGTCTCAGCATGCTCACCTCCACTCACACTGAAGCAGTCCTCCAGCTGCAGTGTCCCCAGTAGCTGGGACTAGAGGCATGCCTCTGATCTGTCTCACAAGTCCTTAGCTTGTGCCTTTCATGTTCTTGGAGAAAGCCTTGCCTTTCCACTGCAAGAAGATATTCCGGGCTCCTATTCTATATCCCCAGCTTCAAGCCCGGAACTCTCCATTTCTCTAAGTAACTTTTGTTTCTTTGGAGGGAGGGTAATGGATGTGTAGGTGCTAAGCATACTCAAGCCAAGGTTTAAGCCCTCATTGCTATTAGGACTCTGCTCTTCTCAGGTCCTCTTAGTGAACTGTCATAGCGAATCGCTTATGATACGCGGAGTATGTCAGCGGTGTTGGGGCTGCCCAGGCCCAAGTCCACCTGACCTTTTTTTCCTCACCTATGTTCCCCTGGAAGATTCTACTTCCTGTCAGATGATGAGCTACTGGAGATCCTGTCTCAGACAAAGGACCCCACAGCTGTGCAGCCCCACCTGCGCAAGTGCTTCGAGAACATTGCCCGGGTGTGTAACTAGGCCTGAGGCTAGGCCGGTGCACTAGAGCACGTTCCAGAGGAGACCTCTCTCCTCCCATGTCAAGCCCTCTTAGAGACGAGGCACCAAGACAGACCCTGGTCCTCAGAGATATCCCTGGGGCTGGTGGGAAGAAGGTTAGGTGAAGAGCCCACTCCTCCCCTTGAGACTGGGAGTCCCAGTGTCCTAACTCAGCCAGCAGCTCCTGTCCTCCCAGAATGCTGAGATCGGGGAAGAGGGAGAACACAGAGGGCAAGCTTAGCCTCGTTTCCAAAGGGCTTAAACACATACTGACAAATTACTGTTGGGGAAGGCAAGCACTGGGGGGCACCCCAGTACAGAGCCAGCTCCTCTAAGGGGCAAGAGTCTGGCCAGGTCAGACTGGGGCTCAGAGCAGGCTCTCTGGCACACCAGAGTAACTCGTTCTGCCGTTCCCCACAGTTGCTGTTCCAGGAGGATCTGGAGATCACACACATGTATTCAGCAGAGGGGGAAGAGGTGAAGCTCTCCTTCTCCATCTACCCCTCCAGCAACGTGGAGGACTGGCTGCTGGAGGTGGAGCGTAGCATGAAGGCCAGTGTGCATGACATCATCGAGATGGCCATCAAGGCCTACCCTACAGTGAGTGCAGCCTTCCCGCCCAGCCTCCAGCATGCTCCCTCCTCAGTGCTCTCCGCCCCAGCCCGCAAGGAGGAAGACGGGTTAGAGTTGGCAGCGCGTGGGTCAGCCTGCTCATGTTGTCTTTCCAGATGCTCAGAACTGAGTGGGTTCTGAACTGGCCGGGCCAGGTGACCATCGCTGGCTGCCAGACATACTGGACAATGGAGGTGGCCGAGGCACTTGAGGCTGGCAACATCAGTAGCAAGCTGTTCCCCCAGCTCTCCAAACAGGTAGAACTAAAGGATTGGTGGTGCTCCCCACACTCCAACACCCCACACCCAGTTTTCCAAGCAACATTCTCCTGTATCAAGCCTGGAACGTAGCCAAAGGTCAGGTCCAAGGAGCAGATCAGACTCTGTAGCATCAGCAAGAGGGGACCCAAGGAGGGCTCCTCCTTTAATGATCAGTGAAGCAGCCACCAGGTTCTTCCTGTACTGTCCCTTTGGCTCCCCATCACCCATGCTTCTCACTGCACTGCAGACCCTATTTCCAGTCATGAGCATGCAGACAAAGTGTACACCACAGAGTGACTTGAATATTCTTCCATCTTCCCCTGTCCTGGTCTTTCCTCTCCTCCCATCTCAGATCAATAGAAGTCTCCAGAATATAGACACCATCTGTGGCAGAAGTCCTCCCTCTGTGCAAAGGGCCAAGGAGCTATAGATTCCAGGTCTCTACAGTGATTTCCTGATTCTTTCAGCTCAGTGACCTGGTGGCCCTGGTGCGGGGGAAGCTGTCCCGCATGCAGCGGATGGTACTTTCGGCACTCATTGTTATTGAGGTCCACGCCAAGGATGTGGTGAGCAAGCTGATCAATGAGAATGTAGTCAGCGTACATGACTTTGAGTGGATCTCGCAGCTCAGGTGAGGCCATGGAGGACTACCCCAGGGTCAGGGAGGAAGAGGCTGGGGTTGAAGATACTATCAATCCAACACTAGGATTGTCCTGGCCCACAAAGCAGAGACGAGACAGATATGGGTACTTTGTGTCCTTGTGCTCAGAGAGAATCCCCTCTTTTAACTTTGTGTCTACTCACTGCCTGTGGGCCCGTGGTGAGAACCCTGTGTCCCTGCACCACTAGGTACTACTGGACAAAGGATGACCTGTACATCCGTGCTGTGAATGCCGAGTTCATCTATGGATATGAATACCTTGGCAACAGTGGGAGGCTGGTGATCACACCCCTCACTGACAGGTGAGCCCTCCCCAGCTGGTTCTGAATAAGGGAAATGGATAGAGGTCAGCCAGCCCCGTGGATCAATAAACAAAGCTCAGCAAGACTCAAAAATGGGGCAAGGAGAAACACTCCCTAGGCAGCCAGTCCCAGGCTCCAGTTCCCGACCCTGGAGGTCAGGACTGTGCCCAGAGGAGGAAGGAGGAGCAAGAGCTGCTGATCCACAGAGTCCTGAAGGGAGATGCACCTGAGGAAGGGGATCACCCAAGGTGGGTGTGGCCCGTGTCATCTGCTTTCATCCCCACAGGTGCTATCTGACCCTGACTGGAGCCTTGCACCTTAAGTTTGGAGGTGCACCAGCGGGCCCAGCTGGCACGGGGAAAACAGAGACCACAAAGGACCTGGGGAAGGCCTTGGCCATACAGACAGTTGTGTTCAACTGCTCTGACCAGCTTGACTTCATGGCCATGGGCAAGTTCTTCAAGGGTCTGGCCAGGTGAGGCTGGATGTGAGATGGCACAGGACAGGGGCAAGCAGGGGAGAACACTGGCCAAGAGATGTCTCACAAGGGACAGGATGAAGTGGCAGGAGTCAAAGGCCCAGCTCAGTGGGCTAGGGGGTGGGGGGAGGCATGGGACTGTAGTTGAGCCTGTGATCACCACAGAGAGCTTCCTCCCCAGTGAAGTCAGAGGGCTGCTGGAGGGAGGTATCACATACGCTCCAAGTGCGCCCTACCCAAATGCCTTCTTCACTTAGTGCGGGGGCCTGGGCCTGCTTTGATGAGTTTAATCGGATCGACATTGAGGTGCTATCGGTGGTGGCACAGCAGATCACTACCATCCAGAAGGCACAGCAACAGAGGGTGAGCCTTGGGCATCACAGAGGGATGGTACTGCCCCTCATAAGCCTTACTGCGATGTTAGAGGAGTTTATAGTCAGTCTCAAACCCCAGATCCTAACCTCAGCCCATGTCAGGTAAAGGGGGTTCCTCTACGTGGGAGGGTCCAGGGCACTGGTCCTTTGGTCAGCTTTGGTGTTCACAGTAGTCAAATGATAAGAACTGAGAGGCCAACAGATCCCACTTAAGTAATGCCCAAGGTTCTGTTCTTGGCTGAGTTTGGGTAAATCTGGAGGACTTAGTCAGAATTGGGACTTAGTGGGTGGAGGGAAGCAGCAATGGTGTAGGAACCTCAGGACCTGGAGCCAGGACCATGGGAGCCCACAGGTGATCAATGAGGCCTAAGGTCTTAAACTAGATCCCGGGAGATGATCTAATCCATGACCAGGGGTCCAGTCTGGCTGACCTCTGATGTCAAGTCTGTGGCATGGCAGAGCCCCAGTCACAGGAGGTGAAGGTCTGGGTGTCTTCTCTCTAAAATGGGCCAACCCCCTTTACCCCACACCCAGGTGGAACGCTTCATGTTTGAGGGTGTTGAAATCCCCCTTGTACCATCCTGCGCTGTGTTTATCACCATGAATCCAGGGTATGCTGGCCGCACAGAGCTGCCTGACAACCTGAAGGCAAGTTCAGGCCCAGGGTGGCCAGAAGGTGACAGAGCTTTAGACTGCACCCTAAGATGTTAAAGCTCTGATTTGAGAACACATAGCTAGCTGCCTGGCATGAAGAACTGGGATTCCCTGTGGTGGCCCTTCTTTCCAGGGAACCCATTGGACCACACCCAGCTACAGAGTGGGGAGGCCCTGGACTTGTCTTCAGGACATGGGGAGGTCTGGGGTTCCTATGTAGTTGGGCCTGATAGAAGGCACAAAGGTGAGAAAAAAGTGGGAAGACAGGAACTAAGAGTGGCCCGCTCCTGGAAGTTTCATGGGGAAGGTGTTCATCAACACAAAGCACCTACTTCTAATGGTATGAGCTTCACAGCCACTGAGGAGTGGAAGCCTCAGTGTGGCGGGTGTGTTACAGAGAGTCCCAGCATTAGCTATGAATCAGACAGTCCAGAGAGTGTGTTAAGTCCCTGGGTGGGGCTGTGATGTGACTGCCTGTCCTGTGTGTGTTGTGGGTCCAGGCCCTCTTCCGACCCGTGGCCATGATGGTCCCCGATTACGCCATGATTGCTGAGATCTCACTGTATTCCTTCGGCTTCAATGAGGCGAATGTGCTGGCTAAGAAGATCACCACCACCTTCAAGCTGTCTTCTGAGCAGCTCAGCTCCCAGGTAAGGCCCCGTGTCATTCCGCAGCCTCCGACTGAAATAGTGCCACCTCCAGAGTTGTTCCAAACTCTGCCTCTGTGAGAGAGCTTCAGAACAGGGACTCCTATAGCCAGAGGACTATTGGGATGGTGGCATAGAAGGTGCCAAAGCAGCCCAGGGAGGGCACCTCGCCCAGGCTGCCGTGTGCAGGTGAGTAGCCACAGCAGGTCTGTGGAGGAAATGACATCTCAGCTCCAAGATGGGTGGTGAGGCGTTGGTCAGATTCCACGTGGGAGGCCATGTTCACAGGGCAGCATCCGCACTTGCCTCTTCTGTGCGGTCTGTACAGGACCACTATGACTTCGGGATGAGAGCGGTGAAGACGGTCATCTCAGCAGCCGGGAACCTTAAGAGAGAAAACCCTACCATGAATGAGGTGAGATCTATCCACAGAGCTCCTGGGAGGAGAGCTTTGGGAGGTCCTGACCCCAGAGGGTTGTGTGGGTGGGGAAACCCAACCCACCATTCTGGAGCCACCTTTCTGGCCCCTACAACAGGAGCTGATCTGCCTTCGGGCCATTCGAGATGTGAATGTGCCCAAGTTCCTGCAGGAAGACCTCAAGCTCTTCTCAGGGATTGTGTCTGACCTGTTCCCTACCATCAAGGAAGAGGAGACTGACTATGGCATCCTGGACCAGGCCATCCGCAGGGCCTGTGAGAAGAACAACCTCAAGGATGTGGAGGGTGAGCTGCCAGCCCCGAGATTCCTGCAGACCCATGGTGTTCCCATCTAAGGACGTGTTGGCTCCAGTCACCTTGGAGCCCAGAGTTGGAGACAGGAACAGGGCAAGGCTGTGTCGGGGCCTCATTGCTGATCCGGGCTTGTCTTAACTAGTGCTCTCCAGGTGAGACCTCACAGTCAAGGTTCTCTGCCCACGGTAGGAACCAGCCCAGCCCGAGGTCCCCTCTCTAGCCTTGCTTCATCCAGTGACGAGTCTTTGTTTGGTGTCTTAGTTAGGGTTTCCATTGCTGTGACAAAACACTGTGACCAGAGCAACTTGGGGAGAAGGGTGCTCATTTCACCCTGTAAGTCTCGGCTCACAGTCTATCACTGGAGGAAGTGAGGAGAGGAACCTGAAGGCAGACACTGAAGCTGCGGCCATGGAGAAGTCCTGCTTGTTGGCTTGCTCCCCTGCCTGCTTTCCTATAGCACCCAGGATCACCCACACAGGGGTGGCACTGCCCACCGTGAATGGGGCCCTCCCACACCAGCCATCAATCAAGAAAATGTATCCACATGCTTGCCTGAAGCCCGATATGATGGGAACATTTCCTCAATTAAGGTTCCCTGGGCCTGGTCACCACATGGGCATGCAGCTAGAGCTCTTGGTCTCCCCACAGTCTCCCAGCACAGTTTTTCCCTCTTCCCCTCCCAGTACCTCCCAGACAGTCCTTAGGGGTGGGGGCTCTCTAAGGAAGGATATCTGTGCACACCAGCTCTCCTCTAGGGCCTGTTGATGAGTTCATCTCAGCCCTGCCTGGCCTGTACCTCAGTGCTCCCTGTTCCATGTGTAGCATAATAGTCCCTTCCCTGGCCACCCCTGCACTTAGATCCAGCAAGCTTGTCAAATCAATCCCTGACCTCTTCTCTTTCCCCACAGCCTTAGGTCAGCTTGGTCATCCCTAGGTGATTGCATCCTGTCCCTTTGGCAGGGACCTCCTGGGCCTGCCAGAGCCACAACCACCACAACCCCTTGGGCCAAAACCATGTATGCTTACCTAAAGCTCCTCACTGACCAGGACAATGACCCTTGAACTCTTTCTCGCACTGGACAGCACTTTCTCAGGCTGGTGCTCTCGGGAGGCTGGGAAAGCTGCTTTGTGAAAGAAGTTGAAGGTTCCATGATGTCTGACCACCCAACTAGATGATGTTAGGCAATGGTAGTAACAGTAATAGTGATTGGCATCTAGAGAGGTCCTACTCTGTGCCCTGTAGGCCCTGTGCGTGGGGCTTTACCTGCCCTGCCTATGGCATAGACGTTACTGCCTTCCCCACTGTGCTCATGAAGACAGGCTCAGGGGCTCAATTGACTCACCTAAGACCACATGAGCTAGCCTCAGAGCCATGGTTCGAGTCCATCCTTTAACCCGTGTTCCCTTGCCTTGGCCCCTAGGCTTCCTGATCAAGTGCATCCAGCTGTATGAGACCACAGTGGTACGGCATGGCCTCATGCTTGTTGGGCCCACAGGCTCTGGCAAGAGTAATGTAAGCAGAGCCAAGCATGGCTAGGGTTGGGGGCAGGGGTGGGCATGCATCTCCATCAAGGGCATCAGCCTGCACCTGAACCCCTCTGGTGTCTGGGCTGCCTTCCCCACTTCCTGTAGTTCCCCAACCCACTGCACCCCTGCTCTCTGAGAAGCCAGGAGGGTCACTTTCTGGTGGTGACTCCTCAGTGCTACAGAGTCCTGGCAGCTGCCATGACATTGCTGAAAGGGAAGCCATCCATCAGTGGTGGCGTGTATGAAGCTGTCAACTACTACGTGCTCAACCCCAAGTCCATCACGATGGGCCAGCTGTATGGGGAGTTTGACCTGCTCACCCATGAGTGGTGAGTGAGCCCCAAACTGCTCCCAGTGATGTACTTCTGGGCTGCCTGCAGTGGCAGAGAGGAGCTCATGCTCTCAGCAGAAAGCCTAGGATGGTACACACCATCCCACTTCATCCCATAGTGACTTTCTTCAGTTCTGTCGTTGGCACAGCGGCGACAATAATGGCAGGGTTATGGTGGCAAGGAAAGGGACTTGACACATGAAATGCACTGGGGAACAGTGGCTGGCATGGATGAACATTCAGCAGATGGCTGTCTTTACCCTGAGAGAAGCTGAAGAGGTTACTTCCAGGTCTCGCTCCCAGGCTAGGGTGTGTATTTTAGGGAGATGCATGAATCTGGGAGAAGGGCAGCTGAGGGGAAGCAGCCTTGAATGTTACAACCCAGGGCTCCTTAGAGGCAACAACAACACAAAAAGCAAGCCCCCATTATAATGCTTTAATGAGTGAAGATATGAAGAGTTAAGAACATGAGAAACAGTGATTGCAGTACGTTGTATGTAAGTAATACACTCGCCAAAACAATTTAAAGACACCATTAAGGAAATCAATAGACAGGTCATACATAGATTTGGAAATACATTTGTATCTATATGTGACCTTAGAGTTTTATTCAAAAAACAGTAGAATCCTGGCTGTCCCCACCCTACCCCATCAGATAGTTGATTTCTGTATTCATTTGCCTGAACAGTGGGAAGAAATCTTGTACGGATCCATTCCATCCCATGATGGGAAATGAATCTGCCTGTTGTCCATTGTGTTCATGGTCTTTGTCTCCCCATTAGCCCCTATTAGCCATGTCAGTTACCAGACTGACTCATGGTCTCGCTGCTTGTGTTAAATAACTCCTCATTTAACCAACTATGGCTCCATAGTGTAAACTTTTATTACAGTATCCTACTACAAGTGTTCTATTAATATTTCTAATTATAAATCAACTTTCTCATATGTATTTATATAGAATAAACCAGCTTATATATAGGATTCTGCACTATGCACAGTTTCAGATATCCACAATGGGGATGCGGGTGGGGAATCTTAGAATGTATCTTTTGAAGATAAATTGATGTTTTTAAGTAAGAAACCAGTTTCTCTCTCTCTCTCTCTCTCTCTCTCTCTCTCTCTCTCTCTCTCTCTCTCTCTCTCTAAAATTGACCAGTACTTCTATATCTGCTTGGTAACCACTCAAAAACTGAACTATGTCAGTGTATGAAGACAATATGATGAAACCCATGGTTAAACATAATTAACATGTGCTAATAAAAAATTTTTAAAAGATAAGAGCCAGCTGGGTAACTAGGTTTCCCTGGGGACCATTTGTGCCATCACCCCGCTTCCCTGGCACCTACATCCCTCTCCTCCCTGGTGGTTACAGGACAGATGGGATTTTCTCCTCCCTCATCCGGGCCGGGGCCATCGCATCTGACACCAACAAGAAATGGTACATGTTCGATGGGCCGGTGGACGCTGTCTGGATAGAGAACATGAACACTGTGCTGGATGACAACAAGAAGCTATGCCTCAGCTCTGGGGAGATCATCAAACTCACAGAGGTGTGCTGCCTACCCACCCACCTGGTCTCTTATGCAGCTCTGGAGTCTGCGCCATGCTGGCCAGGCCTCATCAGCCCAACACACCAAGGAGCCCGATGACAGGACCCTGGGCCCCACCCCAGCACCCCTCCCAGCCCTGAATCCCCTTCTTGAAGCCACGTCCTATGTAACTGTCTTTCAGAAGGCCTGCTTTCTGTGGTGTTCCAAGCCTAGGGCCATAGGAGCTGCCCTGCTGGTCCCCTAGCTTATGCTGCCTCCTGCCTCCCGGGTCCATTCCACTCTTGGCCATGTCTGCCCTTTTTAAAGCCAGTTCTAGCAGTGTGTTCAGGGGCTGGGGACTGGTAGCACAAACCTGACCACTGGGGTCCTGATTGGTGTATGTAGCTCAGCCCTTGAGAAAGCTGGCTGTAGCCTGGGTATGAGAGCATTTCAGAATATATACACACTAAAACTCTGAGAACATGTGGCAGTCAGTGTGAGCCTGTGTGTGTGACTGGGGCTATGAAACAAAACAAACAAACAAACAAACAAAAAACATTTCCTGCCTGGTTCATCAGGCTCCTAGGAACGCCACATTAGCCAGAAAGTCCAGGACTCTCCAGCTTTGTCTCTCCCTTAGGGCTGTGTAGAGGGACACATTATCGAATGAGGATTCAGGGATCCCCGAACCCCAGCTGCAGCCCCAATCCTCCCTATGAGCGCCTGCCCAGAGAGCCTTCTGGCAGAATGGGCAAGCAGTTCCCCCAAGGTCCCGTAACTCTTTTCCTTACTTGGGGGCTGGTAGCTCTCCCACTTACACGTTCTATCTTGGCACCAGGCAATGACCATGATGTTCGAGGTGCAGGACCTGGCAGTGGCCTCGCCAGCCACAGTCTCCCGCTGTGGTATGGTGTACCTGGAGCCCAGCATCTTAGGGCTCATGCCATTTGTTGAGTGCTGGCTAAAACATCTCCCTGCCATAATAAAGCCCTACGAGGAACAGTTCAAGAGGCTCTTTACCAAGTTCCTGGAGGTGAGTGAGGCCACAGGTACCCCCGGCCAAAGAGTGGTGGCAGAGGCCTGTCACCCCAATGGCCACGTGGGCCTGGTGCTTGTTCCCAACAGAGTTCCATCAACTTTGTTCGAAGCACGGTGAAGGAAGTGATTGCCTCAACCAACAGCAACCTGACAATGAGCCTCCTCAAGCTACTTGACTGCTTCTTCGGACCTTTCCTACCCAGAGAGGTACAGCACACACGCTGGGGCTGGAGGCCTCTTTCCTCCTGCCTCCTGTTCTTGCTTGGGCTGCGAAGAGCCTAGCCAGCCTCCTGGAAGTACTGAATCATGATCCCCCTCCCCCCTGGAAGTACTGAATCATGATCCCC
>NC_034597.1:22560695-22577795 GCF_900095145.1 Mus pahari | reverse complement strand
CCCCCTAGAAGTACTGAATCATGATCCCCTTCCCCCCTGGAAGTACTGAATCATGATCCCCCTCCCCCCTGGAAGTACTGAATCATGATCCCCCTCCCCCCTGGAAGTACTGAATCATGATCCCCCTCCCCCCTGGAAGTACTGAATCATGATCCCCTTCCCCCCTGGAAGTACTGAATCATGATTCCCCCTGCCCCCTGGAAGTACTGAATCATGATCCCCCTCCCCTCTCCAGTGTGTTGCAGGGAAACAAAAACTTATGTGATCTGCCCACTTAGCCTAAAGCTGTTCCCTCTGTTCCCAGGGCCTCAAGAAGATACCCTCTGAAAAGCTGAGTCATATCCCAGAGCTGATAGAGCCCTGGTTCATCTTCTCCCTGGTGTGGAGTGTAGGTGCCACAGGGGACTACAACAGCCGCCTCAGCTTCAGTCAGTGGCTAAGAATGAAGATGAGGCTTGAACAAGTAAAGAGGTGGAAAGAGCAGGCCGGGTCCCCGGGGCCAATGGCAGACAGCCTGCCTGGCCTCACAGACTTCGTCTTGGTCCCGACAGGTGCAACTAGGTTTCCCAGAAGACGGGCTGGTGTACGATTACAGACTGGATGACGCAGGGATTAGTAGCACTGAGGATGATGAGGATGAAGAAGAGGAGAACAAACAGGTAGCTACGGGGCTGCCCAGGAAGGAGGGAGGGGAGAGCCTGGCTGGGCTGTGGGGATTTTCCCCTCCATGAATAGTGGCCACAAGCCACACTGATAGCCAGCAGGTCAGAGGTGTTGGCTGTTGACATCATCACATGGAGCTTCGCAATCTACCAGATGTTTATGATTGTGCTCATTTCTCAGACATGGAAACTGAGACACCAAACTCTCATAGTCAGCTAGTCAGTGTGAGAGCTGAGCCTGAGCACGGAGCTCGGAGGCCTCCATCTGCTTTGCTTCCCAGACAAATGTTTCTTCTATGCTAGTGCTGAGTCCAGGGGCTGGCCCTCTTTCCTAGTTAAGAGCCCCCATTTTTTCCCTGAAACCTAGCTCCCTAAGGGCCAGGAGCATGTCTGGCACCCTGCTTTAGTGTCCCCATCTTAACTACCAGCCAATCAGGGCTCTTGAGTTCACCATTATTCCAGGGTCAGGGCCCTCAAGACCCAGAGGAGGTGACAGAGTCACTATGTAGAGTCCTGCTGTGGAGCTTTGAGAGCATTCTCAAGGGTCTAATCGTCAGAACAGCCACAAATGGGACACGTTGCTTTGGCCATACTGACACCTCCGTTGAAGGAGTTTTGCAAGGGTCATGGGAGAGGGAAATTATGAGGCAGGAACAGTCAGGAGACAGTACCAGATGGCCTCTAGCATCCAGCTGTCAGTGTCCTGGGTTCTGGTGTCCCCAACCCCTTAGTTAGCCTAAAAATAAAGTGAGCACCTTTGCATTCTGGGCTATTCAGTTCCCAGAGCATCTTCTTGCCAAGACCTAGGGACTGGCTGTGTGTAGGAAGGCTGCCACCTCAGCAACTGCAGTCAGGTAGCCCCTACTTCTAGGCTGTGTTCAGAGAACCCCCATTCCTGGCAGTTTGTAGTGGGAGCCTGCCATCCCATGTAAAGAGCAGATGACAGGAATCGCTGTCTCTGTCAGAAGTAGCTGTTCCCCTGATGTTCTTGCCAACGCCCAGCGGGACAATACCTCTTCCTCCTGCTGTGGGGCCACAGCCAAGAGTGAGAAGGGATTTCAGACCCATCCTGAACCAGATGTGATTCCAGGTTGCCTGGGTAAAGTGGATGGACTACTCGGCTCCATTCACCATGATGCCAGACACCAACTACTGCAACATCATTGTGCCCACCATGGACACCGTGCAGATGTCCTACCTGCTGGGCATGCTGATCACCAACCACAAGCCTGTGAGTGTTCCATCGTGCCCTGTCCCTGCCCACCTGAGGCTCAGGTTAGGGCTAGTCTTGCACACCAACAAATTGGTGGCTCCCTCTGCATGCACTCTGTGTGTGTCCCACATTCCTGCTCACCATGCCACCAGGTGCTGTGTATCGGGCCGACGGGCACAGGGAAGACACTCACAGTCTCTAACAAGCTTCTCAAGTACCTGCCACTGGAGTATATCAGCCACTTCCTCACCTTCTCAGCCCGCACTTCAGCCAACCAGACCCAGGACCTCATTGACAGCAAACTGGACAAGAGGCAGGACACCTCTGGTTCCTTCCATGGCCACAACTTTGCTGTGTCACCTCCCCACTTAATTCTGCTCCTGGCTTTGCCTGAAATGGCCCAGCAGGCACCAGAAAGCCCCACAGGGGACCTTAGGTTGCCTTTCAGATCTCCCTTGCCTCATTCAGGATCTGTCTAGTCTATCTGCGGGGCTTTCATTGGCCACTAAGGCAGGGCTGTGCACTTAGCCACCTTTCTGGGAAGTAGGACTCTATTTAAAGACCTAAGATAGAGGTCAGCTTGTCCCAGATGTCCCAAGATGGAGGGCTGGTCATGAGTTTTAGCAATTTGGAGGAGGCTAAAGTTTAGTGAGGAGCCATTCAGCTGCTTCTTATTCTCAGAGGACCTGGTGCCCATGGGTGCTGGGCTCACGCAGCTTCTCCCACAGGCGAAAGGGTGTGTTCGGGCCACCCCTAGGGCGCAACTTCATCTTCTTCATTGACGACCTGAACATGCCTGCCCTGGAGACATATGGTGCCCAGCCACCTATTGAGCTGTTGCGCCAGTGGATGGACCACGGTGGCTGGTATGACCGAAAGGTCATCGGTGCGTGGTATCATGGGACAGCGGGTAGTGGGCTGTGTGTGCTGGGTGAAGACTACAGTAGATGCAGGAGTACTTTAGGAGTCCACAAAAAATATTTTAATTTCTCTTAAAATGAGGGAAGGGACTGTTAGGTCAAAGAAAATTTTCAGCGTCTGTTAACACAGTCTCTTTATACTGGCAAATCACATTTTTGCATGCATATATGTACATGTGCTTGCATGAGTGTGAGTACGTGTGTTTGCAGGTTCATGTTGGGTATCTCCCTTGATTGCTGTCCATGTAACTGAGGCAGGGTCTCTCACTGAGCCCGGAACTTGCCGGTTCAGCTTGTCTAGCTAGCCAGCTGACACTTGTCTCTCTACCTCGGAGTTTCTAGGATTGCAGACACACTGTGACACCTACCTGGCTTTTATGTGGATACTGGGGATGCAAATGCTCTATGCTCTCTCCACACCAGTAATTACAGTTTCGACATATGTTTTTGATCATGCGATTCTGACTTCCTGCTCCCACTCAGGAGCCTTCAAGAACCTGGTGGATATCAACTTTGTCTGTGCCATGGGTCCCCCGGGGGGAGGCAGGAATGCTATCACTCCAAGGCTGACACGCCACTTCAACTACCTGTCGTTTATTGAGATGGATGAAGTCAGCAAGAAACGCATCTTCTCTATAATCCTGGGGTGCTGGATGGGTGAGTATCAATCAGGTTGGGCCAAGAGAGGCCATGGACAAAGGCCGAGCTAGTTGTCACACCAGAGACAGCTGAATCACACTGGGCAGGAAGAAGGGACTGAGTCACTCACTACATCCCCAGTTTTATGCCTTTACTCTGCTGTTACAACTGGCAAGCTCACAAACCTCTCTGAACCTTGGTTTCTTTACCAATGGGCGCTAATATTAGTACCTGTCACTCTGAGTAATATATGGCACATAGCATCTAAAATAAAGCCGTGCAACAAATCTGCATATTGCATATGTAATAGATACGGATCTCCACACACGCATGTGGAATGACCACCACTTTTCTAGAACAGGAGAACCTAGAAAGACTAGAGGGGGGAAAAGTAGCCCTGCTCCATCCTGGAGCTTGGGAAAAGTCCCCCTGGATGCTGCTTCTCCAGCAGCCCACCTCCCACCCAGTACACCCTGTCCATGAAGCGCCACTGGCACAATGCTGGGTGGAAGGAGCTGGAGGTCAAGCCTGGGCTACCCTGCCAGGTCTCTCTCTCTCTCACGTACAGCTGGGGGGAGGGGCCTATTTCTCTGATGAAGGGTGGGAAGCAGTGGCATCGGGAGCTTCCTACTGGGCCTCAGCTGGCCTGGATGGGCAGCAAGTGACCCCCCTAACTCTGAACCTTATTTCTGTCTCTCAACCCTGCAGATGGACTCCTTGGAGAGAAAAGTTACCGAGAGCCTGTGCGTAAGTGCGACTGGCAACCGGGAGGATCTTGAAGGAAAGGGACTCGAGTCTGGGGGCAACTCTGGACTCTGGCTTCAGCTAGATAGGTTAAGGTTAGGACCATGGACCGTAATGGGTCCTCCTCGGGCTCATCTGGAGCCAGAGCACAAGTCGGCGCTGCCGCGGCCCCTCTTCAGGCTCCAGTACCACGCGTGGAGCCACTTCATCCCATGGTGCCTAGCTCAGTGTCACACTCGTGGCAGGATCGAAAGAGGAGTGAATGAAGAAATGGAGCCAACAAATTCCGCAGTCTAAAAGAGCCATAGTGAAGAGAAGCCTGCTTCTCCGGGGAGCAGGCACCAGCAGGAAAACGGGTGATTTGCAGCCAGGAGGCAGGCATCTCTCTGTGACAGCCTCAGGCAGCTCTAATCTCTCAGTCATCACTTCAGGGCCACGTCAGGTTCTGTCCTGTCTTGGTGCCCACCTCTTCCCTCTCTTCCTCTCAGCTGATAGAGGTTGCCAAGCTCTCTCTCTGGGCCTCAGGATCTGTATCACAGCGTGACAGGCATCTCCCCGTGGCTCCGGTCACCTTGACTAGGAGGGAACTTCCTATTCTAGTGCACGACTGGCTTCTCCTCTTTGGATGAGAGTCACATCCAAATGAGGATGGGAGTCACAGAGCCCCCACTAGCAGTATTTTTCTGTTCTACTGGGCCACTCTGTCAACACATAAAGATGCTGTGGGGCATGGTGGTATATGTCTTTAATTCCAGCACTCAAGAGGCAATGGCAGGCAGATCTCTGTGAATTTGAGGCCAGCCTGATCTACTGGCCTACATGATAAGTTTGAAGGCAGCCATAACTACATAGTGAGACACTGTTCTAAAAACAAAACAAAAACAGATAAGCACACCCAGGTTTCTCCTGTCTTAATTAATCTAAACAAATTATCTCTGCCCCCCAGATCCCTCCTTCCCCCACTGCCTCACTTTTCTGCTTAGCTTTATAACAAAACTGCTCCAGAACGCTTTCCCTCTGACACACCCACATCCCTCCTGTCTCCCACTGAGTTACCTCCTCCTCTGCTGACCACAGTGATGAGATGGAAGCCATGCCAACAGTCAGCTCTCAGGCCTCATCCACTCTGCGAACAGCCCATTCTCCCAGGCCCTTCTCCTTCCTGGGTGTATCAGTCAGTGTTGTGTTGCTCTGAAAAAAAAATAGCCTAAGGAAGGAACAGTTTCTTTTTGTTTGCTGATTTGAAAGTTTCATCTCTGATTGGCTTGCTCTGGTGCTCTGGGTCTGTGGTGAGAAAAACTCCACGACAGCAGGAAGCATGGTAAAGCAAACTTGGTGGCATCCAGGAAGCAGAGACAGACGGGAGGATGCTGGGGCCATGGAGTCTTCAGAGATACTCTCCAAGCTGTCTTCTTCCTCCAGCTAGGCCCACGTCCTTCACAGATTCACTGTGAACCCCATTTGTCTTTGAATTAGCCTATTGATGAGTTTAGTATGTTCATGATCCACTTGTCTCTCAATGATCACATCCATCAGCTAGGGACCAAGCTTTCAAATCACAAGCTTTTGCAGGGAGCCGCTTCAAACACAAACTATCACACTAGGTGCCCCATTGTGGACTACCTAGACACTGACCTCTGGCCCCTTTCCCTCTTAAATACACAGTCCTCAGACAGTCTCATCCTGGCTCAAATATAGAGTCATCTTTATGTCACCCACATCCAAGTTCCCACCCTCAGCCCACACATCTCCCCTACACATCAGACTCCACCTTTCTCATGTACCCTCTGTGTATCTCAGATTGAACCTGTCCACATCCAAGTTTCTGATGTCCAGTCAAGCTGGCAGCTCCATCCTTCCAGATGCTCATGACAAGAACTTCACGGTCATCATCTTCCTCTCATGCCATCTGACAACCGTCAGGAGATCCCTTGACAATCTCCACATGGTCTGTCCTCAGTCAGCTCGCCGTCCTGTCCTCATTCACCCAATCACTGGGACAGCCCCTCCCCTGGTCGATTCACTCTGCCTCCACTTAGCAATGATGCATCCTCCCCGTTCGGCAGCTAGAGGGACCTGTTAAAATGCTCATACACCTGCCTATATTCCTAGCTACTCAGGAGGCCAAGGTAGGAGGGGGGTCATTTCAGTCCACAAGCTTAAGACTACCATGGGCAAGACCCCATCTCAAAAAATACATAGCACCAAAAGTATAATAAGATCAACGCTCCCCTTCTGGTCAATTGCCGTAGCCAAGGAACAGTGACGGGAAAAGTGTCCATGCCTCACACCGCACATCACATCTCCCAGTCAGCCTCTCCCATTGGTCCTTTATCTCCTGTCTCCAGGCGTTTGCTCTTGTGGGCCCCTCTGCCTGGACACACTGCAATCTCACTTCTTGATCTCAGCTCAAATGTCTCCCTTCTCAGGGGGGATGTCCCCCAGCATTTCTGGGCTCACTCCAAAGCCTGACTTTGAGGTTTCCTAAACTTCCCTCTTGCTGCCAAGTCTCTCCGTAGCATTTTCCACCTGGTTGCTGTCTCCTTGGCATCCATTTCCAGGACAAGGCTTGCCAAGGGTGAGAGGCATCTGTGTGCATCAACCTCTTGCTCATCACCTGGAATATGCTTCGTCTCCTGACCCTTTGTCCCTTCTGAGTCCTCCCGGGACCCCACATTCCCACACTCAGAGTTTAGCTCCACATGGAGACAGGGGTATTTTTTTCATGGAGCCAGCACATGGTGGTGATAAAAGTCAGATGGAGCTTTAGCAACCTGACAGAGGGGTAGTGAGCCCACAGGGTCGAGCCTGAGGTCCAGATCACCCTACACCCACTAGGTCACTCCTGAAGCCTGTAGACCTATGTGTGACTCGGCATTGCCATGTTCAGGTCTGACCATAGGCTCACGAGGCAAGGCAGGGAGGGCTCCCCCAGTCCTAAGCCCATTCATGACCACAGCTCTGTGACTGCATCTTAGTGCCCTGTGTGTGGCTAGTAGTCAGGAATGTGGGGGTAATTTTAGGGCACAGAGAACAAGAAATCCCCATTCTAAGGTAGGGACATCAGGAAGGCCTTCCAAAGAAGGAAGCATCTAGAGGGGCTGGAACAAATATGGAACCCAAGCCTAAGGCTATGGGATAGGCGCTGGGGGGTGGGGGTCAAAGGAGCAGAGCTGGGAGCTGTCTGTGTGACCCAGCCCACGCTCCTGTCCCACAGCTGGGGCCCCCAACATCGATGATTTGACGGAGCCCCTCGTGGATGCCACCATCAATGTCTACGGTATCATCACCTCCCAGCTGCTGCCCACACCAGCCAAGTCCCACTACACCTTTAACCTGAGGGACTTGTCCAAAGTCTTCCAGGGAATGCTCATGGCCGAACCATCTAAGGTTGAGGTGAGTATCTGCCAGGCCCACCTCATGCCCCTGTTGCCCTTGCCATCCTCTCTAGACATCTCCCAAGTTTAAGCCTTCAGTCTCTAACCCTAATGTAGCCAGGCCCTGAAGAGACTAGGACATAAAGGTCAGGCACACCAGAGCCTGACCTCCATGTATCTAAGCCTATCTTGTGAGCCAAACTCATGTCCAAAATTGTGACCAGGATGAGGTCACGAAAAGAACAAGCCAGGAGAAGGCAAGGAGGCAGGGGGATGTCTAGTAAAGGCCTTCTGTTTAAGAAGACTTGGGTGAAGACACACAAGGTGCCTTTGGAAACTAAGCATGTGGAAATATGAGGAGTGGGCAGCGGGACACACAGGAGCCAGAATGTACAGGCTGGGACCCGCAGAGAGCTCAGATGGAGAACCACATGGGGCCACAGCCTACACAACCCAAGTGTGGCTGGCCCTAGGAAGGGGAGGTGAATAAGACAAAAGTTGGTTCTGCCCTTGCCGAGCTCATAGTCAATGAGTTAGGAGAAAAGTCTGGAACTTCCTTAGTGTGCCCAGGTACCCTGGTGAAGAGTCATGGAAGCTGAAACAGCGCGGGCAGTGG
Organism: Mus pahari; assembly: GCF_900095145.1. Lineage (NCBI taxonomy): Eukaryota > Metazoa > Chordata > Mammalia > Rodentia > Muridae > Mus > Mus pahari. The sequence continues at coordinate 22,569,624 of NC_034597.1, read as the reverse complement.
ATCTAAACACAGAGAGACTTGGTGGGGCTTGCCGAGCAGTTAGAGGTTGTCGGAGAAGAATAAGGAAAGTGAGGTCTCCTTCCCAGGCTTGGAGTTCAGAGGTTTAGAAGAGAGGGGAGTGGAGTGATGACTTTGGAATATGCAGCTGCTAGTCCTGGTGCCTAGTGGGCCCTGGGAGCTGGGGATAGGGAGGCTCAGAATACTCTGCCATCCACGTTGCCTTCAGTTGTGCAGAGGCACGTCTCCCAGCAGTTCCCGCCTGCGGCTCTAGCTCTAAATCAAAGGCAGGAGACCAGTCCCAGGAGCCGTGCTCCTAGCCCTGGTACTCTGCCTTCCCTGGCACTTCAAATGATGACCTCGGGCCAGGGACCCAGACCGGCCCTGACACTGGGTACTCTCAGGACAAGGTGCAGCTGCTGCGGCTGTGGTACCATGAGAACTGCCGTGTGTTCCGTGACCGCCTGGTGAATGAGGAAGACCGCAGCTGGTTTGATGATCTCCTTGAAACCCAGATGGAGGAGTTGGGGGTGGCCTTCAACAAAGTCTGTCCCTTCCAACCCATTCTTTATGGGGACTTCATGTCACCAGGCTCAGATGTAAAGTCCTATGAACTCATCACCAGTGAGAGTAAGGTGAGTTGGCGCTCTACTCTGGTTCTTTATCCCCTGGAATCCAGAGAACACCAAATATAGGGCTGAGAGAGTCTGAAACTCTACATAGGATAAGCATAAGACCCCAGGCCCACGTAAGCCAGCATTCCTTCCATGCACAGGGAACAGAACTAGCCGTGGCCAACTCTCTGTCAAAGAGGGCCTGGTACTCAGCATTCCAGTGTCCCGACTACTGAACCTATCTATAGTGAGAGCTGCCACAAAACCCGTGACATGGGATTCCTACGAGGGCCTCCCCCAAACACTTCCTAGGTAGAGCTGGGTAGAATCCAAAGAAAGCAGCAAGAGGTGATGGGCCCGAGGCGCTTACTGAGGACTTATGAACAGAGAGAGTTACAGTTTCCTCATGAAGCAACGGGAGATAAGATATCCTAGTATGTCCACAACGGGGGTGGGGGCTGGGACTTATTAGAGTTTGGAGACTTGGCTGGGGAGAGCTGGCATCTGCATAGGGCTCTCTCAGGATGTCACATGCCGGACCTGAGCCAGCTCAGCTGCACCTGAAGATATACAAGGTTCAAGCCCACAGGAGAAAATCTGCAACTGGCCAGGTCACAGAGTGGTCAATCATCGACATTTCTGGGTTTGAACAGAGAGAGGTGGGGAACTGGGAGACCCCTCCATGGAGCAGAGCCTGCCACTCCCCTCCACCCCCATGTGCCTAGATGATGCAAGTGATTGAGGAGTACATGGAGGACTACAACCAGATCAACACGGCCAAACTGAGGCTGGTCCTCTTCGTGGATGCCATGAGCCATATCTGCCGCATCAGCCGGACGCTGCGCCAGGCTCTGGGCAATGCGCTCCTGTTGGGTGTGGGCGGCAGTGGCCGCAGCTCCCTCACTCGGCTGGCCTCCCACATGTAAGGGATCATGGTGGGCAGTGGGTGGCATGCGGCCGACTGTTTATAACAGATGCCTTCCACCGTGGTAGAATCCTGGTGTTGCCCCGACATAAACCTACTCGGTCCATGAGGTTCTAGAAGAGCTGCCGATGGGACCTGGACCTCAAGAAGAGGCAGCCACAGTACCCTGTGGTGCTATGGGAGGGAGGTTAGAGGAAAGCATCCAGAAAAATGCCTAGCAGCAAGAGAGACCCATGGGGCCTGCTTTCAGAATCCAGTCCTGGAGTGCAGGTGGAGGAAGGGACAGGATTCTAGGCCATAGGAATAGTAGGCAAAGGTCAGGAAACAAGAGTGCGGGTGCAGGGCCTGGGGAAGCTACAAGTCCACCCTGGATAGGAACAAAACACTAGGTGGCTAGCGGAGGGGGGGGGGGCGGCTAATGAACACCCACGACCCATCATTGCTTGGCTCCAGGCCTCTGGCACACCTTGACTCAAACTCCCGCCTCCAGGGCCGAGTATGAGTGCTTCCAGATTGAGCTGTCCAAGAACTACGGCATGTCTGAGTGGCGCGAAGATGTCAAGAAGGTTCTGCTCAAGGCTGGCCTGCAGAACCTGCCCATCACCTTCCTGTTCTCAGACACTCAGGTGCACCCACCACCGTAGTGGGCAGGGCTCAGGGTGGGCTGAACACTGAGCATTCCCAATGGTATCCTATAGGGTGCTCAGTCCTGTGTGCTCAACTCCCTAGATATTAGGACCAGGTGGGATTATGACGAGGCCGATCAAGAGAGGAACCAAACCCAGTCTCTCAAGGTTAAGGGGAAGCAGAGACCCTTACCATGCTCCAAGAGGAAAGCAGCACTGTGTTACTATAACACAGTACTCATAGCTCAATGGCTTCCTACCTAGAGGAAAGCAGCACTTTGGTACTATAACACAGTACTCANTAACACAGTACTCATAGCTCAATGGCTTCCTACCTAGAGGAAAGCAGCACTTTGGTACTATAACACAGTACTCATAGCTCAATGGCTTCCTACCTTAAGGACCACAAGTAATTTGTTCCCGAGGTATAGGAAACCCATAACCCCACTTTGGGGGAGCATAAGGCCTCTTTCCAGGTCTCTGAGTAGAAAGGCCACAAGACAAAAAGGACAGCACTTAAACCTGATTGGCTGTACAGGTTATATCAAGAGCTCCACGATCATGCCCCAACCCTAGACACGTTCCCCCCCTCCTAGACCTGTCCAACCCTTTCATACAGTCAAGAAAGTGAGGTTTCCCTCTAACACAGGCCAGACGCCTCTGTCAGTGGCCATGGTTTCTTCCTGAAGTAAAATAAGGCCTGGAGGAAAGCTAGAAAAGGATCAGGAAGACTATATACCACCACCCCGACGCCGGGGCCCTGCCACAGCCCATGGGTCATACTCAGAACCCCACAATGGGGCAGATCTGAGTGTAAGTCCAGGACGTGACCTTGGTATAATTTCTATATGGGGCTACTACAAAGGTCGGAGAAGACTGTTCATAGGATGTGATACATAGGGAACTTTCATAAAAGTTTAGCTCCTACCCCTTGTCCTTCTCCAGATCAAGAATGAGTCCTTCCTAGAGGACATTAACAACGTCCTGAACTCGGGTGACATCCCCAACATCTATAGTGCAGATGAGCAAGACCAGATCGTCAATACCATGCGGCCCTACATACAGGAGCAGGGCCTGCAGCCTACCAAAGCCAATCTCATGGCTGCCTATACTGGACGTGTGCGTAGCAACATCCACATGGTGTTGTGCATGAGGTACAGGGACTTGTCACCGAGCCACACGGGGGCCTCAGGGATATGTGTGAGAGGGTACTTCTGAAATGAAAAGTGGCCCCAGGCCTGGCCACCATGCCATTCAGACAGGACCACTAGGTTGGTTTGGGCTGGCTACTATAGACAGGCCCTGAGGGCTGAGTGCTTGAGTCAGGGTTGCTAGGCCTCATGTGGATCCTTCTCTCTCAGTCCCATTGGAGAGGTCTTCCGAGCTCGCCTGAGGCAGTTCCCCTCACTCGTCAACTGCTGTACCATTGACTGGTTTAACGAGTGGCCAGCAGAGGCCCTGAAATCTGTGGCCACCATGTTCCTGAGTGAGATCCCAGAACTGGAATGTTCAGATGACGTAATTCAGGGGCTGGTAGGTATTGTGGTAAGAAGCAGTCTCCTGGGGAGAAATGCCTCACTTAACAGAGGCTCGGGGTCACTGAAGCCTGCCCTGCCAGCAGAGGGTTGTTGAGATGTTATTATCTGACGATGCCTCAGTTCTCCCCTGTGCGAAACAAGGCCATGAGTCACATGGTGACCCAGAGTGTCCTACGGATGGTTAGCACCCCCTTCTTCCAAGGGCCCCGACACCTCTTTAAAGATTGCAGATAGGATCAGCCAGATTTGTCCTGTTCAGTCTCAGAGAGCTGGCCCTCTGAGGTCTAAGAGCTAAGATGAAGCCAATGTTTCCCTGGCTTAGACCCAACCTCTGAGGGGACACCATCTTAGGCCTTCCAGAGGGAGGCAGCTCACAGAGCTATGCCAAGAGCCCTGGACCATGGCTGGGAGACACTTGGGTCCACAGTCAAGGCCAGGTCTGTTCTTGACTAGTATGGGCCTTGGGCTTTTCATCTACATAAAAGGTTGCCTAGGGGCTGGAGAGATGGCTCAGCAGTTAAGAGCACTGACTGCTCTTCTAGAGGTCCTGAGTTCAATTCCCAACAACCACATGATGGCTCACAACCATCTGTAATGGGATCTGATGCCCTCTTCTGGTGTGTCTGAAGACAGCTACAGTGTGCTCATATAAATAAAATAAAATAAATCTAAAAGAAAGAAAGAAAGAAAGAAAGAAAGAAAGAAAGAAAGAAAGAAAGAAGGAAGGAANAAGGAAGGAAGGAAGGAAGGAAGGAAAGAAAGAAAGAAAGAAAGAAAGAAAGAAAGAAAGAAAGAAAGAAAGAAAGAAAGAAAGAAAGAAAGAGAAAGAAAAGAAAAAAGGGTACCTGGGCCTGGAGGTCATGGGGACCTTAGGAAACCATTTACTTGAGGTATAGTTGTGATGTGGCCCTTTCCTCGGGACCAGGACACAGTAGCTTTGTGGGTACCTGGTACCTGGTCTTTGCTGAAGCACTACAAGTATCCATGATCTCCACCTCCACAGATTCAGGTTTGCGTATTGATCCACCAGTCAGTGGCCAGGAAATGTGTTGAGTACCTCGCAGAGCTGGCCCGCCACAACTACGTGACCCCCAAGAGCTATTTGGAGCTGCTCAATATTTTCTCCATCCTCATTGGGCAGAAGAAAATGGAACTGAAGACTGCCAAAAACCGCATGAAGAGTGGCCTTGACAAGGTAGGGCTGAGGAAGGCCCAAGGACAGAGGCTAGGTCCCTGGGTTGGGTCTCAGCAGTCTTTGATGCCAAGGTGACCTGGCATTTCAAACTGTATAGCCCAAAGTGCTGAAAAGGGTGACTTCCTTCTCAGTGAAAAAAAATAAATAAAAATTATCAGTGAAGGGTGAGAGCAAACAGAGGCACCCCCAACTTCTCAGGGAGTGAGGCGGCCTCCTTAGAAACCACTGAGCAACCTGGGGGCCACAAGGGGAGGTGATTCAGCAGGACCCTAGCCTCAGAACCCTAAGTCCTGGAGTCTCTCTAGTCCCTGTAACACTGGGTTTGGTTTTGTATTGTTTTCTCTGCTCTCAAACTCAGCTGTTGCGCACTTCTGAGGATGTGGCCAAGATGCAGGAGGAGCTGGAGATTATGCGCCCCCTGCTGGAAGAAGCTGCCAAGGACACCATGCTCACCATGGACCAGATCAAGGTTGGGCAGCTCACAGAGAGCTCCTGAGCCCACCTCCTCTCTGGTCCTATGTGAGGATGCTCAAACATCGAATGGCTAGCCCCTGGCTTTCACACTTCAGTTTCCTAATTCACTGGGTGCTCATTTACCTGGCAGATAACTTAGGCTGAATTATTAACACGTTAAGCCAGGCGGTACTCCTTTGGCAGGGCATCTATGAAAAGCGAGGTAGATGAATCCTAAAAGGCCAGGCACTGATGATGTCACAACTTGGACTGAGCGGCAGAACTGGCACAAGCCGACGTGCAGATGTCGCCTGGAATCAGGGTTTACATCGAGGGTTCTGTCCTCCCAACACAGACCACCATTAGCATGACAGCTTTCTTCCACTATTCAGGGGTCCTGGTCTACAGAGTCAGAGGATTACAAAATGTTCCCTGAAGAAATGGGGAGGTGCATCTTCGCATCGTGCACAGATGGCAGTGTGGGCAGCCTGTAGGGCTGGAATGCCCAAACCTGGAAAGCTTGTTGTGGCCCTGGAGATGTGTGGGAGGACCTCCTAGACTTCCCGGGTCTCAGCAACCTACTGCAACTAAGAGGCTCTTGGAAAGGGTGGATATCTAAGCCCTCGGAAAGAGGGGGGTTGGTATTCCTGCCCTTGCTGCTAGCCACTCACTGGATGCCCTGTCTCCCACCCCCAGGTGGACACAGCCATAGCTGAGGAGACCCGGAAATCAGTGCAGGCAGAGGAGATTAAGGCCAATGAGAAGGCCAATAAGGCCCAAGCTATTGCCGATGATGCTCAGAAGGATTTGGATGAGGCCCTGCCGGCCCTGGATGCAGCCCTGGCCAGCCTTCGAAACCTCAACAAGAATGATGTAACCGAGGTGGGCAGCCAAGCATCTCCTCGCACTCACTGTCATATCCCTTTCTGTGTCCTCTTAGGTCCTAATGGTGTCCCCATGCCCACCTTTTGCACATCTTTTGGTGACTGTGTACCAACGGGGGGGGGGTAGCAGAATGAGGGCCAGATCCTTGCTGCTTGTCCCACTTTCCTGGTGCCAACACCAGGCAGTCCCAACGCCCTAGGTCCTGTGGCAGTAAAGACTTGGTTGGTGGGCCCGCCTTGCCCAAAGGTAGGACCTTCCCCTTGTATACCTCTCGGCATGGCCCATAGGTGCGTGCCATGCAGCGCCCACCCCCAGGAGTGAAGCTGGTCATAGAAGCTGTGTGCATCATGAAGGGCATCAAGCCCAAGAAGGTACCAGGAGAGAAGCCAGGCTCCAAAGTGGATGACTACTGGGAACCAGGCAAAGGGTTGCTGCAAGACCCAGGCCGCTTCCTTGAAAGCCTCTTCAAGTTTGACAAGGTGACCACACTAAGCACGTGGGCAAGCCAGGGGGTGGGACACAGCAGAACGGTTGGAGCTGACAAAGTACCCATCAGCAGTGTCTTCAGGTGCCATGCTCTGTTCTGCCACTGCCTGCCCCACCAGCAGTTAGAACATACATGCCCATGGTGGGGACATAGAGCTGTCCACGGTCACTGGACATGGAGTCTACCCAAGGAGTTGTCAGGTGGGATGACAACATTCCCTTCCCCAACAGAAGTCCACTGAGGATACTGAAAGCAGGGCAGGTTTCTGTGCCTGCAGGATGTCATGAGGCCCTGCCGGCACTCATGACAGTCACTCCAAAGCTCCACAACTTGGAGATATCTTCCTGTCCTAGTCACGAGGTTCACCCCCTGCTCTGTATTAATCTCCCTGCCTGGGGAGCCTCAGCTTCTGCTGGCTGCCTCTAGGGTCTCTGGATGTCTATCCATTTGAGATTTTCAGTCCAAGGGGATCTATCTGCCCTCTTGGACTGTGCCATGGTTAGGTCAGCCTGGAAGCCAGAACCCCTTCAGGGAAACCCTTCTCCAATTCAGAAATTCACTGAGTGCCACTTGCCTGGCCTACATGAACAGGACTGGAGACACCCTTCTTAGAGAGGCATCTAGTCCAGGATGCCTCACAGCCTGAGTTCTGTTTTCCTGGGCTTGCCTTAGCCCTGGCCTCTGAGAGCCGGCTAGCCGTACAGGATCCCAGGCCCATCACCAACAGTTGGACTCAGGTGGGACAGAGCGTGAGTGTGAGAGGTTCTGCAGCCCCTGAGATACAGGGAAACAGGATCTGAGTTGTCCCTCTTAGGAAACAGTGTCCTGAGCTCAGTGATTTCTGCCTCAGGACAACATTGGGGAAGCAGTTATCAAAGCCATCCAGCCATATATTGACAATGAGGAGTTCCAGCCAGCTGCCATTGCCAAGGTGTCCAAAGCCTGCACGTCTATCTGCCAGTGGGTGCGCGCCATGCACAAGTACCATTTTGTAGCCAAGGCCGTGGAGCCCAAACGGGTGAGGACTATACAGAGCTGGTGGGGCCTGGCTCCCCTACCCAGGTACTGGCTATGAGCTGGCTCTCTTTCTGTCTGCAGCAAGCCTTGCGAGAAGCCCAGGATGACCTGGAAGTGACCCAGCGGATACTAGAAGAGGCGAAGCACCACCTGCACGAAGTAGAAGATGGCATCGCCACCATGCAGGCCAAGTACCGAGAGTGTGTGGCCAAGAAGGAGGAGCTGGAGATGAAGTGTGAGCAGTGTGAACAGCGCCTCGGCAGAGCTGACAAGGTGCGCGCCCCCTCCTCCACAGCCCGCGGGCAGGTGGGCCCACCGGGGAAGAGGAGGACTCTGTGGTGAGGAGCAAGTGTGGGTTGGCTCTCCCCGCCCCCTTTTTAGCAACCTATGGGTGGGATCACAATGGGCAGAAATAGTCCCAGCCTCCCAGAGCCCACTCCACAAGTCTGCTTCTACAGCTCATCAACGGGCTAGCAGACGAAAAGGTTCGCTGGCAGGAGACCGTGGAGAATCTGGAGAACATGCTTGACAACATTTTTGGTGATGTGCTGGTGGCTGCTGGCTTTGTGGCCTACCTGGGCCCCTTCACGGTAAAGAATCCCCCACCCCCCGCTTTATCCCACAGAGACCCTCCCTTGAGACCTTACCTCTGTGAGGGCGACTGTGGACTTTCCTTCCTTCCCTCATTGCAGCATACAGGTCCTGAGCAGGCACACAGCTGTGCACATGAGTCAGCAGAGCCCCAATTGGAAGTAGATAAAGGCTCACACATGTGCGCCGAGGCTAGACAATACTCTCAAATGCTTCATCATGTGCCCCCATTTCATCCTCAGAGCCATTCTTTGAGAAGACATTGCAGGCATGACTCATTTCATAGACAAGGGTCCGAGGTTTGTAGGATCCAAGCAGGTCTGAAGTGTCCCTAACGCCTAGCTCCTCATCGGAGGTCTGACTTCTGCATGCAGGGTTGTAGCAAGAGGGGAAGAGAATGCTGTGTGCCCGGTGTGGTGGCCTTACGTTTTACCTCTCTCCAGGGCCAGTACCGTGCAACACTCTATGAGTACTGGGTCAACCAACTCACAGTTTACCATGTCCCGCATACCTCCAAGCCCACACTGATTACAACACTGGGAAACCCCGTGAAGATCCGCTCTTGGCAGGTAACTGTCAGAAGATGTCAGAATGTGCTTCA
>NC_034597.1:22556768-22559985 GCF_900095145.1 Mus pahari | reverse complement strand
TCTACCCTTGTTTCCATGGATACCTCCTCTGGATCCTCCTCCTGCTTCCTTTCTACCCTTGTTTCCATGGATACCTCCTCTGGATCCTCCTCCTGTTTCCTTTCTACCCTCCTTTCCATGAATACCTCCTTTGGATTCCCCTGGGTGTAGCAAGAGGGTGGTGAGTAGAAAAAGAAGCAAGAACCAGGCCAGGTATGGCATTGATGCAGCTGTAGGGAGAGGTTTCAAGTCAGGTCTAAGCAAGGCCCCAAAGGCAAAGAGAGAGGCCACAAGTGGGCAAATATAAAGGGTCAATGGGATTTGGGCACCCTGAAGGTGATATCATTAAGCAAGGATACAGAAGCCACGTGGACAAAAAGGCCCAGCAAAGGAGAGCATTGGGAGACCGTCCAGCAGCAGAAGAGAATCCAGGAGACGCATCCTTGTCCACACTGCCATCTCTATTCCTCATGCTCCCCCATCAACAAACATACAATCAGCATACAAGGAGAAATCTACAGCCAAACAGAGTTAGGAGTAGCTAATGTCCAGCCAGCTGTGCTCATACAAGAACCCTGAGTGAGCATGACTTCCCACAGATTGCTGGCCTCCCCAATGATACTCTGTCAGTGGAGAATGGGGTCATCAATCAATTCTCTCAGCGTTGGACCCACTTCATTGACCCCCAGGGTCAGGCTAACAAATGGATCAAGAACATGGTAAGCAGGCCCGCCAGCTCTACCTCCTCAGACAGGCTCGGGTGTCTTCCCCAGTGCTTGGGGAAGCAACTGAGCCTTGGGCCCACTCTAAGGCTCCTGTCACCCCACCTTCCCCTGCAGGAGAGGGAAAGTGGGCTGGATGTATTCAAGTTGAGTGACCGTGACTTCCTGCGCAGCATGGAAAATGCTATCCGCTTTGGCAAGCCATGCCTTCTAGAGAATGTGGGTGAGGAGCTGGATCCGGCCCTGGAGCCTGTGCTGCTTAAGCAGGTAGGCCTGTCGAGGAAAGGGAAGCTATGGACTGCAGGCCTGGACAAAGAGCTGTCCACACTCCAGCCGCAGTGCTGGTCCATCCTCCCTACTACAGACATACAAGCAGCAAGGAAACACAGTCCTGAAGTTGGGAGACACAGTGATCCCTTACCATGAGGACTTCAGGATGTACATTACCACCAAGCTGCCCAATCCTCACTACTCCCCTGAGATCTCCACCAAACTCACCCTCATCAACTTTACACTGTCACCCAGGTAAGAGCCTCCACCCAAGAGAACACAAGCATCAGCTTTCCCTTCCTGACAGCTGTCCCTTGGCCATCCCCTAAGCTACCGAAATGGAGAAGTCTGTCTTTCCTGTTGAGTGACCCCATTAACTTCCTCCCAGGTACTCTGGCATCTCAAGACTTTCCAGACCCTCCACTGGCTCCTCTTACTTAGCTTCATTTCCACCTAAAAGTATCCCTACACACACACACACACACACACACACACACACAGCCTGCTCTATACTAAAATCTTCATTTGTGTAGCTACAACCAGTGGGAGGAAAAACAGGCACTCTTAAGCCTTATTTTACTCGATCATTCTCAGTCCCCTTTCCTAGTGAAGACTCTAACTGGCCAGCCCCTGCTACCCAGGGTCTCACTGAGAACCACTGGTTTGAAAGCAACCCTGCATCAGTCCCACAGATTGAGGCTAAACCTCCCAGGCTGACATTGGCAATGGTGCTGGGCTCTTGATAGATAAGTGTGTGCTTAACACTGATCCCTGGAGTTCCCCCACCCCCCACCCCCACCCCAGTGTTATAAACATGATGTCCTCCACCCCTGGTAGTGGCCTGGAGGACCAGCTACTGGGTCAGGTAGTGGCTGAGGAACGACCTGATCTGGAAGAGGCCAAGAACCAGCTGATTGTCAGTAATGCCAAGATGCGCCAGGAGCTAAAGGACATTGAAGACCAGATACTGTACCGTCTCAGTTCCTCCGAGGGCAATCCTGTAGATGATATGGAGCTTATCAAGGTGCTCGAGGCTTCCAAGATGAAGGCTGCTGAGATCCAGGTTGGGAAGTGCCCTCCTATCAGCCTAACCCTCCCTCCCCCCTGCCCTTCCCCCCTGCCCCCCTCTGCCCCTCCCCTCTGCCCCAACATACCTTTGCCTTCTGCTCTTTGCAGCCTCCCTGGACCTGACGCCTTTCCTATTGCCCCTCTCCCCAGGCTAAGGTCAGGATTGCAGAGCAGACAGAGAAGGACATTGACCTCACACGCATGGAGTACATACCTGTGGCTGTCCGCACCCAGATCCTCTTCTTCTGTGTGTCGGACCTGGCCAACGTGGACCCCATGTACCAGTACTCTCTTGAGTGGTTCCTCAACATCTTCCTCTCGGGCATCGCCAACTCAGAGAGGGCAGGTAGTTCTAGCACACTGACACAACAGCCCTGTTCTGAGGTGGATGGAATGCTTACGAGCACATTTTTATGAGCCTCATCTCCCTTCACCTTTACACCATAGACTCACTCATGCATGATACCTAAGAACATACCACCTCTCATCCCGACCCTACTTAGAGCTGCTTATTGGAAACATTAGCTGTCCAAGGCTATGCACAGACTACCCTGAGAGCTGCGAGGAAGACTTGGGAACCTGGGCCAGGCCGAGACTCACTCTCTCTTCTCCCATTTCCCCATTCTCTGCCACCACTTCTTCTACCCTGTAGACAACCTGAAGAAGCGCATCGTCAACATCAACCGCTACCTGACCTTCAGCCTCTATAGCAACGTCTGCCGCAGCCTCTTTGAGAAGCACAAGCTGATGTTCGCCTTCCTGCTGTGTGTCCGTATTATGATGAATGAGGGCAAGATCAACCAGGTGCAGGAACGGAGGGCAGATGGCTCAGGGACTGTCTGTCTGAGGGGTCACCCTGTTGTGGGCCTGAGGGCAGAGGCTAGGTATAAAGGGAAAGCCAAGCAAAAGAGCGTAGCACAGTTAAAGGGAACAGAGGTCTTTGGAAACACAATTCTTGCTTAAACACAACAGGGGACTCTAGATTAATATGGGCCAACTGATGCTATGAACTCAAGTCTTCTCAGAGCCTTAAAAGTGCTACTGAGCAGAGAGATTATCCCAGGGACAAACTGTCCTGAGCCTCCCATACTTGTCTAGTCGGGAGCGTCTGTGAACCCATACTTGTCTAGTCGGGAGCGTCTGTGAACCCATACTTGTCTAGTCGGGAGCGTCTGTGA
>NC_034597.1:22538063-22556758 GCF_900095145.1 Mus pahari | reverse complement strand
ATACTTGTCTAGTCGGGAGCGTCTGTGAACCCATACTTGTCTAGTCGGGAGCGTCTGTGAACCCATACTTGTCTAGTCGGGAGCGTCTGTGAACCTCATACCCAGGAAAGGGCAGAGTAGTGGACACTAAGAGTAACTCAGTTTCTCCGGGTAAGGTGCTGGCTACCAAGTATGGGCACCAACTCAGTCTGCATTCTACTAGGCTGAGTGGCGCTATCTCTTGTCTGGAGGCTCCATCCAGATCATGTCTGAGAACCCTGCACCACAGTGGCTATCAGATCGGGCCTGGCGAGACATCTTGGCACTTTCAAACCTGCCAACTTTTGCCACCTTCTCGAATGACTTCGTGATATACCTCTCAGAATTCCAGGCCATCTTTGATAGTGCTGAACCTCACAGGTGGGCTGGATCCCTTAATATGCTACCAGGAACATAGGAGAAGACCTCAGAAATGGGCCCACCCAGAGACCTCCTCTGAAAGATTACCAAGGATTGCCCTACATCTATGACCACATCTCCCTGTTCTTCTAGCCCTATTCTCTTGGGAACCCCCATATGTCTAGCAAAGTCCCTGGGCCAGTAGGTGGGCTCTCAGGGATATGTGGGCTTTATTGCAGGCAGCTCTTGCCTGGCATCTGGAATGCATATCTGGACGAGTTCCAGAAACTGCTTATTCTCCGTTGCCTGCGTGGGGATAAAGTCACTAATGCCATGCAGGACTTTGTGGCCACCCACCTGGAACCCCGCTTCATTGAGCCCCAGGCAAGTGCTGGTCCCTAGGCAGAGCTGGTACCCTGGGTCTCAGGAATATGGATGCTTTGGGAACTACCTTCCAGCCCTGTCCAGGCTAGAACTCTTGGAACACAGATGATCTAGGACCCTGAAGACCCTTCTGGAAATCCTCCAGAACCCTCAGGAACCCCTTCCCTTGCCCTGAGCCCTGCCTCTCACCAGCCTCATGTGGTCTCAGCATCTCTCCCTATCCTTCCAGGCAGCCAATCTGTCTGCAGTGTTCAAAGAGTCCAACTCTACAACGCCCCTCATCTTCGTGCTGTCACCTGGTACTGACCCTGCTGCTGACCTCTATAAATTTGCAGAAGAAATGAAGTTTTCCAAGAAGTTCTCTGCCATCTCCTTGGGACAGGGTCAGGTAAGGGTAAGGCAAGGAAGGAGTAGGCTAGGGAGGATGAGCAGCAGTCTCCTACTCAATGTCCCTGTCCCCACAGGGCCCTCGGGCAGAAGCCATGATGCGCAACTCCATAGAGAGGGGCAAGTGGGTCTTCTTTCAGAACTGCCACTTGGCACCAAGCTGGATGCCAGCCCTGGAACGTCTCATCGAGCATATCAATCCTGACAAGGTGCCGTGATGCCTGCCCACCAAGCATGCAGCCCAGACCCAGACGCGAAGCGTGTACACCATGATGCAACTAGATTGTTCTGGATAATTAACTAGATTAGTTTTGTCCCTCCGCTTTGCTGAATCTCAGAGGGTTGGTGACTTCCCAGGGCTACCCAGCAGTGCCAGAGGGGCCCTAAGGACTGGTGGCCCTAGGACTTGGAGAAGGCCTGTCCTTAGCCAGTTGTCTGTACAGCCTTGTATCCTAACCAACTCAAGGAAGGAGTCAGAGCATGAGTTTGAGTCCCTGGATGGAAGGAACCTAAGCCTAGGTCTTTGTGCTCATGAGGTGCTGTGGTCACCAGGTTCATCGGGACTTCCGCTTGTGGCTCACCAGCCTGCCCAGCAACAAGTTCCCAGTGTCCATCCTACAGAATGGCTCCAAAATGACTATTGAGCCACCACGTGGTGTCAAAGCCAATCTGTTGAAGTCCTACAACAGCCTCAGTGATGACTTCCTTCACTCCTGTCAAAAGGTAAGGCATCAGCTAGAGAGATGACGGTTCAGTGGTTGACAGAACTGGTGGGTCTTCCAGATGGACCCGAGTTCATTCCCACATCCACATCCGGCAGCTCACAATGGCCTGAAACCCCAGCTCCACAGGGGTCTGACCCCTCTGGCCTCAGTGAGCAACAGCACCCACGTGCACATAGCCACACCACTCACATATAACTAAAAATCGTTTTTTAGCCGGGCGTGGTGGCGCACGCCTTTAATCCCAGCACCTGGGAGGCAGAGGCAGGTGAATTTCTGAGTTCGAGGCCAGCCTGGTCTACAAAGTGAGTTCCAGGACAGCCAGGGCTACACAGAGAAACCCTGTCTCAAAAAAAAAATCGTTTTTAAAGTTGAGACACAGTTCTAAGCACCTACCTGTCTGTCCCAGCACTTCCTCTTATGACCTTGTCTCTACCCTTTCTCTTATGACTCTGTCCCTTTCTGTCCTGCAGGTAGTGGAGTTCAAGTCCCTGCTGCTATCTCTGTGTTTGTTTCATGGAAATGCACTTGAACGTCGTAAGTTTGGGCCCCTGGGTTTCAACATCCCCTATGAGTTCACAGATGGAGACCTGCGCATCTGCATTAGCCAGCTCAAGATGTTCCTGGATGAATATGATGACATCCCCTATAAGGTAGGCAAGGGGTAGGCTCAGTACCACTGATTTGGGCACCTAAAATAGGGACCATTGTCCATTCACCCATAGGTTCTCAAGTATACAGCTGGAGAGATCAACTATGGTGGCCGTGTCACTGATGACTGGGACCGCCGTTGTGTCATGAACATACTAGAAGATTTCTACAACCCTGCCGTGCTCTCTTCTGAACACAGCTACAGTGACTCTGGCATCTACCACCAGATCCCACCCACCTATGACCTCAATGTGAGTCTGCAGAGGAGTTCCTGGGGCCCCATGGAACCTTACTACAGGAGGAGGCAGTAGAAAGGGGTACAGCTCTGTCTTCCGGGGCACAGAATGAAAAACCCATTCCACAGTAAGGAACACAGTCAGTCAGTCAATCCAGAGGAGAGCAGGTTCTGTGGGGAGAGATGAATGAACCCTGCCTCACCAATTCCAAGTATCACTCAGTGTTGTGGGAATGGCAGGTTATGGGGGCAGCACTCCCTAAGGACATACTTCTAGGGTGGTGGGGGAAGCATCCTCAACTGTGGCTAGGTTGGGTGAGTACCACACTGGGGACTGGGACAAGAGGGAACATGTTAGGTTTGAGCAGCTAGTGTGGGATGGCAGGGAAGGGCTGAGAGAAAGGCAAGAGCCGTGATATACAGCATCACAGAGACCATTTCAGTTCCCGAAGCAACAGTAAAATGAACTAGGAAGGGTAATGGTGAGTCCGAAGGCTGGGACAGAGCAGGCCGAAGCATCCATTCCAGCCTTCTTGCTTCCTAGGGCTACCTCTCCTACATCAAGAGCCTTCCTCTCAATGACATGCCTGAGATTTTCGGTCTGCATGACAACGCCAACATCACCTTTGCCCAGAATGAGACGTTTGCCTTATTTAGTGCCATTCTCCAGCTGCAGCCCAAATCCTCTTCCATGGGTGGCCAGAGCCGGGAGGAGGTGGGTAGTGGTAAAAGGCCAAGGTCTGGGCAAAGCCAGGCTGCCCTGTCCTGCCTGCACAAGAGTAGCCAGCCTTGTCCCCTCATGTCCCTTTGTCCCTGCAGTTGGTAGAAGATGTGGCTGAGAATATCCTGCTCCAGGTGCCCAGGCCTATTGAACTGCAAGAGGTGACAAAAAAGTTCCCTGTGCTGTACGAGGAGTCAATGAACACAGTGCTGGTACAAGAGGTCATTAGGTAATTTCTTGCCACGCCTAGGCAAACTTGAGTCAGGGGCCACTGCTATAGAGAAACAGCAGGTGTTACTATTAGCCAGCTGTTGTGCTAAGTGCTAAACATCTGTCCTCTAATTCAGCTGCTTATTATCACTTTATAGATGAATAAACTGAGGCCCCCAAGAACGTTGGCTGTCTTAAGTCACATATTTGCTAAGGGCCAGGGCTGGTACTGTACCCAATATGGCTCACCCAGTCCTGCACTTTAGCCTCTGCATTCTATCACTGTCTGTGGTCTCAGATGGAGAGGCATCGATACCAATAGAACCCCAGCCCACTAACACCCTGCCACTGACCCCACAGGTACAACAAGCTCCTGGCGGTGATCACACAGACACTTAGTGACATGCTCAAGGCAATTAAGGGGCTAGTGGTAATGTCCTTGGAGCTCGAGCTGATGTCCACCAGCCTGTACAACAACACTGTGCCTGAGCTCTGGAAAAGCAAGGCCTACCCATCCCTCAAGCCACTGGCTTCATGGATCATGGACCTGCTGCTGCGCTTGGACTTCATGCATTCCTGGATCAAAGATGGCATCCCACCTGTCTTCTGGATCAGCGGCTTCTTCTTCCCTCAGGCTTTCCTGACAGGCACGCTACAGAACTTTGCCCGAAAGTTCGTCATCTCTATCGACACCATCACCTTTGATTTCAAGGTCTGAAGTGGGGAGGGACTTAAAGGTTGGAGTAATCCTGAGTAGGAGGTGAAAAGATCCAGGCCAATAGTCCCAGGGGAAATCAGAGGGACAGGACAGACTGTAGGTCACAGACTATGGCAGATAGGTGATGGGCAGCCAGCAGCTTTTGGGAGAGATCTGCCTCCTGATGCAAATCCCAATCTTGTTTCCAATGTGGGTGTCTGTGTGTGTGCCCACCACAGGTGTTGCCCCAGGCGTCATCAGAAATTCAGGAAAGACCCCAAACAGGGTGCTATATCCATGGACTGTTTCTGGAAGGTGCACGCTGGGACTCGGTGAATTTCCAGCTGGCTGAGTCACGGCCCAAAGAGCTGTATACAGAGATGGCTGTTATCTGGCTCTTGCCAGTAGCTAACCGAAAGGTCCAGAACCAGGACTTCTACCTGTGCCCCATCTACAAGACTCTGACCCGTGCTGGTAAGGCTTACCAAGGTGGAGAGTCTTCATTACAGGTGGAAGTCTAGTAAGTTTACACGAACCCAGGTTAGCTGTCCAGGAGGTAGCTGGTAGAGGTTTGAGCCAGTCCAAAGCCCAATGCAGCAAGGTAGTATTTGGAAGTTCAATTCCCAGCCTGCTTGCCCTCCTTAGTCATCTACTATACATCCTACAAGCCTATAGGCCCCATCTTTCACCAGGGGCTCAGAACTGAGGCCAAAAGCAGGGAGGAGGCAAGGCTGGGCTCAACAGGGAATGAGAGGGGCGCTAGCACCTCCCTTCAGTCACAGCACCATAACTAGGCAGGCCTGAGCCTTGATCAGATCCAGTCACAATGGGGCCCTCCCTAGCCCCAACCCAGGTCTGTCAAACTCACTGTACATGTTCCTGTCCCTAACCCTAACCCAGCCCTTCTCTGTGATTGGGTATAACGTAAACTTCTCCCTTTCTTGCCTGCTTCAGGAACATTATCAACTACAGGCCACTCAACCAACTACGTCATTGCTGTGGAAATCCCCAGCAACCAGCCTCAGCGACACTGGATAAAGCGTGGTGTAGCTCTCATCTGTGCCCTGGATTACTAGACCCAGATAAAGGGCAAGGGCCATTAAAAGTTCTCCAGTAAGTCCTGCTGTGCCGTGGCTATGTAGTAAGGTAGAGAGAAGCAGAGACAGCTCTGGCCTGCGGTACCTGCCCAAATGCCGTAAGGGATGAGACACACACCCTCTCAGATCCCAGTGACTCTCCAAGACTCTCTCTCTACCAGGTAGATATATGGGCAGCCTAGCTTTGAGCCAGAGCCCCACACCTCAATTCAGTACACCTTGACCACAGCCAATCTGAAATCTTCCCCTCATTTTAGGTCCCAAATCCCATCCCAGGCCTACCATAGCAACCAGTTATTTCTACTTCAGGAATACATACTATAACAAAGCTTTGGGCCAGAATCTAGTCAGTCTCTCATTCCACCACAGGGATGAGACACACACCCTCTCAGATCCCAGTGACTCTCCAAGACTCTCTCTCTACCAGGTAGATATATGGGCAGCCTAGCTTTGAGCCAGAGCCCCACACCTCAATTCAGTACACCTTGACCACAGCCAATCTGAAATCTTCCCCTCATTTTAGGTCCCAAATCCCATCCCAGGCCTACCATAGCAACCAGTTATTTCTACTTCAGGAATACATACTATAACAAAGCTTTGGGCCAGAATCTAGTCAGTCTCTCATTCCACCACAGCCCAGCCTATCGACCTCAAGATAGCAACCAGAAGATCATTTATTAGCACATTTTTATTCACTCACTGATTCAATATTTACAGAAACTAGAGGGGTCCCCTACAGTCACTATGTACAGATAAGGGGCCTGCTTGGATCACCTGTATCTAGCAGAGGGTACAGGGCTTTTGGGGCTGGAGTTTGAAGCAGGGCTGTGACCCTATGGGGATATAGAAGTTCTAACTCCTCTTGACCCTGTCCCTACCCTGAGTACCTTGCAAGAGGACAGGGAAGCTGGCACAGTCGGGAGAATTGAATAGTACCAGCTTCATTCAAGCAGCCCTGCCTCTGATATTCCTAAGACACGGTAATACTGAGGGGCTAGGTCGAGGCTCCCCTGGGCCCCAGAGACAGAGATTAGGAGCCTAAGGTAGGCCCATGTCCAGGGCCACAACACTGAAGGCAAAGAGCCCCACAGCCCTGCTCTGACTCACTAACAGGACAGTCTGCATGCCACTGGGACAGTTCAAACACTTATCTCCACTGTAGCCGCGGGACCGATAGGCTGTACATCCTATTAGGATGCCCCATGCCCAATTCAGCTCAGCAGCCAGGTCCCTGAGTTTGGTGCTCTCCCAGAGGAATGAAGTATAGGCCAAGCTTCTTCCCAACAAGGCCAGGCTGGTGCGTTTCCCAGCTGGGACTGCGGTGTATCCTAAGAGACCTGGCCCCAGCTGCTGGGGGAGACAGCAGAGTCAGGAAGCTGCCATGTTAATACAGTGGCAAGATGGCCAAAAGCCCAAAAACTAGAGCTCTCCAATAGGTAGGATGTATATCCTGCTGCCCAGGCAGAAAGGCCAGGTCCTGCTGCTCTCAGATGGCTGTGGAGGCCACAGCCCCCTCCAGTTCCAGCTGCTGCCTCCTGAGCATTAGGAACCTGCCTTGTCCCTGCCTGACCCCAGAGCACAGTGCAGAAGACACAGCACTCCCACTCTCAGGGCCTGGGCTCTCGTTGAACTACTCAGTAATACTTGGAAAAGAGGGACAGTGAAGGGCCCTGATGAGGACCTTGCGGCAAGAGAGGCTGCAGTCAGGGCCAGAGGTTCTCACTGGCGTTTGGCCTTGTAGGGGCGAGAGCGTTTCCGCCGGTCAGGCTTCCGCTGCTTGTGAAGCCGCCCAATGCTGACCCCTTGGCGGCGCCGCACTGAGATGTTCTGTTCCACTAGGTTGGCCAGCATTCCTGTGTAAAGCAGGAAACTCCTTAGTAGGTGGCTGTCTCCCAGGCTCAGACGAGGAACGGCAGCTCTCACAGCCCTCCCTGAGCTTGAGTCTCATCAGCCGAAAGTGAATTCTTGGGGGAGGGGGGAGGGGAGTTTGAAGAACAGGACCCTCAAGAGGATAGGACAATTAAGACATAGTAGGCACCGCCTCACCTTCCTGAGCCAGCATGGATATGAAGGTACAGATAAACTCGTCATAGTTGTGGGTCCTTCGCTGGTCATCAATCTGTGGAAAAGAAGGCACATGAGGGCATCCCAGCCCATCTTCTCAGAGCAGATGTCCTTGGGCAGTAGAGGGTCACCCACCTTGAACTTCTTCCTTTTCTCCACCTCCTCCTTGAGACAGGCCTCATAGTTTGCAATCTCGGCTTCTACACACTTTAGCAGTGCTAGCAGCTCCTGCCACAACCCAACATTGTACCTTAGGGGCCTGACTGGCACCAAAGCAACTAGAAACAAGGGTGAACAGCCACAGTCCAGGGGGCTACCAATGCCATCCAATCCCAAAGGGCTTCCTGGCTTTAGCCACCAACTCTCCCACCAAAATTCCAATCAAGAACCCAAAACCTGGGCGTAGGGGCTCGGGTCCTTCCCCTGCTAGGAGACTCACCTTGGGTGAGTACTTCTCTCCACTCAAGGGCTCGCTGGGCCTGTTCAGCCCAGGCTTCTCTCTGCTCTCTGTGACTTCCACCACCTCCTTCTCCTCTAGGCCGCTGGACCCCTGGCTGCCTTGGCTTGATCTGGTAGAAGGTGAGGGACCCTTCCCCCCCTCTAGGAGAGGAATAAAAGAGTGCATCAGAGTGCTCTGTAGTCACCGGGCCACCTCCCTCCTCCTTGGGTACACCAAGTGACCAGTGAGGGACTCCAAGGCCCACCTGTGAGTGCCAGGGGACTCAGTACACCATCTTCAGCAAGGTGCAGCAGGCCCGTGCTAATGACAGGACCCAGGTCACGGACAGCACGGTTGTAGCGTATGCAGTCAACACGAAGTAGGCTGTCATCTTCTCCAAAAAGCACCTTGGAGATGTGAGAGGTGACAGGGCTAGAGGGCCGTGTCGGGTTGGCCGAGCGGATGGGCGAGCGCAAGGGTGAGTTGAAAGCACTGCCAATCTCAGAGGCTGTGTCCGTGCTCTCATTGCTAGGGGTGGGTGAAGGCTGCGAGTGTGTGGGCACAGCCACAGCTGGACTCCCAGCCCCACTGCTAGTCTTGATGGACAGAGGAATTGAAAGGTCTTTCTGAGACTCCTGAAGCTTCTCAGTTAAGACATTGATGGTGTTGGGCTGCAGCACTGACAGCTGCCCATCTGAAGAATTGCTCAACGATCCTGGCTTCCCTGTCCCCTTCCGCTTGTATCTGTGGGGTCCAATAAGAGGTAAAAACAGGGAATGGGCCAGGTGACCACACCCAGCAGTGTCCAGAATGGCTCAAATATAGTATCTTCTGCCCAAGCCCAACTGGAAGCTCATACACTTGGTCTACACAATCTCTCAGCAATGGCACCCTACAGAGTATGGACAGGTGGCCTCCTCTACTCTAGCTACCTCACTTGTAACCTTCCAGTGCTCTATCCTCCCAACAAAACTGCCATTCTACTCAGCAAATCATCTCTCCAACCTCTTCTCCTATCCCAATTCTTTGAGGTTGGGATGAAAGATCACCTCAACAAAATGTATTGACACATAAATGTTGTTTACCTCCCCCTAAACCTACCATAAATATTTTGAAGACTTGGGGTTAGCCCCTCAGGCCAGCCTCCTCCAGGGCCTGCATTCTCTAAGTGCCTACTGTTCTCTCAGAAATGCCTTCTCAGATACAGGGTGGAATATTCAGAACAGGAGCTGAGGTACCCAAAGTTTGACATCATCCCAGAGTCAGGACTGACCTGATGGCAGAATTGGTGTTCTGCACGTCATCTTCATCATCCTCATAGTCATCCTCATCATCAGAGTACTGCTGGGGAGCTCGGACTGGAACTCGGCTGCGACCCACCCCTGCCGCCAGGTCTTCCTCCTCCTGGGACAGGCAAGAGCGGTAGTGAGAAAGCTCACCCAAGCTAGGCATGGTATTGCAGCTAGGGAGGAAGGTAACTAGGCTCTTGGCTGTGCGAAGTGCTTCTAAAAGAAAGAAAATGCCTTGCCACATACGCTTGAGTTACCAGGAGAAACTTTCCCATGTGCCAAGGAGTTTACCCAACTGTGTAGCCGGCAACTAGACTTAGAAGTCAGAGGGGCAGCTCTCTTGGC
The DNA here is from genome assembly GCF_900095145.1 of Mus pahari. NCBI lineage: Eukaryota > Metazoa > Chordata > Mammalia > Rodentia > Muridae > Mus > Mus pahari. The sequence continues at coordinate 22,547,139 of NC_034597.1, read as the reverse complement.
CACCTTAAGGCCATGCTGCTGAGCTGAGGTGGGGCCTATGAGTATTAGAGGAGCCTGGTCATCAAGACCCAATCAGAGAGTCAAAGAATAACACTGGGAACCAACACCATGGCCTCTCAGATGAGGGTACTTCCATCTTACCTGCATAGGGGATTTGGCATAATTGTGATTGTCTAGGAAGGCTGGCAGCCGCTGGACAATCGGGGCAGGGTTTGGGGGAACCCCATTGAGGCTGCTCCCTGGAGGCTTCACCACCAGTTTACATTTGCTGGGAGGACTATGGGTTGTAGTTTGTGGGCACGAACCAGCCACCTCCTCTGCACCATCTGAGACAAGGCAGAGTATAAATAGGACATTCAGCTGCGTCCTTAAGAAAAGCCTACAGTCCAGAATCCAGTGACAGTTGGTTCCCCCCAACAGGATAGGCAGGTAAGCTCTAAGTCACACAATGAAATTGGAAAACAACAACAACAACAAAAAACAAGACACAACAAGAAGGCAGCCTATAGATGAAATAATAGGGGTGGGAGGTATGGGACGGATGGACCTCCCGATACAGAGAGGCGTGCGCCTAGGGTCACGGCAGTCCTTTTTAGGAAAAGCTCACTCTGCTCTCCCTGTTTTATGGGGAAAGCTTCAGGTACTGGGATTTCAGGCCTCCTGCTAGAGCCCCTGTACCAAGTACTTTCTTGAAGTGCTTGTGCCTCCCACGTCAAGCTGTGATGGATGGGTGATGCCCCAAGTCCCTCCAGTACCTGTCTGAGTGCACTCAGAGGCCGCAGGGGTTCTGCCTGCCTCCAGCCCAAGGGGGGACTTGCTGCTGGCTGGCTTGCTCTCCTCAGGCAGTTGTGACTCTTGAGATTTGTGGGTCTGAATCAGCTCCGGCTGTGTTACCCTAATCAGCTTAAAACAAAACTCAAAGCTTAGAAGAGAAGGATAGAGCCAAGTTTCCACCACAGACAGCTAAGGGCCTTGACCCCACCCATTTATTTATTTATTTATTTATTTGTTTGTTGGAAAATAAAAAGGCCAAGCACAATGTCTTTTTAGAAGTTAAGTTCTACCACCCTTACAAAGGAAGCAAAGGAGAGAAATGGTTAGTTAAAGCCTCGATCCACAAGACACTGATTTGGGAATTAGAGCGATACTAAAATGTAGGAGAGTCAGGGAGCATTGGGTTGGCATAGCCAGGCAACTTACCTGCTGCAGGGCCTCCAGGACTGTTTGTCGGTTCACCTTCAGTACATGTAGCCTGGTCTCATACTTAATCCTGCGGTCAGGCACCACTGCCATCAGGTTGAAGCGAATGTCATGGTAGGGCTCCCTACAATCACAGTGGCAACCATGAGAGGAGTTCCCACCCCAGACCTGTCCGCTGTTAAGACTGAGGCAAGGGTCTTGCCAGAGCTCCTCTCACAATCATATCTGTAGCTCTAAGTATAGGCCCCACTCCAATAGGCAGCCAGCAGCCACACACACACCTGAAACCAACCCAGCTATCCCTTCCCATGAGCTATGAAAGGGGCTTGTCAGGACGTAAGCCAGCACACCTGTGCTTCTCAAGCTCCCCCCCACCCCCCGAAAGGCTTGTTCCTCCAGCACCAGCCCAGAGCAGGCCACAGGCAACCTAGTCAGGAAAGCAAAATTTAAATCCCAAACCCCGGGCCTGATCTTGCCAGACACCATGGGGCCTTACAATCTACAGATCATTAGGCTTCTCTCTTTCCCACCCAAAGGGGACATAACTCCAGAAGGACATAATCGAGGGTCCTTACCCTGCAGTAGCAAGACCAATTCGCTCCATGATGACCCTTCGGGCTTTATCTGTCCACTCCTCGTCCTCTCCCCAGGGCCCTAGGGAAGACCAAGATGAGGAATCAGCAGGTGGAAAGCCCTGAGATGGGGTAGGCCAGGGTTAACAGCTTCATGTGGCTGAGAAGCTACAAGCTAGTCACATAAACAGTACCAGATGAAATCATGGCAAGAGTTAGATGCCCTTGGTACCCACTCATGCTCCTACATCTCAAGGATCTAAAGTCTCTGAGATCCAGAAAATCAGAAGGAAGCATGAAAACCCAACAGGCCCCTTCCTCAGAAGGCCTACCATGATCAATTGGGTAGACTTTCAACCCATCCAATTCAAAGAGCCTCCCTGTGATAGGCACATAGCTGACAAAGTGAAACGCCTCCATGGTCCGCACTGCACTGAGGCCATTCTGTTTCTCAGGAAGATGACGTGGTTCTGGCCTGTAAAAGGACAAAGTCAGAGACATCCTCCACCACCCCGACCCCACATCAGCAACCACAGCTCTCACGTACCTGGCATGGCTATTATGTGCCTTGGCCAGTTCAGGGGCATTGCCAATTGCATATCCTTTGCTCTAAAAAGAAAAGAAGACTACATAAATACAGATTCTCAGCTGAGCCTCTGAATAGGGGAAGAATTCCATAAAACAGGCTGAGAGGCATTCCAGGAATCTCAAGCAGCACAGATGAATGTTCTGAAAGGGCTAGTGGTGGCAGATGAGACCTTACTTAGGGTCTCCTAAAGTCACAACAGAAAAAGTCTGACACAGGTCACTTAAGTCTTTCCTTCTATCATGTCTTTTTTTGTTCTTTTTGTTTTTGGTTTTTCAAGACAGGGTTTCTCTGTGTAGCCCTGGCTGTCCTGGAACTCACTCTGTAGACCAGGCTGGCCTCGAACTCAGAAAACTCAGAAATCCACCTGCCTCTGCCTCCCAAGTGCTGGGGTTAAAGGCGTGTGCCACCACTACCCAGCTATCATGTCATTTCTTAACAGCAAAACCTAAAATCAACTACCTTCCACATCACTTATGAGTCAAATAGATGTTAGTAAACATTTGAAAAAGAAATGACCAAAAAATACCAGCTAGCATGCAGTGGCATTACCAATGGCTCTGAGGCCCAGATATGCCCAGCGATCTGTAAGCATCATCTAAGGTACTGCAGCCTTGCATACCTCAGGACTGAAGCCTCTGGTGAAATCCTTCATTCGGCTCAGCGTGGGCCCCAGGTCCACATTGCTGCAGTTCAGAAGCACGCTCAGCAAGGCGTGAGTGGCACAAGAGTTGGGAATCAGCTATAAATCAAAAATAATCACTCATACACCTCATATACTCTTTATCCCAGACACCCCCATACCCACATTTATTGAGAATGAAGACTACAGAGAAAGGTGTTAGCATCCTTCAGTTTCCTTCATCTTACCCAGGCTTTACTCATTTAACACAGACCAACTAAACACCTCTTATCTAGGGACATGGAGAACGTACTAGGACACCACCAACTACAGAGGTATTCCCTCTAATAAAAAAGAGGTCTGCCTGCCACAGGGTTTCTGCAACTGCGGCTCTTGGTTCCAGTCTAGCGCTTCTTCCTGTTCCCCCACTGCCACCTTCCACACAATACCAGAAACAAAGACAAAAATAACATCCTGGCCCTCAAACAAGCACAGAACTCAGCAGACCTGGTGAGCAAAGAACATGTTATTCACTATATCATCATCAATCACAGACGTCTCATCCACCAACGTAGAAACCTTGCGGCGGGACCTGCGCTCTTCGATCCATTTGAACAGGAAGATAAATCCATACACAGGCCTAGAGAGGCAAGAGGCAGATGACAGTCAGCATCCCCCTCTTTCTCTCCCTAATCCCTTGCTCTGAAACGCTCTTGCACTGAGTCCCTCACTCTTAACAAAACTGTATCCAAGATGGCTCTGAGGCCTCAAACCCCAGCAGCCTAACACAGGCAGTCAAGCATGAGCTTGACGCTCTGAAACCCCACTCAGTCTCATTATGAAGTCTAGGCAAGAGAAGGAGGAAATCTGGAACTGCTGGCCCAGGGTGGAGCAAGGTAGGGACACAATAAAGGGCACAAAAATGTTGATGAAGAGTTAAGTACCAACTCACTGGTGGACCTCGGCCTCCAGTCCTAGTAAAACAAGTATAGTTCGTGAACTCCCAAACCAGTTCCTTCCCTTCGAAGCTGTTAGGTTCTCTATTCTATAGATTTCCAAAACAAGAGTTTAGGTACCTAAAAAAGGCCTTCTCACACTAACCAATCAATACAGGACAACTTTGTTTAGGTTTGTTGACACATGGTCTCACTAGGTAGCTTAGGTTGGTCTCAAACTCAGAGATCTGCCAGCTTCTGCCTCCCAAGCATTGCGACTAAAGGAGAGCACCACTACTGTCAGGACAAATGTTGTGTGGTGATTAAAGGCACGGCATACATGGTGATGTAACTAATAGACTGTACACTTACAAAAAAGGCACTGTGCAACACGATGCAATGGAGGCTTCCTGCTGCAAAACCAGAAAGGCGGCTGAGCTGTACTCTAAGAGTGCTTATGTAGGGTTAAAAGGTGGGCTACAACTTCCTAAGGGGAAACACCGAAGAAAGACTGAGAAGAAAAGTCCAAGAGGGCACCCACAGAGAGTGACACTTTCTTATGTGATATTTTATATAACTCAGGTTTTCTAATACTGCTTCCCTTGAAGGGGTACTATTTATTCCCCTGCCCTTTCTCAGCCCTCCGGAGGTAAGGGGGCGTCCCAGCCACTCACCCCTGGCATTTACTCTGAAGGTCGTAGATCTCCTCCACTTGCACCCCTTTGACACCTACGATCAGGAAAGGAGAGGTCGGCAGGGCAGCCCCAGGCTCTGCAGCGAGAAGTCAAGGGCCAACCCCACATACACCCCAGGCAGGGACCGAAGATCGGGGGTAACGGGGTTCTTACCGAAATCTTCCACCAGGAGGGTGAAGAGGCCTGGGTGGGACAACAAGAAGAGGGATTTGTCATGCAGAGGCGTCCGGGGCCCATCCGGCCTCCCCAGCCCCCGGCCCGCCGAGGCCCCTCCGTACCTGGGTCACTCTCCAGCTCCAGCCAGCCCTTATTCATCTTCCCGCGGAGCGGCCTCTCAGCGCCATGTCCAGGCCCTGCTAAACCCGCGCCGCCCCGAGCCGGGAGCGCCCACCACCCTTAGGGCTTCTCAGCCCCGCACAGACAACGGGCCGCGCCGCGTCACTCGCCCGCGCCGGACGTACGACGTCATCATGACACGACGAGCCTAACCTGGGGCTGGTCTTCCGCCTGCGGAACGGCGGAGGCGGGCGCGGGCGCGGGCGCGCGCGCGGAGGGCGGGGGCGGGGCGCGCGGCGGCTGGAGGGCGGGGCGGGGCGCGCGGCGGCTGGAGGGCGGGGCGCGCGGCCGTTAGCGGTCCTCGTCTTGGCCACAGTCCGCGCGACGCCGTCCACCGTTAGCGCGCTCGCCTCCTTCGACGGCGCAGTCACCGCGCGGGGCGGCCGCCCGTGAAGTAGCTAACCACGTCTTGTGTCAACGACTAAAGCTCCGGGACAGCGGCGCCCTCGACGACAGCTGGGTGGGCAGCCTGGGCTGGGAGCGGTGGCCCGGAGCTTCCGCGAGAGCGAGCAGCGGAAGCAACCTCCAGCCTGGCCTCGCCACAGCCGCCGGGCAAGCGAGCCCTGGAATGCGCGGAATGCTCCTTGAGCCCTCTTCTGACTGTCCGGGGGACGGTTGTGGCCACACTGACACGTATTTTCCAAATAAATCGTTTATTCTTGCGGCGGCGGGACCGAACACGTTAATATATTTTTAATTTACCCAACACTTCTATCCAGTGATACAACTTGGTAAGCGTTTCGAGCGAGCATCCGCCTGGTTAGGAAGTCGCGGACTGAGCAGCTTGCATTTGCCACGACCGTCCTCAACTGTTTTGAAGATTGTTCATCTTATAACTACCAGTGTGCACAGACTCAAGTAACGTCGTGTCCCAGCGATGCAAAGAACTGAAATCTCAAGGTTTATTTCTATTTTAACACAGTCGGGTTTAGCGCCAACAAACTAGGAAGTGGTTATAGTAGATCCCCCTAGGGACATGGAAAGGTCCCAGCCAGTATCTCACTCTGCCCATCCACGTTTAGTAGGAAAACAAACCGATGTTGGCTCTGCAACTGCATCTCCTGTGTTGGGAAAAGCTAGCCTGAACTTTTGATTAGCATTTAGAATAGTTTGACATTCATGAAGAGATTCATAATCCCCAGCCTTGACTTGAGGCTCTGGGTACTGAAGTATAGTATATCTCTGGAGTGATCTGATTGACTGAGGTCTCTTAAGAAATGCTGTCCAAGCCGGGCAGTGGTGGAGCANGCCTTTAATCCCAGCACTTGGGAGACAGAGGCAGGCACATTTCTGAGTTCGAGGCCAGCCTGGTCTACAGAGTGAGTTCCAGGACAGGCAGGGCTACACAGAGAAACCCTGTCTCAAAAAAAAAAAAAAAAGAAAGAAAAGAAAAGAAAAGAAAAAGAAAAAGAAAAGAAAGAAATGTCCTCCCAAAAGAAAAAAGAAAAAAAAAAGAAAAAAGAAATGTTGTCCTCCTTCCTCTTACTAGACATAGCCCTTCATAGGATGACTTCATTTATTTAATTTTGTCTCAGTCCACTTTTGGAGACTTTGGCCAATGAAAACTGTTTAACTTTGTAATCTGTTTACATTGGCAGCAGGAATGGGATTTTACACAGCTTACACCTAGACAAGGATGAAGCAAGCCAAGCCTCAATATGGCCATCTGAACCCGGTAAAGGGGATAAGAGCTAAGGGATGGTGCATGGCTTTAATCCCAGCAGGTAGGAGGCAGTCACGGATGTGTCTGTAAAATGAGTTCTAGGACAGGTAGGGCTACACCAGAGAAACCGTATCTTGGGGGGGGAAAGGAGCTAAGAGATGATCTTTTTTTGTTATTTTCTCCCCTACTAGATGGGGTTGTAGCTTTTAAGCAGCCAAATCTCTCAGATTCCTTTTGCTAGGAAGGAGCTACGTTATTTAATTGGGTAGAACAGGCAACCACACTTGGGTATAAAAGATGCCTTTTGAGTGTTGTCCCATACACTTAGTAGAAACAAAGAGCCATTTGACTAGGTCTCTCTCAACATTTTTTTCTTAAGAATTATTTAGTGTACATGAGTACACTGTAGCTGTCCTCAGATACACCAGAAGAGGGCATCAGATATCATTACAGGTGCCATTATAGGAGCCACCAGGTGATTGCTAGGAATTGAACTCAGGACCTCTGGAAGTGCAATCAGTGCTCTTAACCACTGAGCCATCTATCCGACCCGGTTCCAACATCTCACACTGCGATGAGATAAAATTATAACGCAGTAGTTGATGTCAGCTTGGACCACTGATTCTGACCTTGGTCATGATATTTATCTCTCTATAACTCAGTCTCCTCAACTTGAAAATAAGGGTTATTAGTGTGCCTATTGTGGAGTGCCTAAATGGTTCTTGGCACAATTTAATCACTCTTGGCCATTACTAGCATTAATATTGTCTATAATCCTTTTTATCAGATGAGTTGAGAAGTGCACTGTTGCTATGATCTTGTAGAACTTGATAACCAAATGTAAAATTAAATTGCTAACCTATCTTGTTTATGTTTGTAGTTGGAAAAGCTTGCATTGTCTTCATAATAGCACAGAAGAATTGTAGATAGGAAAGACAGACGGAAACGAATGAAGACTTTAAAAGAAAGAAACAAACATCCAAGATTGAGGTAGAGTAGGTGACCTGAAAGAGTTGGGGAAAATCCACTGATACTCACTGCATTTTCTGCTCCCTTTGGGTATTCTCGGGCTAGGTTAGAGAGTGTCAAAGCATACACCAGAGCCCTCCCCCAACCCCCAAGAAGCCCTTCCTCTCTTCCCAGTGCTGTAAGTGGCATCTGTGGAACTTTATTATTTAAATCTCTATCATGCCTGTGCTGCTCAATCACTGCATGACTGAGACAGACCACATGAGCCTCAGTTTACTCCTGTCAAAAATAGGCGTCATATAGTACTCCTCTGAGCAGGGTTAATCCCAGGAGCCGGGACTATATAGCCAGCCTGGTCTATAGACTGAGGTCCAGGACAGCCAGGGTAGTTACACAAAGAAACCTTGTTTCAAAAACCCAAACAAAGCTGGGCTGTGGTGGCGCACGCCTTTGATCCCAGCACTTGGGAGGCAGAGGCAGACGGATTTCTGATTTCTGAGTTCTTCGAGGCCAGCCTGTAAGTGAGTTCCAGGACAGCCAGGGCTATACAGAGAAAAAAAGAAATAGTACTCTCTTTTTAGAATGTTGTGCAGATTTGTTGAACTAACTCATGATAAACTGCCAACAATAGTGCCTGTCACTGGAAAGCAGTGCACTTCCGGCTCATTTTAGTGTACTTGGAAAGCTGGCAGAGGAAATAAAAGTAGAAGGCTTGGCAACAGGGTCCTCAACTCTTTTGCTTTTCTCTCTCTTCTACAGAAAAACTAGCAGGACTAAGAAGGTAACCCAGAGGAAGCTGTCTTCAGGTCCTGGTAAGAGTGTGGAGTTGCTGCTTCCAGCCATTAGCAAAGAAGGTCGTTCCCGTGGAGCAGGACACGTGCTCTTTCGTTGCCAACCCTACTTCTTTCCCAGATTCTTTAAGGTCCTAAAGAATTTGGTGTCTGAACTTTTAGCATTTCGTATCTGATATTCAAGAAAGAATTTAGTTAAAGCCAGTTGAGAACAAAACAGTGTGAAGTACTTAGTCACACCCTACTCTGTCAGTGCGACCAAAATTATATCAAGGCTTGATACCCACTAGGAGCTAACTTTTATTCTTGTCAGAATTACCCTCTCCCCGATAAAGAGACTTCCTGATTACAATGTTTTAATTTTTGTTTTGTTTTTACATTGTGATGCATTCAATAGAAACCCATACTTCAAATTTTGGACTTTGATCTTTTCCCAAATTAATGATATGTAGTCCAGTATTCTCTTGCAGTTCTGGGTAGTGGTAGCAAGGCACAGCTCCTTGTCAGCCATACAAACACCAGCAAACAACTATTTGCAGTGTGCTGTGCTGCTAAGCTCTGGTGTTTGGTAGGCTACGTGTAGTGAATGCACTTCCAACTTAGGATAATTTTTACTTATGGACATTTTATCTAGATTAAAAACCCCTTTGTCCGGGCGTGGTGGCGCACGCCTTTAATCCCAGCACTCGGGAGGCAGAGGCAGGCGG
>NC_034597.1:22503031-22537986 GCF_900095145.1 Mus pahari | reverse complement strand
AAAAAAAAACAAACAAAAAAACAAAAAAAACAAAACCTTTGTAAGTCCAAGAGCCTCTAGACTCCTTGCTGTCCTTAGGTTGTTTCTGGTGTTTGATAGTTGTCAGCTACCCTGTGGGTGCTGGGAATTGATGTGGCCCTCTGGATCAGCAGTCAGTGCTCTTAACCGCTGCACCATCTCGCCAGCCCCCCACTTTTCAGTTCTTAATGGTCAACTTAAGTCACTCCTTTCTTCTTAATGTTCACTCTTTCAGTTTGCCTTTTATGCCTTCAAGAACCTGGTGATCCTGAAAAACTAGGAGAATTTCTTCAGAAAGACAATCTTTGTGTCCATTATTTCTGTCTTGTAAGTATAAGACCCTCTTTGCTTTGAATGTGTTACCGCTTTTGTTATACAAACTGCCTTTGCATCTAGCCTTAAATTTATAGCCATGTTTGTTTCCATATAGTTTTTAATATTTTAAAATCCATTTTTAAAATAATAAATGGTATGATCTAAAATCTTGATGATATAAAGAGTGAACAATCAAAACCTCTTCCCACAACCATAGCCTTTCTTTCCCTTCTTCCCTCAGACAAATACTCGTTTGGGTTGTCCTTACACTTTTTTAATAAGATAATCTGAAAGCTAAAATGAGCCAATCTTAAGATTTATTTTTATTTTATGACTATCTACTTTGCCTGTACATGTCTGTGCACCATGTGTATACAGTGCCCTCAGAGGCCGGAAGCAAGCATCCCTAGAAGTCCAGCTATAGGCAGCCGTGAGCTGCCATGTGGATAACTACAGCTCAGACCTGGTCCTGCCCAAGAGCAGCCAGCACTCTTAGCCACTTACACCATATAGTTTAGACTCTTTCTGTTCGGCCCTGCTCAGGCTGGACTCTGAGCAGGTAAAGAGAAGAATTGCTACTTAAGATCAACATTCCTCAGAAAACTTGGAAACCTGGTAAAGTGGGTTCTAATTGTCAGGAAAAGTCTATTTCCTTATCTGCACCCCTCCCCCAGCAACCTATCTCCAGAGAGAGCATCTAGTTCCCTGTTAAATAAGCCTCCAACAGATCAAAGCCCCATGCTAGTTCCCAGGCTAACTCACCTTCCTTTCACCAAAAGCTAAGTCCTATAGCCACGTTCTCTGTCTATCACAGGGGAGATACTCACACAGCAGTTTCATATTTCCAATAAGCGTTCCTCGCACTCATGGAGCCCTCTCATTCAGTGGTCTCACTCACATCTGCTGCAGAGACATGGGAGGAGACGTAGGGTGCCATCCTAAAGGGGCTCTGTCCCTTGTAACCAAACAGGGTGTATATCATTTGGAGTTTCTGGCTCCTGCCACCCACCACATTTAACTTTGGAGTCCACATCTCCAGCCATTTCTATACCTACTCTACTCATTCCTCCATCAGCTGAGTGTCCTCCCAGAGCTTCCTGCCCTGTCTGGAGCCCGCTATAAAAGTCATACCAGTATGCCAGGCAAGCCTCCCTACACCATCCTGTGCTCCCCATCAAAGTGGACAAGGCACACCTGTCCGCTGACCCCTTGGGGCTGCCCTTAGATTAAGACCCTGTCCTGATGCTTACCCCTCCTCCTCTGCACCTCATCCCTGTGCTATGGCATCCTCCCCTTACAGCCCCTTTCCCCAAGTCTCCCAAGTCGTCCTCTCTCTGCTCCTGGACATTCTTTACTGCCACCCTTTAAGGATGTCTCCCTTCCTGCTTGGCCTGTCTCCCTCTCTCTCGTTTGCCTTCAGGAGCCTGACCTGACCATGGGTCCTAATGTCAGCTCCTCTCTCCTGCCTCCTCTAATCTCTTTCCCACCGTGGACTCAGAGATTCCATTAAGCCTGGCTCACATATGGTGCTGAAATGATTCCCCTCCCCACCAAAAAAAAAAAGTTTGAATATGTTAAAGATATCTTTTCAGCAGTTGGTAGACATTTGATTTGTTTCACTTCGGTGGACTTTTGTGAAAAAACCTAAGAACCTTTGCATGCAACTCTTTCTGTGACATGCATTCTCCCTTCCCTTGGGCAGATGCCCAGGAGTGGGATTGCTGGGTTCATGTAAGTAGACATGTATGTGAAGCTGCCACGTCACCTTTCCAAAGTTGCTGGACCAGTTCACAGAGCCATTAGCAATGTGTGAGAGTTCCAGCTGACAGCTTTTCACCAAATCTTGGTACTGTCCATCGTTTTCATTTCAGCCTACCTACTGGGTGTTACTGACATTGTGTTGTGCTCTTAATTTACACTTGTTTGAGGAATAAAGATGTTGAGCTTTTCATGTGTTTAATTTTCTATTTTTAAATACTTCACATATTTTTTATTCAATTTGTATGAATATTTTCTTTTGTTAAAAGAAACCAGATTCTGATCTAAGCATTGTGGCGCACGCCTTTAATCCCAGCACCTGGGAGGCAGAGGCAGGCAGATCTTTGTGAGTTCGAGGCCAGCCTGGTCTTACAGTGTGTTCCAGGACAGCCAGGGCTACACAGAAAAACCCTGTCTCAAAAGAAGGAGCAAGAGGAAGAGAAGAAGAAAAGAAAGTGGAATCTTTTGTTTTGCTGGATTGTAAAAATTGTTTATATGTTCTGGATAAAAATCCTTTTTATATAATTNTATATTATTTCTAATGATGTCTTAAAATATTTTAAATTTTGATGTTGTATTTATCAGTTTTTCTTTTAGATTAGAAATTTTTGTGTGTTCTAAGTAGTACTTAAATACTATTGAATTACCTAGATGCCTTTATCAAAATCAATTGACCATATACATATTTGTGGATTTGGAAAATTATTTGTACTATTAACCTGTATGTGTCTATCCATATACAAGCACTCCACTGTCTTAATTCTTGTGGTTTTATACTGTCTTAAAATTAACTATGGTAAAATTTACAGTCTTTTTCAGGATTACTTGGTATCAATTCCTTTCAGTTTTTAATCATAATGTTCTGTGGTCCTAGTGAAAATATTATGAATCTTCTGTTAAATGTTTTTTAACTATTTTGTTATTGGATTATAGAAATACAATTATCTTGCATATTGACTTTGTATTCTACAATTTTGTTAAACATTTACCAATTCAACAATTGTATTTATTTATTTACTTGGGATTCTCTGGTTCTCTATGTAGATAGTGCCAAATTTTGTCCTTTTATTTTTTTTTAAAGATGGAATATCATGTAGCCCAGGCTGACCTTAAACTCATTCTGTAGCTTGAGGGTGACCACAGACTTCCTCTTTTCCTGTTCATGTATGGGCAGGGGCAGTGTACTTGTGGACAGATTCATATATGTGTGAGTGTATGTTCAGGTGTGTACATGTGGAGATGAGGTTGACATCTTTATTTCTCTCCACCTTGCTTTTTCAGACAGGGTCCTAGAGTGCACCCATCTGGCAAAAATATCTGACCATCAAGCCCCAGGGATCCTTCCTTATGTTTCTGCTTCCTTACTGCTAGGATTACAAGTACACATTACTGTACCTGGCATTTTATATCTGTGATGGGGATCTGAATTTAGTTCCTCATGCTTGTGCAGCAAGGGCTTTACTGACTAAGCTATCTCTCCAGCACTGACTTTGAACTTCTGACTCTCCTACCTCTAACTCTTTTTTTTTTCCCAAGACAGGGTTTCTCTGTATAGCCTTGGCTGTCCTGGAACTCACTCTGTAGAACTCACTCACGCCCAGCCAGTGCCTCTAACTCTTAAGTGTTGGGATTACAGGCATTTGTCAACATGTTCAATTTGTTTGTTTGTTTGCTTGGTTTTATTTTTTTGCTTGTTTTTTTAAATTGTTTTATATGTATGAGTGTTTTGCCTACATGTCCTGCCTGATGCCTAAGGAGGTCAGAAGAGTGGGTGGGATCCCCTAGAACTGGACTTGGAAAAGAGTCACCATGTGGGTGCTGGGAACTGATCCCTGTCTTATAAGAGTCACAAATGCTTGCTCTTAACCGCTGAGCCATCTCTCCAGCTCCCCTGCCAAGTTTTTAGTGGGTGCCAGGGATTACCTCATACATGCTAGGCAAGTACTCTTACCGACTGAGCTACATCTCTAGCCCCAATTTTTTGCCTTTTACTTCTTGCCTTTGGTACTGGCTAGGGCCTTCAACCTAAAGCTTAATAGAAGTAGTATAAATAGTTGTCTGTGCCTCTCTCCTGCATTAGGGGACAGCGTCTAATTTTTCAGCATCATAAATGTATTAGCTGCTGGGCAGTGGTGGCGCGCGCCTTTAATCCCAGCACTTGGGAGGCAGAGGCAGGCNGATTTCTGAGTTCAAGGCCAGCCTGGTCTACAGAGTGAGTTCCAGGACAGCCAGGGCTACACAGAGAAACCCTGTCTCAGGGGGGAAAAATGTATTTGCTGTAAACCTTTTTTCTAGATATGTTTTATCAATGGAACTTCTCTTAGTCCTGGTTTGCTGAGGATATTATGAATGTATTGAGTTTTTCAAAAGAAAATTTTGCATTTACTGACATGATTTTTCTCTTTCTATGGTTTGTTGTATCAACTGCATTCTTGGTACAGGCCCTTCTTGGTCATGCTTTATAATAGGGGCCTGAATTAAACTTACCAATACTTAATTTTTTATATCTATCCTCACAAGAAAAAATTGATCTGTGGTTTTTATTTATTGTAAGTTCTGCCAGGTGTTGAGACTTAGTTAATTCTGATACATCAATAAGCATATACATTTCAACATAAAGTTAAACATATATGATGTTTTGTAGGGTTTTCTTTCCATCTCATATATTGTGGGGATCTCATGGCACAGAACACAGAGACCTAGTTCTTTTAAATAGGTGACTGGCATTTCATATTATGGATGTTCCTAAAATATTAAACTCCATCGGAGGCTCTCTAAGGCTGGACATGGTGGTTCAGATGCAGCCTCAGCAATTGGGAGGTAGAGGTGGGAGGTCGTGAGCTCCAAGTCTAACTTGGCCTCAGTCCAGAGCCAGCCTGGATTACATGAGACTCTCTCAAAAAATGAGATACTGAAAAATTGAAAAGGACATTTAAATTGTTTCTGTTCTTTATTGATTTTTTGTTTATAAAAATAACATGTCCATTATAGAAAACATGACTAATACTTAAAAAGTATAAATAAGACAAAAGTCACTCATTGTGATAAAGCCTTGAGAGTGATAAAATATGAGTGAAATGTTTTGTTTTGTTTTCCCGACACAGGGTTTCTCTGTGTAGCCCAGGCTGTCCTGGAACTCACTCTGTATAGACCAGGCTGTCCTAGAACTCAGAAATCCGCCTGCCTCTGCCCCCCGAGTGCTGGGATTAAAGGTGTGCCACCACTGCCCAGCGTGTGAAATGTTTTAAGCATCATTAGGAGTCTAATGATGGAAGACTGAGGCAGGAGTATCACAAGTTCAAGACTAGCCTTGACTACACAGAAAGACTCAAATATTAGAGCTAGAGAGATGGCTCCGTTTCTCTAGCTAGAGTTTGGTTCCTAGAATCCACATGGCATTTTACGATCGTCTGTAACTCTAGTTCTAAGGGATTTGCACACCTGGTCTCCTCACATACTCCACACACATATGCATGCAAACACTCATACACCTTTAAAAATCTTTTAAAGTAAGTTAAATAAATACATAACCTAAGCTCCTATTACACATTTTATAACCACTGCAAGATTAATTACTCTTTACAAAACCATGTTTGAGGACCTTTAAAGAAACATCCCTTTAAAGTATGCTTTTAAAAGTGCAACTCTTAGCCGGGCAGTGGTGGCGCAGGTCTTTAATCCCAGCACTTGGGAAGCAGAGGCAGGTGGATTTCTGAGTTCGAGGCCAGCCTGGTCTACAGAGTGAGTACCAGGACAGCCAGGGCTACACAGAGAAACCCTGTCTCAAAAAACCAAAAAACCAAAAAAAAAAAAAAAAAAGAAGAACATGTATTAACCCTTGTCAGCTTACACATATATGTTAAGTATGCACTCTTCACCATGAATTTATATTTGTGGACNTCTGAGTTCGAGGCCAGCCTGGTCTACAGAGTGAGTACCAGGACAGCCAGGGCTACACAGAGAAACCCTGTCTCAAAAAACCAAAAAGAAAAAAAAAAAAAGAAAACTTTTCCTATTAATGAAGAATGTTCATTAGGAGACTAAAATTCCATTTACCTTTGCATAATACTCTGAGAAAAAATATTCTTAATTATCCTGTATTAGTGGGGATATAGCAAAGAGGGAATGAGTGTGGATTCTGTAGTCCCAGGTGTGAAGGCCACCTTTGTAACTCTGTTATGTGACTCCAGCCATGTCTCTTGCCACATTTCACTGCAGTGGCCTCCTCCATAAGATAACAGCCACAATAGCTTCTGTGTCATATATTGTCTTAAAAGTATGAAATGAAGCCAGGCGTGGTGGCGCACGCCTTTAATCCCAGCACTCGGGAGGCAGAGGCAGGCAGATTTCTGAATTCGAGGCCAGCCTGGTCTACAAAGTGAGCTCCAGGACAGCCAGGGCTACACAGAGAAACCCTGTCTCGAAAAAAAAAAAAAAAAAAAGTATGAAGTGACTCAATCTAGAGAGAACGTGTCTCCAGTGTTGATACAATGGCAGGAGCAATCCCTAGCAAGTGAGAATAAAAAAGTGCTGGTGTATCCAATTCATACCATTATATCAGACATCCTTAAATAAATTGTCCTGTATACACAGATGAGGTCCACCAAGCTCCATTCCTTAGTTCTTTCCCCGGTCACCGGCACCCCACTGCACTGTTTCTATGTTGACAGCCTGGTTCTGGTGCTCCCATAGATCCTGTCTAGCAGACTGCCTCAGAAGGGCCGACCCAACAGAGGTCTCCATGGATTTATGCCTGAAGACATCCAAAGGGAGGCAGTCCGGGCTTCTAAGAAGGTTAGACTTTCTTGAAATGGGGACCCTGGGATAGGCCTTTCCTTGCACATTCAGAATCCCTGTGTGTGTGTGTCCATATGTGCCTGTGTCCTTGAGAGCCAAACCCAGTCCTTAAGTCCCATCTCTTCTAGAATGTATCCTAAAAGATGAGGCAGCGCCCTAAGAAAACAGAAGAAAATTCCATGCTTCTTGAAGTTCAGTTCTAGGGTACCCTGGACCACTGGGGGAAGGGGATAATTGGTGCTTCCCAGAATTTCCAGTCTGTAGAAAGAAGAACCACAACTTCTGTTTGTTTGTTTGTTTTTTTCCGGGTCACAGAACTTTGTATGGAATCTCATTTGCAGATCTGCTTTGTGTGCAAGAAAAAAGGAGCTGCTATCAGATGCCAGAATGATCAGTGTGTCCAAAACTTCCATCTGCCTTGTGGCCAAAAAAGGGGTTGCCTTTCACAGTTTTTTGGAGAGTACAAGTGAGTGAGGAAGGAAAAATGTTGGGTTACCCTTTTGCAGCCTGCTGTTTGGACAGCACTGAAATCAGAACCCAGTTCTCAGGAGACTGTTTTGACTCTCCAACAAATCTGTCCCTCCACTGGATAATGGGAAACAGTGTCTTGTCTTGGAAGTTTCACAGGGGTTTCTTCTTGCTTCCTGTCCCCTCCTTAAATTACAGACAGCTGGGTTCTTAGACAGCTGCTCATAACTAAATAAGGCATTCAATGATGGATGCTATGGAGATAAGTCTTCCACAGCTCAGAGGGCAAGCAGCCATGAGAAGTCATGTAGCTGATCTTCACCCTTCAGTGCACCGATGCACTGAGCACCAAGCAAATAGACCAGGCAGCTGGGAATCCGCATCAATGACAAGCCAGAAACCAAGTCTATTTACCCACCACAGATCATATTGTAGAAAACATCGGCCAACACAGAGCATCCACCAGGGGAGTTTGGGGAAGGAAAGCTGCATCTTGTGTTGTGAAGACTTATCCCGAAGAAGTGTTGAGAACATCTGGAGCCCATGCTGTAGTCAAGCTGTCTATCACCGCAAGTGTATCCAGGTGGGGCTCTCCGTCCTGGGGGCACGACCTTCCGGGATCGCCCGCCCTGTGCTTGGAACCAGGGCATTCTGGGAATGCTCAAGCCCGTGTAAGATTCAGAACTCCACACTGCAGGCAGGCATGTACCCAGAAGCTGCTTCCAGTCTGTGAGGGAGTAGCCAACCCAGCCACCGGTCATCCTTTGCCTAGGGCCTCACTCATTGTAAGCTTTAAACTAGGCAAAACCTTCAGGGTTTCTGAAACAAATGGGTGTTTCTGAGATGAGTTAAGGAGCTCAAAATCTGCCTGCTACCAGGATGAAAGGGAAGGGAATGTACTCAAGTACCTGACCCCTGCTGATCCCTGCCAAGCCCCATGGCCAACTGAGGCACACCTGGGAACTCTCTTCAAAAGCCTTTTGGTCCCAGGCCTGACACCTGGTGGCAGCCCTCATCCTTGTACACCCAGACTGCTTTTCCTGACCATGCGTGCAGTGAGGCGAACATGGGAAGGTAGCTTGCTTGTTTTCACAAATGCATTCTTCTCTTACAGAAATATGCCCACACATCAGCAAAGCACTTCTTCAAGTGTCCCCAGTGCAACAACCGAAAAGAGTTCCCACAAGAGATGCTAAGGATGGGAATCCACATCCCAGACAGGTAGCAGGAGCTCTGCACAGCAGAGGTTGAGCCGTGGGTGGGGGGTTGGGGGGGCAGGGGGTGGGGGGTGGGGGGTGGCTGCCGTGGTTTTCTAGACAAGAGGTGAGTGTGAAGGTAGTTCAGAGATTGGCCGAAGCTCAGGCATTGATGTACAGTGAGGTGAGAACAGTGGCAGGTGTGCTTTTCAGTAGTCAAAAGGAGAGGGAAATGGGCAGGAGGCAGGCGGCTCCTGAAAAGGCTCTTAAAGAACCAAGCCCTGGGGACAGGGAGTTTGGATCCCCATCTTGCGCTCTCATTACACCAGTTCTGCTCTCACTGCCTTCTTGGCAGTGTTCCTGCCTTTGAACTTTTTTTTGCTGTGCTTAGCTTTCATTCCTCCTAGTGGACAAAGGCTCACCAGCAGAGTATGTGTCCCTTATAATTTCTTCTCCCACTGCAGAGATGCTGCCTGGGAACTCGAGCCAGGGGCTTTCTCCGAGTTGTATCAGCGCTATCAGCATTGTGATGCCCCCATCTGTCTGTGTGAGCAAGGCAGAGACAGCTTTGAGGATGAAGGGTAGGAAGAAGCCCCTGAGCAGAGAGCTCTAGCACTGCTATTAAAGCAGGAAGTCTGTTCTTAGCTGCAGCCCTAGGGATGAACCCACTTGCCAAGTCCCATATTTGACCAGCCCCTGACTTACTCATGCACAAATGGTGGGTCTCCTCTGCAGGGTCTGCTGTTTGGGCCCATTGGAAAGACACTCAGGGTCAGTTACCTTCCAGATTCATCCTGCCAGGGGATGTGCCCACCTGTGGCCTCTTAGAATCAACACTTGTCATCCCAGAGTCATGGGGTAATACATAGAGCAAAACTACATTGATTTAACTGCCCTTGGGCCTGGAGAGATGGCCTAGTGCTAAAAGTACCCAGCTTCTATTCTCAGCATCCACATAGCAGCTCCCAGCTGTCTGCAACTCTAGTCCCAGGGGATCTGACATATTCTTTGGCCACCATGAGCACTGTATGCATATGGTTCACATACATACACATGCAATCAAAAGACCATTAGACATAAAAAGTAAAAGTCCCAGGAAGTTCTCTCTCCTCATGGCTGAGGTTGGGTGGTAGCTAACACTCAAGAGTAGCAGTTGGTGTCCTGACTGTCCCTCCACGTCTCTCCATGGCTTTTCTGTAGGCGGTGGCGCCTCATTCTGTGTGCTACATGTGGATCCCACGGAACCCACCGAGACTGCTCCTCTCTTAGACCCAACAGCAAGAAATGGGAATGTAATGAGTGCTTGCCTGCTTCAACTACGAGCTAGGCTGGAAGGGTGGTCTGCTGTAAGAACTTGGATGGGGCTGGGGGCTGTCATACCTGGGAATGGAGACAGCATGTCACGGAGGGGAACTTTGAGTGGATACAATAGCTTTGGAAGGAAGTAGCTGATGAGGGGCTTCAGGACCTGTACACAGGAGAAACAAAGAGTGAGTTACCTACCCTGTTCTGCCTCTCCTTCAACAGAGATTACATATCTGGAGACGCAGGTGGCACCCTCTGTTGCAGCAGCACCTTCTGCCCCCGTGTGTATTTCTTCAGGGCTGGCTACCAACCTGGAAGAGAATCCCAGCTCTTCCTGGACAGACTGGCTACAACCTTTCCTATTGGAAAAGCCCGAGTCCTCTGGTGGAAGAAGCTGCCGGTCCTGGTGATCCAAAGGATTGCGAAAAATCCAAGTAATAGCTTCAGGGTGGTTCCTACCCAGGACAGTGAGATACAAAAGAGCATTGCTGCATCAGTTTGGAGAGGTAGCACTTTGAAACCATGTGACCCAAGGGGCTAAGTGAAGAGGTCTCAGGGGACACCAAGTCTTCGTGACAACAGTGGAGTGTAAGGGCACTGTTCACCATAATGTGGCTCTCATGTGCTTCCTCCAGCTTCACTCGTTTGTTATTGACAAATAAAGGTCATCTCTCCACTCGGGTCTCCTTGTGAATTGGCTCTGGAATCTGTCTAGTACACTGGAGAATCTGGAAGGAGTAAGACAAAAGTTAGTCACTAGGATTTCAACATAGAGGGAATGGACTTTCTGGGTAAGTGGGATTCCAAGGGTGGAGAGTGTCCTCCTCATGTAAGTGTGTAAGTTCTGCTCAATGAGCCAGCATAGCAGCCCACTTTGGTCCCAGAACAGACCTTGGTGGTGAGGCTGGAGGCCCTGAACTCAACATAGTAGGATTGCCATACTTGTGTGGGGCAGAAGGTTCCACTCATTCCAGCCAGTGTGGTCTTAGCTTTGCAGCTGGAGTGGGCCATGCACATCCCCACAGCATTTCTCATGGGTGTGACGATGGACTTGCGTACCAGAACATTCGCATTAGGCAAGGCAGCTGGGATGGGAATCTGGCAGAGGGCCTGGAGGAAACTGAAGAAAGCCTATCTTACATTTGCATGTTTTTAATGATTTCATGAGCTTGGCTTAGTGGGGGAAACTCAGAGAATTGCCACATACTGAATTCCCAAGGCCTCAGTGAGTCATTGTCACTAATGGTGGAGAAGCCTGTTCTCATTTCAGTACTGCTGAGTCCTGCAGACTTAGATTCAAGATGTATAGGATGATTGCCTTCAGATCTGACTAGATTCACGCGAAAACAAGCATTGCTTTGTTACTACCAACGTGTACAGGGAAGTAATACTTTCTTTTAAATACTTACATATTTTAAATCTGTAACATTCATATAAACTGCAGTGCCTGGGAGTGGAGCTCAGTGGCCGGGCACATGCTTACCATATGCAAGGTCCTGGCGTGGCTCACCTCCAGCACTCACATCCTTAGAGTAGTAAGTCCTAAAAGGACCGTAATAGAAACCACTCTTAAATCACCCTTCTCTCTTTCTGGTCCTGTTTCCTAAAGGCAACTACCACCATTTTTTGAGCACTTTCTTAAAACTTCTTTTTTGTTTGTTTTTATTTTATGTATATGAGTACACTGTAGCTGTCTTCAGACACGACAGAAGAGGACATTGGATCCCATTACAGATGGTTGTGGGAATTGAACTCAGGACCTCTGGCAGAGCTTTTGTTTTGTTTTGTTTTGTTTTGTTTTTCGAGACAGGGTTTCTCTGTATAGCCCTGGCTGTCCTGGAACTCACTTGGTAGACCAGGCTGGCCTCGAACTCAGAAATCCGCCTGCCTCTGCCTCTCGAGTGCTGGGATTAAAGGCCTGCGCCACCAGGCCCGGCTACTCTGGCAGAGCTTTTAACCACTGAGCCATCTCTCCAGCCCCCTTTAAGCAGTTTCTTGATTTCGTAATATTAGACATTATTGATTTCTTATATTACATATGGGTTTAGCACCTTCAGAAACTTCCCATTTTCAATGTCCCTATCTTAAATAGCTACATTATAATTTTTGTTAATATTTGTCATTTATAATATCATGAGTATACTGCCGGCCAGTGGTGGCGCACGCCTTTAATCCCAGCACTTGGGAGGCAGAGGCAGGAGGATTTCTGAGCTTGAAGCCAGCCTGGTCTGCAGAGTGAGTTCCAGAACAGCCAGGGCTACACAGAGAAACCCTGTCTCGAAAAACCAAAAAAAAAAAAAAAAAAAAAAAAAAGCCATGAGTATAGTAATGTGATTTACTATTGATCCAGACATTACACTTTAACTTTCTCTAATTTTTACTAACTGCCCTTTCCTTTTTTTTTTTTTTAAATGGGGGGGAGTGATTTTTTAAGATTTATTTTTTATTTATATGAGTACACTGTAGCTTCTACTCTCCGCTGATATTGCTACTTGCTCCCATTCTTACAGGCCAGAAAAATCAATTATAAATATTTTTCCTCTGGCCCATGCCAGTCATTTTACATTAGATATCTGGATTCCCTTCAACAAAGTTTTGAAAGATTCGTTGTATGCATATGAATGTTTTTCCTGAGTGTATGTATGTTCCCTCCCTGCATGCCTGGTGTCCATGGAAGTGAGAAGTGAGTAGGAGCCCCTAGAAGCAGAGCTACAGATGGTTGTGAGCCACCACGTGGGTTCTGGGGACTAACCCAGGCCCTCTAGAAGAGCAACAAGTGCTCTTAACCTGAGCTATCTCTCCAGCCCCTTAAACAAAATTGTAATTTTAAAATAGTTTACAGGGAAAAAAATGTGGGAAAAAGTGCAGAGAACTCTCACGTATTCAAACCCAGAGCCTGTTATTGCTGACATCTTAGATTTGCATGGTAAAATTTTCACAACAAATAAACCAGTTCTGGGTGGGGGGGCTGGAGAGATGACTCAGATGTTAAGAGCACTCCCTGCTCTTCCAGAGGTCCTGAGTTCAATTCCCAGCAACCACATGATGGCTCACAACCATCTGTAATGGGGTCTGATGTCATCTTCTGATGTGCAAGCACACATGCAGACAGAGTATTCATCCATAAAAAAAAATACAAAAATATAAAAATGAATATATATAATAATCCACTAAAGGCTACACATCATTCAGCTTTTCCTCATTTTTTTCCTATATTTTTCTTTTTAATTTCTATCTAGGATACTACATAGAACCGAGTCATCTTTTTGTTTTGATTTAGTTTTCCTTTTTGAGACGGGTTCTCACTATGTTGCCCTTGGATGGTCTGGAACTCGTATATAAGCCAGGCTGGCCTAGAACTCATCAAAATCCACCTGCCTCTGCCTCCTGAGTACTGAGATTAAAGACAGGTGCCACCATTCCCAGCCACATGAGTCATTTTCGGGTTCTTCTTGGAGGTGACAGCTTTTCCTGTGACCATTTTGTGGAGTACTAATTGGGTATTGTGCACAGTGTCCCCTAGCCAGGACTTACAACTTTCATCACGATCAGATCAGACTGTAGTTCTGACCTCTGAAGACCACAGAGGGAAAGCGCGTTCCATCACATGAAGTTCCATGCTGTCAGCAGAATCGAAGGCAGTGCCCCTGTGCATGCCACCCCCAAGGTATGGAGGACTTAAGCACCCTCCTCTCTGAGAGTAGAGTTCTGCACAGATTACCGCTCCTCCCCCACTCGTTTGTATTGCTTATATCTTTACTATATATATGTATTGCGTTGTGACAGCCATCTGCTTTTCAACCCCCACCCCCTTCTGCCATTGTTGAGCCCCACAGGCCTGCAGCGTGGTTTTCTGGACCCACTTCGCTGATTCACCCGCCCTTTCTCCTTGTACCAGTTAGCACATAGCCTGTGGTAGCTTTTGCTTAAGATTGTCATCTGTGGCCTTTTTTGTTTGTTTGTTTTTGAGACAGGGTTTCTCTGTATAGCCCTGGCTGTCCTGGAACTCACTTTGTAGACCAGGCTGGCCTCGAACTCAGAAATCTACCCGCCCCTGTCTCCCGAGTGCTGGGATTAAAGGCATGTGCCACCACGCCCGGCCATCTGTGGCCATTTTGCAAATAGAGCCCTGCACAGCTGGGCCTCCCACAGCACACCTCACCCATGGGCTTTCTGCCTTGGGTCCCCAGCGTGGAACCCCCCGACTTTCATCCTCAGCCTGTTGAATGCCATGGCTACCTCTTTGTTCTCACTGGATTCTCACTTGTGGTCTCTGCTGGTGCCCTTGGAGCCCATGTCCTCTGTCAGTCCTACAACAGTAGGTCTGTCTCTACTGCTGGATTGGAAGCCCCTTGCAGTCCGAGACCGGCTTTGTTAGCCATTCTTCACATTTGCAGTGCCAAACCCAGAATTCCACCTTCAGAAGCAGTTTGCTATCCATTCCCGCTGGGTTCTTGATCGTGTTGTTCTGCTATTGCACACCAGAGGGCAGTGTTAGCAAGTTGAGGAAGGAGATTGTGAAATCTCTGTTGAGGATTACACAGCTTTAATGCTCCTCACTTGTTCTAAACACATTAGTTCAAGCTTATTCATGAGGTGTATTTATGTTAGGCTTAGAGGTGAGATCAAAACGAACAGCGACACTGCTACACTGCTACATTTAGACAAGACTGTCTAGAAAAGCTCCTCTAGCCTCAAAGTGGCCTTCCTGACCCTGGGGTGGCACCACACCTCCAACAAATGGCGACTCCCATTCCCAAGGGATATGTGATATGGTTCTATTACTCTTCTGCATTGCCTTTCTACTACATATACATGCATGCATGCACACACATGCAAACACAGAAAGGCACATGCCCACACACAGCCACCAGAGTCTGTCGTTGATGGCCCAAAGGCTCCAACCTCTATGGACAAGACAGAGATGCTGTGAAAAGTAGCGTCTCTACTGACCCTGATCTCGGGACACAGTGTCAACTTCCCCACCCCCATGTCTCCCCCTACCTCTCCCATCCCTGCCCCGTGTTCCATGCTGACAGGAGGTGAGTCACAGCATCATGGAGGCCAGCAGATGAAAGAAGACTGCTTAGTGACCAAGCAAGGAAACCCCGTTTCAAAGGATCAGGATCAGGATCACAAGGCCCAGAGTGGGGGTGAAGCCTCCTAGCCCCTCCCCCCTTGGCCCTGGCTTCTTGACCCTAGCCTGCACACATGCCTGATAAACAGGAAGGCCTCCGCACCATCAGTGTCCATCCGTCTAAGTGCATCTGAAACCTGTCTGGGCCTTCAAAGTCATCCCCAGGCATCAGGATTAGACTAGAGGGGACGCCATCCTCGAGGAAGCAGTTCCCCATTGTGTTCCGTTCCTTGGGAATGGTGAATTTGTAAACAGGCTCTTACATTTATACAAATCCTGCCCTGGCTTTGTGTTGGGGCGTTGTTTTTTTCTCCCCTGAACAATGCCCTTTCCATTCAGGCCAGCCGTTCACACAATTGTCCAAGACCCTTGGACTACAGGAAACAGCGCCAGATTCTTATCGGCTGAGGCGGGTGGAGGTGGTGTGGACAATGACATCATGTCCACAAAGCAGGCTGCTGTTCTGAATGTCATTCTTCTATAGCTGTATCTGTGAGAGCAGAGCTGCCCTGACTTTCCAACAGGACTATCTGGATGTCACGTGTTCCTAGTACAGCCCCTTCTATTGGAAGGTAGATCCCTGGATTCTGCCTCGGGACTTACTTTTTATAACCTCATCAGGTCATGGTTTTCTGATGGCCCTGGTTGTTCCTCTCTGTCCATGGGAAACACATGTCGTTGTTGAATTAGCAACTTTGAGCCTACTCCTCCATGCATTCCCCATTGGACCAGTTCTGAGAACCCCCCCTCCTAGTTTTAAGAATATGGTGCTACATGGAGGAGCCTCCATTATTGGACTGACAGGCACATGAGCTGCTGGGGAACGGGCCGTCAGCTGGCTGCTGGAGGCCTACGGTTGGAGATCCCAGCCCCCTTCAGGCCTCCCTGGAGACCTTGCAGCAGGTCTTATTCCCGACAGAGGATGATTGAGGAACTAGAAATTTCCTTAATGAAACTGCAACTCAGAAAGTGAAAGGCTTCATTGTGAGGCCGCCTTGGAAGAAAGGGGGCCAAGGTGAGCAGGCTGGGCAGTGAGAAGTGGGCACCGGGCCACTGCTGCCTTCCTTGTCTCCCATCTACCAGAGAAGTTGGTGAGTCCGGAAAAGGAGCCAGGATGGGACCCCGACAATCCCCAAGCTTCTTATCAGATCTTGTGTCCAAACCTGGCCCTGCCTACCCCTTTCCCTCCAAGACTGTAGTCTTAGAAAAACACGGAGGTCCATTTTTGGGGTGTGTTCAAGCTTCTCCTCACACCCCCTCCAGCCCAGGACACAAGGGAGCCAAAGCTGGCTCCTTATTGCAGATGAAATTGGACTAGTTCTGAGAACCCCCCCTCCTAGTTTTAAGAATATGGTGCCACATGGAGGAGCCTCCATTATTGGACTGACAGGCACATGAGCTGATCTTCCAGGGCCTAAGCGAAGCCAGGCTGCCGGCAGCCTACAGTCGATTGTCTAAAAGGAGACCATCTCCTGGTAGCTGCTACATGCCCACTCCTCAGGATTCTTGGGTGTCTTGGTCCTGACCCAAGCTTGGCTAAATGAAAAGGCACAGAAGCCAAGTGAGAGAGCAAAAGGGTCTGTTCGCACTTGACAGCTCCTCACCATCCCTGAGAAGCTGCTCTTTTCAATGTCACCTCAGGCTTGAGGTAAAACTCAGCCGACCCCCCCCCCCACACACACACACACACAGATAACCAAGCTAGACACTGGAAGAGCCAGAAGACGCTGAGGAGGCAGGCGAAGAGTGGGAGAGTGGAAGCCAGGGCAGGAAAGACCCCAGACTCAAGTGTTCCGATTCTAGAGGGTTTCCAGCTCTGCCCCCTCCCCCCCGGGCAGAAGAGCCTCTCTTGGTGAAGGAAATGGAGGCTGACATCTGGGAGTCAGGACCTCTAGTGCTTACAAATGTGGGAGGCAACAACGCTTATCAAATTAATCTCATGTGTTAAGGGAAGGAGTTAATCAGCACTTTTCCAAAATGTGCTCTTGAGAACTCTAGAAAGAGACGTCAGCAGTCCTGCCAAAATGAAAACAAATGGCAGAAGGCCATGCCACAATAGGTTGGAGCTGCTCGAGACGCCATCACAGGACTCCACAGGGCAGAGAGCACCCAAGCCTGAGGCAGCCATGGGCACACAAATCCTGGAATCTGAGAGACCATGAAGAGTGGGAGGGTCATGGAAGGTTTCCTGCGATTAGCAGCTCTCGGGACACTTCGTCTACACTTAACTAGTCTCTCTGTCCAAGCCTCTCTTCAGCTCTAAACCTGTGTGGGAAATCACGAACCATCCAGATACCAGGGGAAGTGTGAGGCACAGAGGAAAAGGCTGCAGGACAAAGATAGAGAAGGTGAAATCACCGAGGTTGGAAATTGGGCTTGAGCTGACGAGGGCGAGGGAGGGGAAGTGGGAGACTTTGGGAGCAGAGACTGTGGGGAGATGTGGGGGCCACACCTGCACTCTTTGCTGGGCCACTGCCAGGTACTGCAATGGTGATGTCTCTTCGTCGGGTGCAATAGTGGCTTGGGCTAAGGCAATGGAGCTTCAGGTTCAGTCAAGCCTAGGTGTTTGTGGAGGGGGCTGATTTACAAGCTAAGAGCAGTGACCGGACTGTTTTGTTAATCTCCTAAGGGACTTTCCAAGCTAGATGCCCCAGGCTAGCCTCCAGGGGAGGTAGGCTGCAGTCCCTTGTCTTTGAAATGTCTCTGTAGTTTTTTCCTTCTTCGCCTGGTATCAATGTAGTCTGTGCTTTGGGCAGGATGTCACCAGAGCCGCCGGGAGCGGAGCGGGAGCATGGTCAGAAGGCCTTCTGAGCATGTCCAGGAACTCACTTCCCTCCCCAGAAGCTGTCGCCTAGCCCGGCCTTGATATATATTAGTATATGGCTTGGGGAGAAGGCGGCAGCAGGCTAAGAGGCACTGTTACAAATGTCGTGTGTTGTGTAAAAGGAGCAGAGTTGCCTACGTGCCTGTCTGCCCTTTGCCGGCTCTCCTGCCCCCTCAAAATCCTTCTGACATTCCAAGGTCAGCTTTATAAGCCTTCAGGAGAGGATTTTTCCTCGTGGATTGAGCAATCTCTGCTTTACAGGCAAACCCCTCATACCCCTTCCGCTGCCACACATCTCCCCATCGGCTAGAAGAAAGTGCCAGATAGGCCGAGCATTTCCGGGAACACACAGCACTCTTCCTTCCTCCCAGTGGCCAGTGTCCATCAGTTTAGTACAAAGGCACACAGATACAGTCGCGATAGGGCTACGTGATATAAATAGTTCTCCACTCCTTTCTTTATAGGCTCTGCTTTTTCTCATCAGAACTCAAGGGCAACATGACAATAAAAATATCAACAGCAACTTCACTAAGTATGCTTGGAAGACGGAGAAGCCGCAAGGCCCATTTGAAAACAGATACAGTTCACACATGTGGGCGTTTTCAGGGTGCTCGTAGTACAGTACCGCGGGGAAGGTGGCAGTGGGCAAGAGCTGTCCTGTGTTTCCAGGTATAGGGGTGCATTGTTTAGGATAATGAGTTCCTTCTCCCTGTGTTTTCCAGGGCCATTTCCCCAGAGGACCCTGCCCAGAGCTTGCCAAATCTAGACTCCATCCAAATGCCACTGGGGGGCTAGGTTGCCACCTTCTGTCTTCTCAGGGTTTCCTCCACTCCTTTCCTCTCCTCTGTCTCCCCAACTCTTCTCCAGCTTTTACCCACTACTCTCTCCTCTTCTTTTACCCACCAGTATCCCAAGGGACCATGCCCACAAACAGAAGGAAGCTGGGTTCCGGCAGGTAGATTTCAGGGCTTCTCTTCGCCAGATAAGCAAAGGGTGCAAGCTCAAATCTCAGCACCCTGGGGGTGCCAGGGTGGAAGAAATAAACCCAAGGTCTTCCGGTTTGAGCTCAGTACAGCAAAAGCTCTTTCTTGTTTTTTCATATCCCCCCCACCCTCCACCCCCCTCCACCCTTTTTTTCCCTATTCAAAGGAGGGAACTCAGACATGCCCTCTTGTCTGTCTCGTGCGTCACTAACTTCTTCACCCTCGGGCTGGGAATAACTTTTCATTTAATTGTCCTCCTCCCCCTCTCTGCTCCCCAGCTGCAGAAACTGCTGATGGCTAAGCTCCTCCCCTAGCCCTTGTCACTCAGCCCCACCCCCACCCCCAGAACAGCAGGGTTTACCATACCAGCTTTCTGTTCTCCCATAGAGAGCTGGGTTTTCACTCAGTGGTAGAGCATTTATCTAGCATGCACGAGATCCTAGATTCAATCCCAAGTACCACAAAAAACCATGGGAGTCTTGTAAGCGAACCGCCATGACCACCCTCAGTAAGACTCCAGCGTTGGAGGTATCTGGCCTGCCGGGTGGCTCCTGAACCTACTGATGTCACTTTGGCTCTTGAGGACACCTGCTCATGGACCCCATGGACCCCATGTCTCACCTCTCTCTAGAGGCCGATCCTCACCACTGGTTGCAGTTTTCAGAGTGTCCATTGCTAATGTCACAGGCCTGAGCATGCTTGCCTTACCCTCGAGAAGGGAGCCCACCCTTCCCATACCTCCCCCCCAGCTCCCCTCTTCCTCTTTCTGGTCCACAGAACCTTCCTCTGATCCTCAGAAAGCAAGCCTGGCCTGACAATTTGGGACCTGGGAAAGGGTATCAACTCTTCCTGCTTTAAAAGGGGGCCAGGGCCAGGCATCCTCCAGGTCCCAGCAGTTCCCACCTCTGTGAGTAGGAGATGGGAGTGAGCTGATGCAGGGGATCATCTAGATTCCAAAGCAGGAGACAGATAAACAGCGCAACCCCACCTCCTCAGCGCCCCCACCTTCTCTCGAACCTCTGTCGTCAGGGCAAGTGTTTCTTATCGGGTACTAGCTCAGGAATCTACTTTCCCCTCCTCTGGTGGACTGACAATAAACCCCCTTAGAGCCACCCATACACCCACTCAGAGGGGCACTCAGAATGGCCATTGTTCAGCAAGCTGGGAAAGAACCACCCAACTCGGCCTCTGGGCACAACCGGAAATGTGCTCCGGAAGCCACACCACCTCTGAGAACAAATAGCAGGCCCCTTGGGACTACAAGTGGTCTGGAGGTGCCAGCTCCAGCCTGGGACTGAGAACTCGGAGGAAGGCGGGAGGAGGCTGAGGTGCAAGGCCCCTCCCACCAGCCCCTCCTCTTTCCTGTAGGTGGTAGAGATTTCCTCTAAGAGGTAATCAATCAGGTGTCCTGGGCTCCTCTTTCCTAGCTGGGTGGGAGAGAGATACAGTTGAGTCCCCCAGCCCAGCCCGACCACCCGCTCCTCAGTCATCTTCTATGTGGCTTCTACCTCCCGGGGTGTCCGATTGTGCTCAGCCAGCACCCTGCTCTTCATCTTCTTGCCCAACTCCAGCCCCGCCCAGCTCTTGCCCCTTGATTGCTTTCCCTTTCCACGGGAACCTGAGCGCTCCCCGACACCCCTGCACCATACACGTTCACAGTACTCATCCACACGGGGCAGGTTGGCGAAGCCCGTGAGCTGAAGGATGTCCTTATACCAAGTCTTGGGGGAGGCAGAGGCCAGGCTTCCCCAGGCTGAGGGCTCCTCTAGCCTTGACTCCCGAAGGAACAGGCTGTCCAGCTGCACAGCCGCAATCACCTCCAGGGCAAACCGGACCACGGTCTGGGAGAAGCCATGTTCCAGAGTGGTACAAGTGTAGTTCCCTGCATCCTGGCGGCTGAGCCTTCGGAACAGTAGCCCCTGGGCCATCTGCACAACTCGCTCATCTGTCTTCACCTGCAGGGGGAGTCGGAAGGTACAGGAGACATAAGCAAGGAGTTGGGGAGAACACTAACCACGTGTTCTTTACTCCCCTTTTCCATGTCTCGGGTTCAAGCCCTGCCCCTACCCCCTTGCCTATTCCCTCTTTCCCATCGTGGGCCTAACCACTTGACAGAATCTCAGACAGACCATGAGCTAACTGCAGCCAGGCAGACCTCACCTTTCCGCAGAGCATGACAAGGACCTATAAAGAAGGCTTTCCTAAGACTGAATGGTTGTGTGTCTCCAGGTCAGAGCCATAAGACCTTCAGAGAAGTCTACAGCAGCACCCAAGGGGCTGAGGAGTTAGGTTTGTGTCTATGAGGTTTTACCCTGAGCTAAAGAAAACTCTATACACACACACACAGTTATGCTGGGCCTTCCCTGTCTTGGTCTGTTCTGCTCACTCCCCCACAAATGTGAGGCCCACAGCCCAAGCCTGGGGTGGGCTAAGTGCCCACTTGAGTGTGGGAGGCAAGAGCTGGCTCTGGTCCCAGGCTTCTGCTAACCCTGTCTGTGCATCTGAGCGCTGAGGGTGAACCGCCTGGGTGGTTAGCATAGCATTGTGTAACCCCATCTTATTGCTCTCTCTACTCCAGGGAGTCTCCTCGGTGCTCAGCCCTACAGCTGGTCCCAGGCTTGCCTCCCCCTGGCTCCTGAGTTGGAGGAAGAGCCCCTCCTGTAACCAAACCCCTCCTTCTGTCCCCTCCCCATGGGAAAGCAGTTCCAGACTCCCCGCTCTGCCCATGCTTGGCCTCAAGTCCTAGACTGGAGCCATCTTAGGGGTTGACAAACCTTCCCAGTCAGGGGGAAAAGAGGCCTTGGGCAGACAGCTTGCGTTGGGAGGTGATATGGTGGTCAGGGACCTGGCTTGAGGCAGAGAAGAAACTCTAGGGAAGAGCTCCTCTCAGAGCTGAGCCACATGTGTTAGCATGGAAGCTTCCAGAACAACTTAGTCCCCATTCCCTCTCCTTGACCTCTCCTTACAGGCTGGAGCTATGTGCAGCCTAGGCACTCCCAGAAGCAGAAACGGGGGCAGCTCCTCATAGGTACCCCAGGGTATAATACACATTTTTCTCAGGAAGAACTTGGCCAGCTCACTTCAGAGTTCCTTTCTAGAGCTTAGGATTTGGGGTTCAGGGAGAGAAGAGGATCTCTGGGCGGGGTCTTCACTCACCTGGTCAGTCCCCTTATCCCCTGGCCTTTGTAAGAACCAGCGCACTGCAGCCTGAGGAGACTTGGGCAGGCACTCAAGGAAGGTACTGTTGTGCTCTGTGCCAAAGACTCTGGTCACGAGGCCTGAAGCTGCTTCTGCAGAGAGGACCAGGACAGGTCAGCACAGGATACCTGTGCGGTGAGGACTTAGGTGACACTATCCTAAGGCTCCATGCAGCTGCACAGAGAGGGAAACTGAGGACTTTATTACAACGGGATTTTTTTTCCGAGCTCATGCTTCCCAGAGATGGAGGCCTGTCCAAAGGGTGACCCACATCCCTGGGGCCACCACTCACTGTTTTGGCTCTGGCCCTGGCCCAGACACTGCACAGCAGGGTTGCCATGGCGTATGTCCTGCCGACGGAACCTGCGCTTGCTAGAGCCGGGGCGGTAGCGGGCACAGGAGTTGCCATCCCAAGCGCAGTATGGGTCCCGGGCCAGGCAGCACTCAGCACAGGCACTGCCGTAAGTCTCACACTGGTGCAGCTGCAGCCGGGCCACACCCAGTGGAGAGCCCACATAGAGCGTTTGCTGGGGGAAGAAATGCAAGCAGAGCCCCAGTGAGCTGGGGTTCACCAGGTTCTCGACGCCCAAGCTTTCCTGAGACCCATCAGTTTCAGGAAGGCTTCCAGAACCTCTTGAATTCATTCACAAGGATGGAGATGTTGAATGCATTCCAGAGCCCATGCTAGCCCATGAGTAGGTGGGGGTGGAGCTGGGGTCTTTTCTCTAAGGGACTTCTTCAGGCCTTCTCTGCTGTCAACCTCTGCCACTAGCCTAAGGAACTCTGTGACTGGCCTCTAGCTTTAGGGCTGTACCGTGCAGGTCTGTCTAACCTTTTGACCCTGTGATATGAAGTTGTCACACACACCCCCAAAAAAAAGAAGTTGTCACCTGCAAAGTTCATGCGTGAGCAACCAAGTTACCAAAAACAAATTGGAGAAAAAAAAACCAACTCATGTTTTAAGTAAGTTTATGAGTTTGTGTTGGGCCATACACATGGCTGTCCTCACCTGCACATGGCCATTGGGCTAGAGACTGGACATGTCTACAGTAATCCCAGTACAAAAGCCAAGCTGGGGACCCGTAACACGGCTTGGCAGAAAAAGGTGCTGGCCACCTAACCTGACAATCTGAGTTTGTTCCCCTCTGTCCTGCGTGGTAAATGCAGAGAATTGGGCTCCTACAAATTGTTCTTTGATCTCTAGTCTCATTTGCCACGAGAACGTTCAGGGCCCTTTCGACGGGTCACCTTGCTCACTGCAACTCGGGCTTGGCAGGGCTTTACCAAAATAAATGAAATAGACTTTTTAGAAGTTTAAAACATTGGAATTTGTGCCCAGAGGCTAGAGATGGTGGTCAATCATGTGCTTTAGCACAAAGACCCAGGCTCAGTCTTCAGAACCTATATGTAAACCAAGCAGGACATTGAGGTCCCACTTGTAGTCCCAGGCTGGGGGAGCAGAGACGCAGGCTTTGGGGCTTGCTGGCCAGCCACACTAACCTGATTGGCAAGCTCTGGGTCAATGACTCTGTCTCGAAAAAGACAGAGAACCACCTGAGGAGGTCCTCTGGCCTACACACACACACACACACACACACACACACACACACACACAGAGGCACACACACAGAGAAAAACAACAAAGACACACACACAGGCACATATATACACACAGGCACGTACACACACACACACACACACACACACACACAGAGGCGATAGACCCAGCTCTCCAGGAGAGTCCAAGGCAAGTTTAGGAGAGGGGATTCAGGGGCTGGCCTTACCCTTTTGACAGAGATCTCCATCTCGGTGATGGGCGTTGGCACCTAGAGAAGGAATGGAATCTTAGGATGAGTGGGCGAAGGCTGTGCATACCTTCCCTGCTTTCACCATTGCCCAAGCCCCAGGTGGGAGCCAGTTGCCCCTCAGCTGATCACTGTACCTCCTGGCAGCAATGGCTGGACAGGATTTGGGAAAGGTGGTGCAGGAAGATGGGGAGGCCGCTCCCCATTCAATGCTAGGCCCCTCTCTATAGTAAGTTTTAGTCTAAGCTAAGCTATAAAGAGAGAGAGATATGGTCTCAAAGTTCAAGCACATGCTGGGTGTGGTCCTGCAGGCCTTTAATCCCAGCACTCAGAAGGCAGAGGCAGGTGGATTTCCATGAGTTTGAGTCCAGCTTAGTTAACATGGTGTACACCAGACCAGCCAAGGATATGTATAGAAAGACCTTGTCTCAGAGAGGAGAGATAGAGGTGGACAGTGTTTCCCAGACAGCCAGGAAGATATCTTCATCCTGACTGGCTTCTGAGAGGGAGGCTTGGCACAGAGTTCCACTGTCTCCTCCCACAATGCTCCCCAGCCACGAACCAGCTGTCCTACATCCTTAACCTAATGTCCAGAGGCAAAAGAGCCCCCAAACACAGAAAATCCCTGTCCAGTTATATGGGGGAGGGGGGAACACTTGGAGTCTCAGTCACTTTGCACTGCAACTTGAGCCTGACAAGGTTTTGTCAATACCCGCTCACCTTGACTATCCCTCCCCAGAGAGAACCAGGCATCTTGAGTACACAGCCTGCTTCTCCATCAGTAGTTCAGTAGCATCTCGGGGCCTCTTTAGCAGTGTGTGCCATTTTTTGAGCCTCTCCCCTGGGTTCACTCTCCTGGAGCCTACCCAGG
Source organism: Mus pahari (assembly GCF_900095145.1). Lineage (NCBI taxonomy): Eukaryota > Metazoa > Chordata > Mammalia > Rodentia > Muridae > Mus > Mus pahari. The sequence continues at coordinate 22,513,311 of NC_034597.1, read as the reverse complement.
CCCAGGGCTGGGGGGTGGAGCCACCCATGAACCCTTGCTTACCTTAAACACCTGAAGCTCCTCCAGTACCACCTCTTCAGGTTCGGTCGAGCCACTACCCTGGAGGGCAATGACTTTGAGCACAGAACCCGAATCTGGAGCCGGGGGGGGGGGGAGGGGAGACAAAGTTTAGTGAGACAAGAAGGACAAAGCTACCCTCTCCCCATAAACCTGGCTGCCTCTGGTCAGCCCTCTTACCAGTCCCTAGGAAGATGACATCATAGGTCCCATCCTCAGCCTCCACTCGGTCCACCACAATCTGGCGCAGTTGCTGAGCCAAGTGAGTTTTGACCAGGACAGGGCGGCCACGGCGAGGCCTCACAGGCTGGAACATGAGTGGGTGGTCTCGGACGAACTGCAGCACCTCGTCTGGGTAATCCTTGGTGCTGCCAGAGGGTCGGCCTGGCTGTGCAGTCATCTTGCTAGGACACTGGGAGCAACGGAGGGAACACTTGAAGTCCCCAGGATGGCACTACTCAGCCTCTTTCTATCTCCAGGGGGTCATGCACACAGCAGAGAATCTCCTCCCAGACCCTCTGGAGGCCCAGCCCACTACTGCCAAGTAGGCTGAGTGTTAAACCGGAAGCTTTTCTATACAGGAGTTCCCTGTCATCTACTTCAGCCTCCATTGCCTGACCCCAAGCAGCTACTTACCACACCGGGGCGAGGGAAGGGCACCTTGCCCCCATAGGGTCCCCACTGATGCTGAGGGCCATCTCGGTGGGCAAAGGGCCCATTGAAGACCTCCCAGATGTCTAGCATGTGGTACACACAGACAGCATAGCCCTGGAACACAGCACTGGCAAAGGCAAACAGAGACAGTCAGGCCAGGCCAAGGCGGTTGGGGGGAGAAAAGGAAAAGGGACGCAAGCTAACTTCATAAGTGATGAAGAAGATGACAGTGGCTTCTGAAAACAAAGATTGGGACACAAGCCACAGAGGCAGAGACAAAACAGAGATGGAGATCAGAAAATCGACGGTCACCGAATCAAAGAGAAAGACCATCGGAGGTCGGTGGTGTGAGGGCAGGGGCTCAACAGAAAAAGCAGCCTGGTACGGAGACCAGGGGTGGCGGGGTGCAGGGGAACACGTGTGCCCACCTGACGGTGCTGAACAGCGCATACACCTCGAGGCTCTTCCCGGCCTTGGGCCACAGCAGGAACACATCCTCTGGAATACAGTGGGGCACAGAAAAAGCCATAAGCACTATAGCCACTGCCAATGGCCTGGTTTGCCATCTCAGAGCCCTCCCCATTTCCAGAACCTAGGCCTGGTTGGCCATTTCCTTACCCAGCTGGTCAAAGGGAGTCTCGGCCCCACCCGGGCCGGGCACAGAGCACAGCAGTCGGGCCTTGAGGAAAGTGCTCCATTTGTTCACCAGCACGCGTTGGCCACCAGCGTCATTCTGGGGAAGAGATGGGGGAGTCAGCTTTATGCCCCCTGAGTATGGGACCCGCCTCCTCTACTCTCAACCACAGAGTATGTCGGCACTGTAACCTAGCCTCAGTTTTTCTACTGTGAAGGGACAGTCTAGGAAGGAGGTCACAACGGGGGACTTGAACCTTACCACCCCACCACCGCTCTCACCACACAGACGCGGCCCACGCGGCTGATGGTGACATGACCTGGGCTGCCATCTGGTGACGGGACAGTCTCAGAGAAGAAGAAGTACACCTTGTCATCATCCCGGTCAGAGTTATCTGGGATCCGAGCAGCCATCACAAACCGGGGTTCTGAGAGGGTGACAGGGTGATGATGTGACAGGGGAAGCCACATGCCTCCCCCACCCCAGGAGCTGGAGGTATGGCCTGTCCATCTTGGGCCACATTTTATCTATCTTTTGTCCTCAGTTGGAGGGATGGGTCCCAAGCTGCCTTGCCCTGGGGGGGGGGGTGTGGAGGGTGGGCTCACCATGTAGGAGGCTCTGGTCGGAGTCAGAACGCAGGGCTGGTCGGGGACCCCCACTCCGGAAAATCATGGCCTCACGTCCCAGGAAATCAGCAGTGAGACCTGTGTACAGCTCCCCACCTAGAGGGAACCAGAGTCAGGAGAAGGTCAGGCCTAGCAACCAGCCCCATTCCTTCCCAGCGCTAAGGGCTAATTCCTACCCTCCTGAACAGCTCTGGCTTGGTATCACCCACCTACAAAGGTGCTGGCGAAGGGTCGACTGGGCTCATGTGGGCAACGCCCCCTTCCATTCTCGACACTGCTAGGATCCAAGCGGAGCACATGCTAGATAGTGGGAGGAAAGGGGCGTGAATGAGGTCACCTGGGAAAGAAGCAGAGCCTGGAGCAGCCGGAGCAGACCGTCATCTTTGCGTGCAACTGGAGCATCGGGTTGGGGGCGGGGAAGAGATCCTCATTTCATGGGGTCAGCACCTCTGATGGGCTCAGCACCCCAGCACAAAGGCGCCTTTCAAGACCCTGCCCCCTCTGCCCTACCCTGGTTCAGTGGGAAGCCTTGAGACAGCGGGGAGGAAATGTCACAACTTCTCAGTTTCTCATGGGGCCAGGCCCAGGCTCACCTCCCCTCGATGGCCCACTGTGATGAAGGTGCAAATGGGTTGGAAGGCTCCCGTGCCGCAGGCCAGCAGATGGGTCCGGTTATGGGGTTGTAAGACCCGCACGAAGTTGGCACACCCTGTCTGCAGGAAAAGAAAGGGGTCCGAGGGTGAGGGAGAAGCGCACCGTCTCCTTGGGTTCTAAGGCTCAGCTTGGCTTCAGATCGGCTCTGGGAACATGGTGAGGGTCACATTATCCCCAGACGTCCTGCTCCAAGTCCTCCCAGCAGAGGCCCCAGGGGAGTGGCTGCAGGCCATTCTGAGAACCCAGGTCGAATGGGCTGGAGAGTGGCTCTGGCCAACAATACTCACCAAAGGGTCTTTTCCCTTCCGGACACATTCCACCTTCTGTCCTGGCTGTGGCAGCCACAAGACCTGAAACATAGCCAGCAAGCAATTTCAAAGACCCTAAACTCATGGTCTCGGTTTCTCCGTCTGACCTCCACCTGGAAGTACCCACTTTTACCCCCTTTAGTCGGGCTCACCTCCCGGGGGTCTGGCCATGCCTGATCCAGTCTCAGAGAGTAAAGGGCATCTCGGCCTCCCAGAAAGAGGCGATCCCGATACTCATCCAAGTACATGACTTGGAGGTCCAGGGAGCCCCGTGGGCCCAGAAAGACGGCAGAGCGGTTGGCAGACAGGAGATCTAGCAGAGAGCAAAGGAAGAGAATTAGGGTCTGCTACTGAGCCTGCTTCCCCAGCTATACACTCACCACACATGTACTTCTAGACAATGGTAGCATCCACAGGGTTGCTACAAGGCTTTTGGGATATGATTCTTGGGGCAAATGGTACCAGTAGCTCCCAGTGCCTACAAAACCCTGCCCAGTTTACCTCCTCCTCCTCCTTCTTCTTTCTTTTCTTTTCCTTTTCTTTCTTTCTCTCTTTCTTTCTTTCTTTCTTTCTTTCTTTTTGTTTTTTTTTCGAGACAGGGTTTCTCTGTGTAGCCCTGGCTGTCCTGGAACTCAGACTCATTCTTTTTTTTTTTTTTTGGTTTTGGTTTTGGTTTTTTTTTGAGACAGGGTTTCTCTGTATAGCCCTGGCTGTCCTGGAACTCACTTTGTAGACCAGGCTGGCCTTGAACTCAGAAATCCACCTGCCTCTGTCTCCCAAGTGCTGGGATTAAAGGCGTGCGCCACCAACGCCCGGCTAGAATCATTCTTTTTTTTTTTTTTTTTTTTAAAGAGAGATTTATTTACTTTATGTGAGTGCTCTATCTGCATGTATGCCTACATGCCAGAAGATGATGTCAGATCCCATTACAGATGGTTGTGAACCACCATGTGGTTGCCAGGAATTGAACTCAGGACCTTTGGAAGAGCAGACAGTGCTCTTAACCATTCAGCTATCTCTCTAGTCTTTTTTTTTAAAGATTTATTTATTTATTTATTTATTTATTTATTTATTTATTTATTTATTATATGTAAGCACATCATAGCTATCTTCAGACATTCCAAAAGAGGGCATCAGATCTCATTACAGATGGTTGTGAGCCACCATGTGGTTGCTGGTATTTGATCCTTGTATCTCAGTATCTTTGCTAAGTGACCAGGGAAGACAGCCCTGCTGACAGCAATTACATCAAAGAGCCTGGGGAAGAGCTGGGAGAGCCAGGAAGAAGGTGGAAGAGTGTGAACATGCAAGACTGGCACCACTGGGGAGGGGGGAGGTCAGGGGAACATTCCTCAGCAGGGGGCACACCAAGACACAGGGCAGACCGGGCATGGCCTGACAGAACTCCAGCCTCAGAGCTGTGGACAAATGACATTCTCCCTTGTACACACTGCCCTATCAGCTGACCCCAAAGATGGAGGGATCAAGAGCCCCAAGAGTTTTGATATAGTTCCTTGGTTCTGCTTGGGGAGGTAGAAGGGAGGCCTCAGCAAAGGACTGGCAGGGTTGTCCACAAGGGGCTGCCTGCCCCCCTTGGGAAGGCCCAGAGTAACCTTTGTCCAGAACTCCTCAGGCACCACACTCCATCCTCAAACTCACTGGTGGCCTCTTCAGGACACCCTGCTTGGTTAATATAGTCTCCGAGACTTCCCTCTCAGAGTAGCCTGATTGTCCCTCAAAGCCACAGTTCCCCGAACAAAGAGCCCTTTACCCACATGGTCTCCACAGCAAGCTTGTGCCATCCCCCTTCTGACTGTTGTTCCCCAGTGAAGATGATTCTTCACCCCCAAGAAGAATCTGCAGGGCTGCTGAGATGGCTTAGTGGATAAAGGTACTTGTCAAACCTGACAACCTGAGTTTGATCCCCAGAGCCTCACATGGTAGAGAGAACCAGTTCCTGCAAGTTGTCTTCTGACCTATACACAGGTACAGCATCACTGTGGCACATGAACACCTAGACAAAACACTCTCACATCCCCTCGCTCAGATAGATAGATACATAGATAGATAGATAGATAGATAGATAGATAGATAGATAGATAGATAGATAGATAGATACATAGACACATAGATACATAGACACATAGATACATAAACACATAGATACATAGATGGTACATTTTTGTTGAAGAAGTGTCTATAATTAAATCTTAGTCTCATTTGTCTCAGACCATCAAAAAAGGCAAAACCACACAGCTAGGTTAGAGCAGAGAACCACTTCTACACAGACACACAGTGAGAGAGAGACAGAGACACAGAGAGAAGATGGCAGAGGAAAGCTGAGACTCTCCTGGACTGTAGAAGGAGAGAGGATGGTCAGCGAGCATGGATGATAAGTCAGGGCAGGCTACAAGAGGTGGGAGAGTCTCCTCCCTTCCTTGTGGCTCAGGACCAGAGGGACAGACTTCTACCCACTCCCTTGATGTCTGCCCAGACCCTCTTTATACCCTCCCTCTGCCCCATCCCTCCGTCCCCCTTCCTGGTTTCCATCTCCCACCCTTCCTTTGTAGCAGTCTCCTCAGTTTCCCCCTTGTATCAGTCTTCCACTTTGGCCATGGCTCCCAGGATGTGTCTATCTTTCCTGCCCACAGTCATCCCTAATATCATTCAGGGTCTGACCAGGAAACCTTTCCCATGCTGCTGCTGGCTGATTAAAGGATGTCCTAGAGCCCCAGACATTCACAGACATTCACAGCATGCACACAAACAGGGCAGCCCTGGCCAGTACCTCTGTAGGAGAGCCGCAGACGAGGCACGCTGGGGCTGGGACCAGGGCTGGGGCTGCCCACATGGAACAGAAGGCTCCCCAGGAGGCAGCAGATGGCCCAAGCAGAGGGGGCCATGCTGGGAAAAAAATGAGCTGCCCTCTGATCCTGCTGCTGGATGTAGTTTGCTCTGCTGCCACCAGGCCAGCCACTTATAAGGCAGTGGCTCCACCCAGTGCTGGGCGGGAAGGCGGGAGAAGAGCGAAGCGCTCCAAGCCTGCCACCTGCAGTTTCTCCGGTCACTTCAGCTGACCCACTCAATGCCCGTGCAGCTAACCGGCCTGTTCCTCCTTGGGAAGACTCTCACCCAGCTGAGGTGTGGACAGTTTGAATGACCGACGCTCACAAATGCAAGTGCCTAGGCTCCAGCAAAGTGGCAAGGGGAAGGCATAACCTGAAAAAGAGGTCAGGAAGCAGGGTAGGGGTCTAGCTTCGCTCCCTGCCTCTCCAGAGACATCCTCATCTCTAGCCCTGAGCCAGTCGGGTATCCTTGACCTGACTGCCAAGCTCTCCCCTGTGCCTAAGCTGCTGTAGGTAGAGGATTCACTTCAACTTCATGCTGGTAGGGCTTCAACTTCATACTTCTCATAGGTCTGGCACTGGTAAGAAATGGAGGTAATGGTTCTCAGCCTGTGGGTCACGACCCCTTTGAGGGTCAAATGGACTTTTCACCGGAGTAGCCTAAGACCACCTAAAACCACAGAGATGTACATTACAGTTCACAATGCTAACAAAATGGCAGTTATGAGGTAGCAATGTAAATCATTTTATGGTTGGAGAACCACCACAACACGAGGAACTGTACTAAAGGGTTGCAGCACTGACCTGAGGTCTCCTCCCCAGTTCTCCCCAGGCTCCACAGCCCCTCTCTCAATCCACACGGCTCTATCTCAGTTCAGCAGGCTTGCTCTGAGGTAGGGGGTAAGGCTTATTCCATGCTTAGGAGAACTTCTATTGTCTTGCTTCCTTCAGGCCCCAGTGCTTTGGAGGCCCAGGGGCCAGAGCACTACAGGTCTGTGGTGAGTTCCACCCGAGCCCACAGGCTCTATGGGGTTCAGGGTTCTGCCCTAAACTCTGGTGTGGGCATGAAAAGGGGCCAAGGGGAAGATGCACCAAGGACCTGAATCTGGGTAAGTGGGACCCCCCCCCAACCCTCCTTTCAGAGCAGTTTCTGGACCTGCTGACCTTGCCCCGAACCCTCCTTTCAGAATCCATGACCGTTAGAGTTGGAGCTCCTAGGGTTCTAGAAACGCCCGTAGGGTGGGCCTCCCGGATGGAATGGCCTGAGACCTAAGAAGGGGAGCAGCAGGGTGCTCCCCACCAACCTTTCAGAGAGAGAGTCATGACCAAGACCAGAGAAGGCTGAGAACAGGTTCAGCTCGGCCCTAGAGCCCACCTCTGCTTCTGGGCCTCCTGGAGGGCTTGTGTCATGGGGCTTACCCCCCTCCCTATCTCTTCTCTAGTAAGAAAACAGACTAGCCCTTGGCTCAGCGCAAGAAGGACCCGTGGCTTGCAACTCCACCTCCCTGTTCCCCTGGGCCCTAGAACATTAATATGGTGGGGGGTTTGGGGGGTTCTTGCTTGGAAGCATATCAGGCACTGCTCAGAGACACCAGTAACCGGTTCCTTCCCACCTCTGCCTCTGAGTCTGCTGAAGGATGCAAGCCTTCCTTTATTCCCTGGCTCTGCCTTCTCCTGAGGCAAGGACCAGCCATCCTGGATATGAATTTACAAAACTGAAGAACAGTGCCTGTACAGGGGTCGCTACAGTGGTGGTTCTGTCCTGGGATCTCAGTAGGGTGGAGACATTCTGCCTCTACCTCCCTGGGGAAACGGTGTGGTATCTAGCCCAGGATGAGGCCTTCTGTCTTGCTTGAGCTTGAGCTGAACAGCCAGTCCTTCGGCCAGCATGTGGCCCCAAGTCGAGCGTGTGAGCAGGAGACCAAACCACTCCTGGATCCACCACTGTGGGGGTCTCTACACAGCCAGACCTTCAGCTGCGGCTGTAGGAAGGGTTGTGTCTTCCCGGACGGGCACGTGGGGTAGGCAGGCTACTGCACATCACAGAAGGAAGCCTAGAAATCCAAACTCAAGAGTGTGGACCCAGTCAGATTCCTCACTCTTCCACCCATCTCTCCATCCCTCCCTTCCTCAGTTTCCCAGGCTAGAGAACAGGATCGAGGGCTTTCCTAAAGGACCCTTCCTGCCAGCTGCAGATGGCATCCGGAAAGGCACCCTGAAGGCACAGGTCAGCCAGCCTAGCACAGACACCCCATGCCACCTAATGGACAAGGGTGGAACTTCATGAGACAGCAAAGGTGCCCAGTCTCTTTTTGTGCGGAAACCCGAGGAATCCAGGGGTTACCTGGGCACCACAATACAAAGACACAGATGCAACGAAAGGTGCACCAGTGGTTTCTTCTAATGGGAAAAACCTTAAGGAGGCTTCATGGAGAAAGCGCTACCCGGGCAAAGGATGACGTAATTCAGCAGTGGGGAGGACAGAATTGGGTGATGCACGCAAGTGACGTGGCCTTGGCTTCAGGGAGCTGGAGCTCCCTGGGTTGATTCATATGTGATGTGTGTGTGCCTACAGCAGGTGCCACCAGGTGGATTCACACAGGGTCGTATAGCCCAGCCATTCTTGGGTAAAATTCTGAGGCTGTAATGCCGGTAGGATCGACTCCCTTCCTGCCTTTAATCCGCATGGTCTTTTGTAGAATTCCCTTCAGCAGATGGGTCATGACCTCCTTCATTTCTCCCAGAACTGCTCCCGCCTCTGTCAGCTGATGAGGAGAGAGCCAGGGTGGGCAGAGACACTCTCTCTCTCCCTAATGCTACTTCTGAGCAGTTCTCACTGGCATGTCCCAGGCGTATGGCTATAGGGGGCTGCACTGGAGGCAGCTGTCTCAGGCTCACCCATCTTCTTCCTCCCACCACAGTGGGCTTGACTCTGTTCCCTTCCCATCAGCGCTCACTGCACATCACCCTGTCTCCTACACATACCTCAGCTGCTCTTCAAGTGGTCGCCCAGGCCACGCCATCCTTCCTCTGGGTTCCACCACTGCACTCAGTACCCACACCCACACTGCCACCTGGACCACAATCTTTCGCTCATTGAGGCCACTTGTCTACTCTCTCCCCATTGTGTCAAGCCTCACTCTTCCTTGCCCAGTTCAAATCTTGGGCCTAGCACTGTGACCCAGCCTTGTGGACAATGGTGACTGAGGTGCCCTGCTTCTTTTGTTTCTTTGTTTGGGTTTTTGTGTTTTGTTGTTGTTGTTGTTGCTGCTGCTGTTGTTTTGAGACAGGGTTTCTCTGTGTAGCCCTGGCTGTCCTGGAACTCACTCTGTAGACCGGGCTGGCCTCAAACTCAGAAATCCGCCTGCCTCTGCCTCCCAAGTGCTGGGATTAAAGGCATGCGCCACCACTGCTCAGTGGTGCCCTGCTTCTTTATCATCTGTGACAGTTTGTTCTCACCAGCATGCCAGTCACCCCCCACCCCTCTTCTTCCCTTTTCCCTCTTCTTCCCTTAGCCCCTGCCCCTTCCTCTGTGCCCCCACCCCTTCCTATGTGCCCCTGTCCATTCCTCTGGTTTTGGACTGCTGTCCACACCGCTCACCACCTCCCTAGCTACTTCTGGTTTTCTTTGGGCCCCTCTCCTCTGGCTTCCATCTCACTGCTCCTGTGGGATCCTCCCATGCAGTTAGTTAAGGCCTAGGGGGAGGGGAGGGTGCCAATGCTAAGACCCTGGAGCCATCAGCTGTTGCCCAGGCTTGCTTCACCCACTGACTCTTGTCCATGTGTCCTTCCAACTGTTCACTTTACGTACAGGAACCTAGTCTCTACCACTGTCCCTGGGGGTGCCATTTATGGACAAAACTAGCAAAGGGTCTCCTGCTCTGCTGACATCTCTTTCTGGCTCTCACTCTGCCCCTTCTGCTCTGTCCATCTGGTTTCTGTCTTCCCACCAGCCTGTTGCAGGGTCACTTCAACTTTGTTCTCCAGCTTTCTTGTAACCAAGCCATCGGAAATGGCCTGCCTTCATTTTAACCTGAGGAAACCCACCAGGACTCTGATAAAGTGGACAAAGGAACCGTCCTGGGAGCTGGAGAGATGGCGCTAGCTAATCTGAGCCTGATCCCAAAACTCACTTAATAAAACAGGTGTGATGGCACTCTCTCTTAATCCCAGCACGTGGGAGGCAGGGACGGGGATCCCCGGGATACGCTGGCCAGTCAGCCTCGCCTAGACAGTGAGTTCTGGGTCAGGGAAAGACTCTGTCTCAGAAACTAAGCTGGACAGAACCTGGTGAATAACACTCTGAAGCTGACCGCTGGCCTACACACACACACACACACACAGAGACACGCACACACACACACACACAGATAGACACATAGACACACACACACACACACAGACACACACATACACACATACACACATATACACACACATATACACACACATACACACACATACACACACACACACACATAGACACACACACATACACACA
>NC_034597.1:22463999-22502666 GCF_900095145.1 Mus pahari | reverse complement strand
ACATACACACAGACACACAGATATACATAGACATAAAAATACACACACAAAAACACAGGTATACACAGGCACGTACAGATACACTAACACAGGTACACACAGACATAAACACACACACACACAGACACACTGACATACATACACACACACCGACACACACACACACACACACACTGAGTTCGAGGACAGCCTGGTCTAAAGAGGGAGTTTCAGGACAGCCAGGACCACACAGAGAAACACTATCTCAAAACAAACAAACAAACAAAAACAAAACAATAAAGTTCAAGCCAGTATAGTTTTTACAACTGTAGTCCCAGAATTTGGGAGATGAGGTGGGAGGCTGGCAAACTTGAGCCTAACCTGAACTACATTGAGAGACATTGTCAAAGTCTGGGGAAGCCTGCTAAGGGGCAGTAGAGAGTCACTTGGATATTTCTGCGCGTATGTATCCGTGTACGTGTGCCCAGATCGGGAGGGGTGAAAGAGAGCAACGAGACCACTCCACCCATGGCTTTGCAGGGACTGGCAACTCCTGGCAGCTCTTGCCTGGCCAGAGGCATGTCTAGAATTCCAAGACTATCTCTGGAATGTGCAGCCTGTCGGGAGACCGCTTAGGCTGGGGCACAGGTGCAGAGGCAATACAGTAACAGGGCGGAGCAAGGACAGCTGCTGGCATTCTGGCTGGAGCCTGGTTGTCACTATCAGCTGTCTCTCCTGAAGGTATTGCTACAAATACCTCCACTTCCTTGAAAGCCCCCAACTTCCCCTCCCTAGTCACCGTTCAGGCTGCAGCTCTGACCTGCCGCAACCCCCCCCCCCTCATACCACCTGTAAGCTGGGGATGTCACCCGACCTTAGGCCTTAATTTCCTGTCAGGGAGAAAGACCAGGTGGGTGACTAGAGGCTGGCCTCAGAGGGTCAAAGGAACTAGACAGTAGGTCCATTTGAACCTGGTCTGTCAGACAGAGCCCTTGGTTGGCTGCAAGGTAACTGGGTTCTCCTGCAAATTTGCCAGGTGACCTTGGCTGTCTGGGCCATGGGGTCCTCATCTGTAAAATGAATGCTAGAGGGTAGAGCAATCTACACGTTCCCCAGAGGCTGGGATTCAATATTCCTGTAAAAACCCTCAAGGCAGAGGGATGATAGTGCTGTAAGCCCGCTGGGTTTCAGGAGGTTTAGCGTCATTCCAAACAGGATGGAGAGGATGCTGTGCCAAGGAGCACCCAGCGTCCTCTGAACTGATCTCCCATCCTGAGAGAGTATCTGTTGGCTGACTACTGGCTGAGCCTGGCAGTTCACACACACACACACACACACACACACACACACACACACACACACACACACACACATCAGTGAGAAATCCGGAACGGGCAACTCTGAATGCAGGTCAAATGTCTACTCTACGTCTTTCACGAGCTCCAGGTGCTTGATAACATACCGGCTCTGGGGTTACAGCAGGGCCTAGTCATCCGTGGGGTACACAGCAAGATGTCTCTGACTTAATGAAAGTCTCCAGCAGAAGGGGGGTTGAGCAGTCAGAATACAGACTTTGCATGGTGTCATCAGGCAAGAGGGAACCCAAGAAAAGACCGTGACCCCAGGAAAATCAGAGCAAGATACCAGGCCTCCGGGGAGCAAGGATTTATTTGTGTTCCCCAGAACAGGAATGGGGAGAGAGAGTCTGGAAGGGCCAAGGACACAGGCAGGCTCAGAGTCTAGAGAGCCCAGCTGCACTCCTACCACGGGGTCTGGCTGGAGAGGGAGAACAGGCACAGGCAACCATGCAAGATCAGCGTCTACTCCACACCCTTCATGAATTCCAGGAACTCTGTGGAAAGAGGGCCATGTATCTGTCAGCAGTAGGAGCCGTGCTAAAGATGAACAAGAGGGCACTTGGTCCTCCCACCCACTCACCGTCATAGTCAATTCGGCCGTCATTGTTCTTGTCACCATCCTTCATGAGCTCTTCAATGTCATCTTCTGTAATGGTCTCACCTGTGGCCTGCAGCATCATCTTCAGCTCATCTAAGTCAATGTAGCCATCAGCGTTTCTACAGGGAGGGAGGGCAAGGAGCGTCTCAGAGCCCAGGAGGATGTGGAGGAGGAGGAGGAGGAAGAAGAAGAGAATGGGGAGGGGAAGGAGGGGGAGGAGGGGGGAGAGGGTAGGGGAGGATGTGGAGGAGGGGGAGACGGAAGAGGAGGAGGGAAAGAGACACAAATACATACAACCCCAGGAGGTAGGGCAGGGGCACTAGGAGATGCACATCCAGTGTCTCACCTCTCACTGGATGCAAAGACCGCAGAGTGTCTAGCCTGGGATCCAAAACTATTCTCTTTCTTTCTTTCTTTCTTTCTTTCTTTCTTTCTTTCTTTCTTTCTTTCTTTCTTTCTTTCTTTCTTGTTTGTTTTTGCTTTTGTTTGTTGTTTTTTTTTTTCGAAACAGGGTTTTTCTATGCAGCCCTGGCTGTCCTGGAACTCACTCTGTAGACCAGGTTGACCTCAAACTCAGAGATTTGCTTGCCTCTATCTCCCGAGTGCTGGGATTAAAGGTGCGCTACCACTACCCAGCTGAGACCACCCCTCTCCTTTCTGCTTGCGCCGGGGTCAGAAGCCAAGCAAGTCCTCACTTGTCAAACATGCGGAAGAGATCCGACAGCTCCTCCTCGGACTTCCCTTTGCTGTCGTCCTTCATGCACCGAACCATCATGACAAGGAACTCATCGAAGTCCACCGTGCCACTGCCTGTGGGTAGGTAGCAGGGCCGGAGAGAGAATGGTCAGCGTTCTGGCAATCCACCCCCCCCCCCCACACACACACACCAACACTATAGGGCTAGTGTGTTCCTTTGCCCACTCCTCTTGTTTGAGATAGAACCTTGCTCTCCAGTCCAAGATGGCCTGGACCATTGAGAGCTATGTGGCCCAATCAGACTGGCTTCAAGCTCGAAGCAGTTCTACTACCTCGGCTTTCTTGGGAATCACAGTACGAGCTACATCTGGATGAGATGGTAAGGATACGGAGGGGAGGTAGCTCCTGGGCCGGTGAACCCAGGGTGCTACATACACGTGTGGAGGCTGGAGTGGGTGAAGGGACTCACCATCCTCGTCTACTTCGTCAATCATCTCCTGCAGCTCCTCGGGGGTGGGGTTCTGGCCCAGCATCCTCATCACTTTGCCCAGCTCCTTGGTGCTGATGCAGCCATCCTCCGCGCCCAGGACAAAGATATCAAAGGCAGCCTTGAACTCTGGGTCCAACAGAGGGCGAGAAGATTATCAGCAGCCGGGACACTGGGAACCCGGGTTCCTGGAGCCACCAGTAAACTGTCCGCCTCCCTACGAGAGTCCTTTGAGGCCACAGCAGGGAGAACCCTCAGATTATAACCTCTAATCTGGGGTCCTTTCCTGGAAAGGCACCCCACCCCTACCACCCCCACCCCTACCACCCCCACTCCCACCCCACCCCACCCCCACTTACCATTCTTCTGTTCCTCTGTCAACTGTTCTACCTAGAGAGGAAAAGGGAACTCAGGACCCAGACTAGGGCCTTAGCAGACTTAGAGACTGACACATTCTACAGCTGGGAGGAATGATAACCGAAGGAGGATACAGCCCCAGGTTACAAAGTCCTCAGTCCTCCCCCCTTTCCTGCCCACCCCCCCAACCCTAAGCCACCCCCCCAGCCCTAAGCCAACCCCCCAGCCCTAAGCCAACCCCCCAGCCCTAAGGTGTCCCAGATGCTTTCTCATAGGCTGGGCTAGGGCCAAGGTGACAGGCAGACACCCCTCCCAGGGCCAAGGTGTCCTGAGTAACAATAGCATTGGCCATTGCATGTCCTTTATGTCATCCCAATGAAACTTAAGCTGCAGGGCCTGAGAGACAGCTGTCCCTCAGGTTGAGACAATAAAACGAATGTGGGGGCTAGCAAAGCCACCCACTGTAACCTGACCAGGGTGGCCACTGAGCTATTTTTAAAGGGGGACAAAGTTAAACCTGGTGATTGTTCTGGGGACTTTGGTATGCAGGGGGTGGGGCAGTGTTATCTGCCCCCCTGGCCTACTGGTGCTGCCTCAGGAGCCAAAATTAGTCCCCAGCCCCGACAGGCCTTGTATGGGCACTGGGTGGAGGGCCACCCCCCTACTCTAGCTCCACAGACTCCTACAAGATAGCCAAGGATACCATAGGAACCAGCTGCAGCCCTTCCCTGCTCACAAGTGGGGCCGTATTCCGGGGGTTGGGAGAGAAGTTCCTGAGAACAGCTGTTTGCTAGCATTTTCTTGTCCCTGCAGCAGGTATATCAAAAGCCCCTCAGTGTCCCCAGGAAATTGAAGAGTCTTAGGATCACTGTTCTCTAATCCTGACTCTTATTACCCTTATCACCTAACCCCCGAGCCTGCCAGGGACGGAGGCTTCAACAATCCGTTCTTTCCCCCCTACCTCTCCTCAGGCCTGTACCTTCAATGCTCCTTCCCCATCCCAGAACTCAGGTTCTCCAGCCCTCTCACGATTCCCTCCCACCTTCTAAAGCCTCCTCATCCAGCTCAAGGGATAGAGGAGGGAGGCAGATCTGAGCATGTGAGAAGCAGACTGTGTGAGAAGTGGAAGTTGGGGGCCGGAGGGGGGGGGGCGGTGCAGACCTGGAGACACACAGAGAGACAAAGACCTAGAGACATCGTGAGGAAGGAACAGAGATAGAAAGACCTTGAGAAAGACCGAAAGATGTCTAAAGAATAGAAACACAAATACAGTCAGGACAGTGACAGGTTAGACATCTAGAAACAGAGGGAGACACAGGATGCTGAAAGCTGAGACCACATCCTTTAGCTACATTGACAAACCCGCAAATTGCTACCTTTTCTGCACCCCGCAAATGTCAGCTCGAAGGGCTGGGCTACAGGTGTATGGGGACCTTTTTGAGTCCCCCATCACTTCCCTAGGGTACCCCTGCCCTCCATTCTTAGATGAGGGAACCCCCAATGGACCTACCCACCCTAACCCCTTAAAGAGTCATCTCTCACCGCAGCTTTGTAGATGTCATCCATTCTGGTGGCAGCTCACAGGACAGGCTACTGGGGTTGCCAGCCAGCCAGCCCTCTGCCTGGGCTTAAATAGCCCTGCCTCCCTCCACCTCCTGCTACATTCCCAGCCCAGCCCACCACTGCCTGGAATATCCTCCACCCCCTCCCTGGTCCCTGTAATCTCAGGCTGGCCAAAGTCCCTGTATCCTCTGCCTAGGGCCAGTCCTATGAAGGACTGCAAGGACCAGGTCTCTTGCCATCTGTTCCCCAGACCCCACCCCACCCCCAGGGAAGTATCAAGAAAAAAAAAAAGAATTTATTGCTTTTATTTATGAGTGCATGTGGAAGTCAGAGGACAGCTTGCAGGAGTCGTCAATCTCAGCTACCTAGGATCCCAGGAACCCAGGACCGAACCTGAAGTTTTCAGGTTTGGGAGGAACCACCTAAATGCAACACACACACACACACACACACACACACACACACACACACACATTCTCAACAGCCTCAGGAAAAAGTTTCCTGAATGAATGAAAATATGAGCGCCCAGGCCCACACAGGAAATGTGAAGTAGTGGGCTAGGCCAAGTCTCTAAAACCAGTTCAGTCTTCCATGGAATCACAGTGACTTGCCTGAGGTCAAGCTGACTGGAGAATCCCTACCTTATATTACACCCCCCCGAGAGATGGTAGCATGCCAACAGAGGCTGGCAGTGTAAGTCCTGCCAAGAAACGCTTCCTATGTGAGGTTCAGAGTATAATATGACATTGGTAATGAAAGAAGTCACTGGCCCACAAAGAATAGGCTGGCCTGAAGCCCTTCAGCGGGATCTACCATGCCTCAACCTTCCATCTTTCAAGGACAACCATCAGTGTTCACTTCGGGCTTGAGTCAGCCACACTCTGTGAGTCAACAAGTGTCCCTAAAGAACCCTATCTCTATCAGGATTCTCTCTTCCTCCTCCGGTTGGGTCAGCTAAATCTTCCCTATGGTTAAGCATGTTTCTTCAGCCAAGCTCTTGTGTCCGAGGCCCAGTCTGTCTCCTCCTCACCTTGAGCTCTTGCAGGATGTCATCTGGGAAACCAGATGGACAGCGCATATCCCTTCCATCCACCCGCACGTCTGCCGCATATACGTTCTCCCTGAACCCACCAGTGCGTCACCTAGCACACTGTTAGGGGAAAGCCCGTGGGTTGCTGAGCACTGCAGAATCACCACGATCCATTCTCCACCAGTGCGTGTAACAACAAACCCCCTAAGTGTCGGAGAGTCGCTCTGGTCCTCTCTCCAGCTCTCTTAAGTCTAGTCTTATCTTAAGTCTTATCATCTTCATTTTGCTCTTGCTACACAGGGAATGAGATTAATGTCCCCCCTCTGGAAACTGAGGCCAGGCGAAGCAGACTGACTTCGCAGAGTTCCGAAGGCCCCTGGCCTCTGCCCTTCCCTGCTGTGAGCCCAGCGGACAGTGACCACAACCGCCCGCCCGCCCGCCCGAGGGGACAGAACGCCGCCCAGGTAGGTAGACAGAGAGCAAATTGGGCGAGCCGGCAGGAGCTGCGCATGCGTGCCACTGGCCGTGCTGTCAATTACGGGCAGGGGGGCGGGGCGAGGACGCAAGCAGGCCGAGGGGCCAAGATGGCGTCGCGGGCGCGGGCGGGGGGCGGCGGGGGCCGGGGGGCGGTGGGACGCTGACCCCGCCCCCTGCTGCTGCCACTCTGCGCCGGGCGTCGGCAGCGGTGGAGCCGGCAACATGGCGGCTGCGACACTCAGCTTCGGCCCTGAGCGGGAGGCCGAGCCTGCCAAGGAGGCGCGCGTCGTGGGTTCTGAGCTCGTGGACACGTACACGGTGTGCTGGGGGGCCGCGGGCGTCCAGAGCGGGCTTAGCGCCCGGAACCCGGAGTTCTCGACCCGGGGGCTTTGAGAAGGAAGACTGGGGGGGGGGGGGGTTGGTTGGTTGGTCTGGGTCGCACATTCGATGAGGAATGCGTGGAAGGTTCTGCGAGCTCGCGACGAGGGAGGGAGCCCGAAAAAAAAATGGGGGATTCGGAGGAAGGGCCGGGTCGCATAGGTTCTGGAGGAGGATCTAGGCGGGGCGCGGGAAGGGGGGGCTGGGGAAAGGGTGCGCGACCAGAAAAGGAGACTTGTGTTGGAGGAACCAGAGGGTGGGGGAGGAGGGGTGATGAGGTGGAGGCCCTCTGGATCCTCCAGGCGAGGAAGAATGCCAGCCTACGAGACCTTCCTCGGGAGTCTGGGAGGAAGGGGTGGTCTCTGGTCGATGGGACCAAGGGCCAGGGCCGGAGATCATCAGGTGGTGAAGGAGAGACGGCGGATCCTGATCTCCACCCCCACCAACCAAACACTAGTCGCAGTCCAGATCAGCCCTGCGAAGTGTGTGTGTGCGTGTGTGCGCGTGTGTGCGTGTGTGTGTGTGTGTGGGGGGGGTGGATGGAAAAAAAAAATGGGCCCTCGGGGTCTGGGGAGAAAGGAATGGATCTCAGCCGTGCAGAAAACAGAAGTTACCTCAGGGCCGAAGTACAGGGCCTGCAAACCTTAGGGAAGAGGGACACGAGCTTCTAACGTATCCTTGTAGGCTACAAGGGAAAGCCGACCACAAAAAAGGAGCGTAGTTTCGGTGATGGCGTTAGACGCCCTTTGGGCCTGCATAGGGTTGGATGCTAGGCCCGAGAGCCTCGTGGGCAGGCTGCCAGGTGAAAACTTGTTCTGTGGTGGGGGCCCCCTGAGCACCTCCCCGTCTCCTTGTCCTTTGTTCCCAGGAGGGTGGACAGAGGTAAGGGCCTCGGGCCTGCCTTTGCCCCACCCCACTGGCTCCCACCCTAATACCGATCCTGAATCCTAGGGCGATTCCTCTATCTGGTTCTTTCTCCCCGCTGCAAGGAATAGACGCCGCCGTCACAGTGGAATTCTGGCTAGCGGCTCCTTTCAGAGCAACAGGCTGGCACTGGAGAAATGGCTGCTCCCGGGGTCAGGAATCAGCCTCGTTAACTGTTCCCACTAACCTCTCGGTGCTCCAGGCCGTGGAAGGGAAGCTAGGACTTGATCTAGTTAAGGGATGAGGTCACTCACCTAGGACTAGCTGCAGTCAGTAGGGGCCCTTTGTCCTTCTCCTTAGTGTCAGGAGCAAGGTGGTGATGCAAGCTGACCATCCTCGTTTGTCACTGGGTGTGATGCACTGGATGTTATTAACACGCCTAGCTTCCGTTCCCTGTTAGGCCTGCACAGATCCTTTTACACTTCGTTGCTTTCCTTGGTCCTTAAGCCCACCAGGTTTTAAAATGGAGGAACTGAGGCCCAGAGAGAGCTTAGATTCCCAGTCACTTACATAAGTGGCACATACGCCACACCCAGGAAACGGGATAGCCAGATTTTGAACCCAGGTTTTGGTGGCCGATGAACCACCAAAGCTGTATTTATTGCCTTCTGTTAAGGCTGATTGAGCCACCACTGCCTCTGGAAGCATGGTGGAGCCTTGCCTCCTGGTTCAGCCGCCGAAGTCTAAACCACAGCCAGTGGAAGAGGTTGACTGAAGGCCTGCTTCTAGGATGGAGTTAGGGTTCCTGGAAAGATGTATAGCAGTGCTGCCACATTGGGCTCTGCTCTGCCTCCCTTGGAAGGGGCAGCCTTGCTTATAGCGCAAGTTGGGTTTTGAGTTATACAGGGACAGGAGGTAAAAAAACTCTAAGGAGGTGTGTGGAGCTAGTCACCCTTACCGTTCCTTCCTGATAATGGAAGCCAGAGTCTTTCTCCAGACCTCACAAGGCTGTCGAGGCTGAGGAAGGGTGGGTGCACACTGGGTGTGCAAGGATGCCTGACTCTGGCTTTTTGGGGAGTGGGGACTGAGTACCTTGTAGCTATTGTGGGTTGGGGTTCTCTTGTCACACACAAAAAAAAAAACATTTTTCCCCTTTAGGTTTATGTCATCCAGGTTACCGATGGCAACCATGAGTGGACGATCAAACACCGTTACAGTGATTTTCATGACCTACATGAAAAGGTAATCTGAAGAGTGGGGAACCTGTGTCTCGGGGCTGTGGGGCTTGTGGACCAAGTCTCCATTGTGCCACACGTTAATTTTAGGGCAAAACTGCCTCTACATCTATTGCTTGTAAGTTTTAAAAAACATTTATTTATGGCCGGGGTTATTACCACGCACACCTTTAATCGCAGTTGGGAGGCAAAGGCATGTGAATCTCTGTGAGTTTAAGGCCTGCCTCATCTACAGAGCGAGTTCCAGGGCTACACAGAACCCTGTCTTATTAAAAACAAAAAACAAAAAACCAAGCAAACAAAAAACCAAGTGTGTGTGTGTGTGTGTGTATGTATTCTAGGTGAGAGGAAGATGCACATATGCCACACCTCATGTGTAGAGGTCAGTTTGTGAGAGCAGGGTTCTCTTTCCACCATAGAGGCCCCAGGGATTGAACTCACGTCATCAGACTTGGCAGCAAGCTCCTTTACCAGATGAGCCCTCTCATGAGCTCTATGATTTACTGTAGTAAACCAGTTCCTTGATACAGCTGGCAAAAGAACTGGTTGGTCCTAGGAATTCAACCCTAATATGAGACAGTCTAAGGATAGTATATGTAAATTTTGATTTTAAAATTGCCATACACCTTGAATATAAGACAGTCTCCTGAAGAGGGTACAGGTTTGAATTTGTCCCACAAAATATATTTTTATTCTCTAATAATAGATTAAAATTGTATTTTCCCTTTGCTTTTAGAAAGAGCTGCTTTCTGTGGGACATTTATAGTGAGCATGTCTTAAAGATACAAACTCCTTTTATTTCCAAACTTCAGGGACCATAAGCACTACTTTTCTGAATATCCCCAAAGACTAAAGATGGAAATTTCTCACTTGGAATTATATTAGTATTTCCAGTACTACTTGGATCCGAGGCCAGATTCCAGATGCATTAGTTGGAACACTAATCCTGGCACTGCTACCAGCAGCGGTTGCAGAAGATACGATTGATGATCGCCAGCCTGGATCCGGCGCAGACGCAAAGCTTCTTGGTCTCTGGTTGATGTGCTTATGTTCTCTTACAGCTTGTTGCAGAGAGAAAAATTGACAAAACTCTACTTCCACCCAAAAAGATAATTGGAAAGAACTCGAGAAGCTTGGTAGAGAAGAGGGAGAAGAGCCTGGAGGTGTACCTCCAGACTCTCCTGACGGCCTTCCCTGACGCGGCTCCCAGGGTCCTGGCCCACTTCCTGCATTTTCACCTCTATGTAAGTTCCTTTGGGGCTCTCTGCTTTGCCTATGAACCCACAGCCACCAAAGCTGTAGACCTTGGTTGGCTTTGAGGAGATACAGAATGGACCCTGGCCCCGAGGTTAGATGACAGAGGGTTAGGGGCAGATGGTACAAAGTCACATTTGTGTTGGTGGGTTTATATTAAACTGGACTGGCCATGTATTTTCTTCTACTACATGACATTTTACTTTGCAGAAATAGCCCATGGTTTGGTTTTTTGTTTTTGTTTGTTTTGTTTTGTTTTAGATTTATTTATTTTATGTATATGAGTACATTGTAGCAGTCTTCAGACACACCAGAAGGGGGCATCGGATCCCATTACAGATGGTTGTGAGCCACCATGTGGTTGCTGGGAATTGAACTCAGGACCTCTGGAAGAGCAGTCAGTGTTCCTAACCACTGAGCCATCTCTGCAGCCATAGGCCATGGTTTTAAGGTAGATTTCCCTCAGATGGGTGAGCATGAAGTAGAACTGTGTAATGCCTGGCATACACTTAGTATTGCCATGTGGGCTCAGACTTAGCACCAACAATGGAGTTATTCATTCTTTTCTACTTTTAAGATGATTATTTATGTGTGGGGTGTGTACATGTCAGGTAAATACATGTAATCCAGAAGAGGATGCTGGGTTTCCTGATGCTCAAGTTACAGGTGGGTACAGGCCAGGCCACCTGCGGAACTGAGTATCCCTGGCTGTCCTGGAACTCACTCTGTAGACCAGGCTGGCCTCAAACTCAGAAATCCACCTGCCTCTGCCTCCCAAGTGCTGGGATTAAAGATGTGGGCCACCACTGCCCAGCTGGACATGTACTCTTAACTTCTGAGCCATTTCTTCAGCCTGGACTTAGTCACTAAAGAATTGCCATCATAGAACTCATGGTCGACACCCCCACTGGCAGTGCACTGAAGCTGAGGGGACACACTTTGCTTGTATGGGACAAGGCAGCATAGATCAGCTCTGTGCTCCCTGCTGGGTAGAGAATGGCATGCCACTGCTGACAGAGTAAATCACACTGAGCAGACACTTCATCAGTTTGTAACTGTCCAGCGCGACAGAGCGAGACCATGTCTCAAAAATGGTAAGTAAAAAGTAACTTAGTTATCAGACCTTGGGAAGGGTAGTTTAGCAAGCAGTGTGAAACGAAAATTTCAAAAGCTACTAGCAGTTTACTTGTGCGAGTTTATTCTCAGGAAAGATAGGGCAACTATAAAGGGACACGTGAGGAAAGGCAGACATGTCAAGATTTGGAGCAAGATACTGAAGACAAGATGGAGAACACTGGGAAGAAACTTCATTTAAAAAAAAAAAAAATCAAGCCAAGCCAGGTATGACAGGACACACCTGCAGTTCTAGCACTTCCCAGACTGTAGTTCAAAGCCAGCCTGGGCTACACATCAAGACTTGTCTTGAGAATCCAAACATGGCTGTGTGTAGTAGCACATACCCTTTATCCCAGCAGGCAGAAGCAGACAAATCTCTTAAGGCCACACAATGAGAATCTTGTCTCCAGTGAAGCAACAAAACAACAAAAACATGGTCAGCCATGCAACTGGACATTCTATTGTGATATAGCTGAGGCCCCACTGTCATGGGAAAATAAATATGCAAGAGCAAGCCCTACCATTCAGGCGCACACCTTTGGTTCCAGCACTTGGGAGGCAGAGGCTGGGGGATCTTTGTTCCAGGCCAGCCTGGTCTACACAGCAAGCTCCAGGCCAGCCAAGGCTACATACTGACACACTGTCTCAGCCCCCTTCCCACCCTAAAAACCCACAAAGGACAGGTTGTAAAATGGTATGTAGACTAGGATTCTGGTTTTATAAGAAAAGGGGTCACATAGAAATCATTGTCTATGAAAAACTACATGTAGAAGTTTTCTTTCAGAGGTTTTCTGATAACATTTAATATTTAATTATTTTCCCCTTAAATGATGAAGATGGCTTTGCCTTATAGGAAGTGCCTTCTTTAACATTTTTTTGAAATTGCAAAGTAAGACTTGTGGGCCTTATTAGCCTGAGATTTGGGATTTGCTGATGTGGCTAGAGTCCTGCTCCTGAGCTGGAAGGCACTGTACACAGTTAGATATGGTTATATACCAGATCCTGTCGTAACTGGTTTGGTTTTGTTGTTGTTGTTGTTTTTAATTTCTTTGTGTTGGAAAAAATTTTCCCTTGCTATTTGAGTCCATTCAATAAACGTCACAAAACTTCCAATCTCCACTAAAGAATGAAGCCTGATAAACATTTCTTTGAAGGTCTGGTTTATTGCTTAAGTCTGTGTCTTTGGGGAGAGATTTTCCTGGCTGCCTCAGGCTTGCCCAACTCTGAGCTGGGAAAGGCCTAGAATGTTCTTTTCAGTTGGACTTTCCTGGGATAGTCTGGGGCCAGCCTAGCTCTTGTGATTCTGGTCTGAGGCTGTTTGGACATACTTGACTTTGTTAATGTCAAACATGTACATTGGTCATATAAACCTGAGGATTTTAAAAGTAACGAACTGTCATTGGGTGAACACAGAGGTTCTCAGCCATGGCACTGCTGTCACTCTGAGCTGTGAGGGACAGTAGCACCCCTGGCCTCCGTCCACCTGAAACCATTTTCCTTCCCAGTTCCATCGGCTACAATTACTCTCTAGAGGAGCCAACACCCATCTTCCGGGCGGGTGGGGGGGGGCAAAAATCATCCAGTTGAGAACCACTGGGTTAGCTCTCCATTTAAATTTGACCCCACACAGTGTAATAGCACTGTTAGCTTTTTTTTTTTTTTTTTTTTTGCGGGGGGGGGGGTCGCTCTCTGGGGAATCTTTTCTTCTTAGCCATCATCTTCCTCAGAGTTGTTCCTGATGTGTCTCGTGTGCAGACACTGGATGAGGCAGGTAGACATGAAGATCTCTATTTGGCCATGGTGTGAGTTGTTTACATTTTACTTTGTTAGTACAGGCTCTCACTATATAGACATAGTTGGCGTAAGATTGGCTCTGTAGCCCAGGGTGGCCTTGAGCTTGCAGTGATCCTCCTGAGAACTGCGGTTACAGTATATGCCCACATACCTGGCCTTTGGAGGGGGCTTGTTTGTATCGAGAAGGGTTTCTTTGTATAGCCCTGGCTCTCTTGGAAACTCACTTTTTTAGATTAGGCTGGCCTCAAACTCCAGAAATCCGCCTGCCTTTGCCCCTCAAGTGCTGGGATTAAAGACCTGGCCCATGTCCAGCTGCGCACCCAGTTTTTTGTTGTTTTCTTTTTGTTTAGGAGGGTTACTTTTAGATTGGGATATCATTCCCGTACTATAAAGTTTACTAAGTATACAATTCAAAGTTTTTACTTGACTCACAGAGAATTGTGAAATGAACACCACTGTCCAAATTCCAGAACGCTTAGCCCAAGCTGTGTCTAGGAGCAGTAACTGTTTGCTCCCTGCTTCCGCACCCTGACAGTCACTGCCTTGCTTTCTGTCCCTAAGATTGCTTCTTCTCAGTGTTTCAGATAAGTGGTTCATACAACAGGTAGCAACTTAATTTATTTCCAGGGTTGAATCATGTTGTAGCATTAAACTTTTAGTCCTCTTATGACTAATATACTCTTCAGTTAATACAGTCAGAAATCCCTTTTTATCTGAGATTTTTAATCCCATGGTTTCTGTTGCATATTGGCAACCATGGTTTGAAAATGTTAAATGTAGACTCCAGAAGTTTCACTTTTCATGAATTTTAAAGTACATCCCATTCTGAGTGGTGTGGTGGACCCATCATTCACAGGATTTGGCGTCTTTTCTGGTGATTCCACGCTGTGCATACATCATTTAATAGCCATCTCAGTTGTCAGATCCCATAGTACAGTATCACAGTGCCGTGTCCGGGTAACTGACTACGTGACAATAACCCAAAGCACCTGAACCGTGATGCTGGCCATTCAGATGTGCCAAAGTAGAGCCACAGAGCACTTCCTGTAAGTGCAATGGTAAAAGAAAAAGATACTTTGAAAGACCACACTACATCATTTTTTTTAAAGATTTATTTATTTTATGTATGTGAGTACACTGTAGCTGTACAGATGGTTATGAGCCTTCATGTGGTTGTTGGGAATTGAATTTTTAGGACCTCTGCTCACTCCAGTCAACTCCACTCGCTCAGTCCCTGCTCACTCCTGCCCAAAGATTTATTATTATACATAGTACACTGTAGTTGTCTTCAGACACACCAGAAGAGGGTGTCAGATCTCATTATGGGTAACCACTGGTAATAAATGAGATTTATTTATTTTGTATATATGAGTACACTGTAGCTGTATAAGATGGTTGTGAGCCACCATGTGGTTGCTGAGATTTGAACTCGTGACCTCTGGAAGAGCAGTCGGTGCTCTTCACTGCTCAGCCATCTCACCAGCCCCCACATTACATAATTTTTATTACAACATTATTTTAATAATTTTATTTAGATTATTAATGTTTGGCTCTGTCTTAGATTAGACTTTTATTGTGTGTATTTGTAGGAAAGAATGCGGTATGTGAACTGTTTTGAGCATCTGTGGGTTTTAGAGTTTGCCCCCTGTAGGTAAGGGAGGACTGCCACACCATACTGTGTTTTTCATTCACCATCCCCTTATGTAAGGTGATGAATATATTGCAAGGCCCCCAGGAAAGAGCTAAAAGCAAGGCTAACGCATCTGCCCATGCGTATACAGATCTTTGCTACAAACGCAAATCTGTTGTTTTTCTATCTTAGGATGGCACTTATGTATTCTAACCATGGCTTTTACAGTTTGAAATATCACAGCAAAACTAGCAGGAATCTCCTCTTCACAATTTCCTGGGCTGAAGATTTATTTTTAGTATAGATCATAACAACTAATTTATCTTACCAGATTAGGAACTTTTCATTGTTTCTCTTCTGGAGTCACTTTAAGCCGTGTCTTTGGCATATCTGAATCTCTGCATCACTACTCTTGTATGTACAGACTATCCTAAAATCATGTAAGAGTTACATACACGCATTTCAATACTGTGGTAGCCAGTCCGTGATGATAGATTAAGTAAATGTGCCGGACAGGGGTGGCTCGGGTTCCAGGGGACAGAGTGGGACAGCTGGAGGCTTCCTGCTACTCAGAATGATGTGTACTTTAAAACTTACTGTTTATTTCTGGCATTTTCCATTTAATAATTTTGGACTATAGTTGACCATGAATGCCACAGAAACTGAAACTGGATGAAGGAAGCTGGGGGAGGCTACAGCATAAGGTTTTATGTAAGTGTGTGTTTCATACCTACTGCGTGTATGCCCAGGAGAGGAAGGTGAGCTGGAGGAGCCACCAGACTGCTGCCCTGTGACAGTCACAGTGTGTAGGCCGCAGTCTGCCCAGCCTGACTTACACCGGCACGTGTGCTGTCTCAGTCCGTACCCCGCGGTTGGAGTGAAGTGGTGTCATCGTGGGCTTGGCTTGCACTTGCACCATGACTAATGCTGTTGAGAATTTTTTATATGCTTATTTGCCATTTGTATTTTTGGAGAAATGGATTTAAATCCCCTGTCCTTTTAACAGCAGGGCTTTGTTGCTGTTGTTTTGTTTGTGTCGAGTCATAAGAGTTCTTTATGAATTCTGGATGCTAGACCCTCATCAGAAGTGTGCTAGGCAAATAACTCATCTTAGTCCATGAAGGGTTTTTTTTATTCTTTGTTCTTTTTTTTTTTTCTTCTCTTTTTTGGGTGAGGAGGGGGCCTGCAGATCAAATTCAGGGCTTTTACACTCCACACATGGAGCCCCACAGAGCTGTGCCCACGGCCTCTTGCTTTGTTCTGTTGTTATTTCTCAGGACATGGTCTCTATAGAGCATAGGCTGGCTTAGAACTATGTAGAACAAGCTGGCCTCAAACTCACCATCCTCCTGCCTCAGCCTCCCAAGTGCTGGGATTATAACATGTACACCTGGCTTTTGTGATAATAGTACCCTTTTAAATTTTTTTATTTATTTTCATTTTATGTTTAGGGGTGTTCTGCCTGTATGTACGTCTGTATACCATGTGTGTAAAATGTCTGTAGAGGCCAGATGAAAAGGGTCAGATTTCCTGGAACTTGAGTTATAGACAGTTGTTAGCTCTGTGGGTGCTAGGAATTGAACCTGGGTCCTCTGCAAGAGCAGCAAGTGTTCTTCAGTACTGACCCCTCCACAGCATCCTCTGAAGCATCCGTGTTTTCGGTTTTGACTAAGTCCCCCTCCACAGCATCCTCTGAAGCATCCGTGTTTTCGGTTTTGACTAAGTCCATCTTTTGCATGTTTTGGTCACATGTTTTGCTAACCATATCTGAGAAGCCATTGCCTTCCAGTGTCACAGCAATTTATATTTTTCTCATATGAATTTTGTTTCACATTTAGGACGTTGACCCATTTTGAGTTCATTTTTGTGTATGGCATGAAGTGGGTCTAGCTTGATTCTTTCAAAGTATGGATTTTAATGACTAGGGGAAAAGCATCCTCATTCAACTCTAAAATGGGAATCCAGGGGCTGGAGCAGCCTTTGCTTCCTAGATTCACAGTCACAGATCCCATCCCAGAACCTCCAGAGACAGTTCTGACTCCGTAGAGACCAATCCACGGATGATCACAACCATAACCATTCTTGGGTAGAACACCTTACAGTGGACTTGGAAATAGACAGAGCCAAGTTTGTCCTCCAGACCTGCTCATTTCAAGTTAATTCCAAGTCAGTCATTTAACTTTCTGCACCCTGAACTGTTTTGTGACCTGGATGATAATCTGGGACTCTTTGAAGCCTGCATGAGATTGCACAGTGAATGTCTGAGGCTTAAAAGAGGCATGGGTCAGGGCACATCACGTGTCATCATACTGGGCTGTTCTGGTAGGGAAGGGGACTCAGTTCTCCTCAAAAGGAATGTTTGTATCATTTCCTTATATTAAAGCTACCTCACTGAAACCAAAAAAAAATTTTTTTTTAATTTGGAATGTAACTGTCAACTGTTAGAACTGGTTTATATCCATTTTATTATCATTTGTTTTAGTTGAAAGGACTGTGGGTAATAACAGGCCTGTTTGGTGTATTTGTTTTTCAAGCTTATAGTCCTGGAGCTCTTTTAAAGTTTTATGTGAATCCTTCAGTGAGGAGTCTTTGCTGAAAGTTGAACCACATGTAATATGGCTGACTTCTACTAGCACAAAATAAAAGCCAAGCTCCCTCACATCTGAGTGATGGCTTCCATGGCTTGTCACTAATGCCTGGCAGTGTCCACTGACAGGCATAGTGCTTTAGCATAGGCCAAGAGGTATCAGGGCCTGGCTAGGTGTTTGTTTGTTTGTTTGAATTTTACTTACTTATTTTGTGTATTTTATGTATGAGTGCTCTATCCGCATGTACATCTGTGTGCCACAAGGGGGCATCAAACCCCATTATAGATGCTCGTGAGCCACTGTGTGCTGGTTGGAAATTGAACTCAGTGCTCTTAACTGCTAAACTCGCCCTCCAGACCCTGGCTAGGGGTTTTTAATTGAGCATTGGCATATGTATTTGGGGGTACACTTGCAGCTAGGCTCCGAGTCCACATGGTGGTTACATGAAGCCCAAAGGGGAGGTGTAGCTAAGGTAGGAAGCTTATCTAGAATGGAAAGGCCCTGGGTTCCATCCCAGCACAACAGATTTTTAAAAGTCCTTGGGGGGCAGAGGGCGGGGGGCGTGAGCGTGCACCTTTCCCCCCAAGAGTGCATACTGACACACGGTCCTCTTCCTGGCATGGCTGATCAAGTCTGTAACACATGTTATTTTACAGTTGTGTCACCTCAAAGCACTTCAGGTCCCTTCAGCACAAATATAGTACGCTATGTAAAGAACCATCTGTCTCCACAGGTGACCCTACATGGGAGTCCATAGCTGGGCTCGGGGGCCACTGAGCCCCCTGCCCTGTTTCTTACTGTCCCAGAGAGAGGCCTGGCTGTATGGCTTCACCCACAGGTGCAGTGTGACCAGAGGAGGCTGGCATTGTAGGTTTGCAGGCTGAGGGATTTTGGTGTCCCTCTGGTTTTGGCTCTCTCCTAAGATGAAGGCCAGTCTGAAGAAGCCAAGTAGGAAGGGCAACAGGGTGCTCTTCCTGTGCCCCGAACGGGCGAGTGGTACAGTCTGCTTTCGACATTCTTCAGAAATTAAAAGTTCGTATCAACTCTCTCTGTGTTTTCTGGAGACTCCAACCCTGTCTCCTTCGCAGGGCTGATGTGCAGCATGGGCCTGTCTCTGCTCTGTCAGAATCAACGCCAGTTGTCCAAGAGATACACCAAGGAGGGGGAGGGCCACATTGACGACAGGGCAGAAAGACGGGCTTCCTGTGCCGGTGCAGTGCCTGCACTGCCTGGGAGCTGAGGGAAGTGTAGGCTAGCAGCCCCTGGGACTTTAGCAGTTAGTGGTGTGACTGCAGGAGGATAGGAAGTAGAGGGCATCGTTTTTAGAAGTGCATGTCTGTGGTCAGTCCAGGTGTTTCCCTGACTGGATTCAGAACCTCATGTCTGCCAGGGGAACTGATGGGTGTGGGAGGTTGAGTCTGAGGTTGAGCTTCCTACAACCTGCAGCCTCTGCCAGCTGGCACCCTGCTTCTCTGCTGGCCTTTGACAGTTTGCCCTGTAACCCTAACTCTCTAGCACAGCTGTGATGGCTTTCTGTACACCGAGGGATGAGGTGACAGAGGAACAGTTCTTACGTTATATATAAACTGAACAAACACAACCTTTAAAGATCATAAAAGGTCAAGAAAATAAAACAGGAAAATATTCTTATATTCTTGGAGTGGAAGAAAAGATCCTTGCGGTTACAAACAAAAAGAATTAGAGGTTAAACATAAAAGTGAAAAACCTCACTATGTTAAGAAAACCACCTTGAACAAAGGACAACTAGGCCAGAGGAAATGCTTCCTGTATAAACAACCATTAAAAGTGCTGTCAGGGGGCTGGCGAGATGGCTCAGGAGGTAAGAGCACTGACTGTTCTTCTGAAGGTCCTGAGTTCAAATCCCAGCAACCACATGGTGGCTCACAACCAACTGTAATGAGATCCGATGTGTCTGAAGTCAGCTACAGTATACTTATTTATAATGATAAATAAATCTTTGGGCCAGAGCAAGCAGGGACTGAGCGAGCAGGATTGACCAGAGTGAGTAGAGGTCCTAAAAATTCAATTTCCAACCACCACATGAAGACTCACAACCATCTGTACAGCTACGGTGTACTCACATACATAAAATAAATAAATAAATCTTAAAAAAAAAAAAAAAATGCTGTCAGGAGCTAGGTGAACAGCTCCTATCTGTCCCAGCTACTTGGGAGGCTGAGGCAGAAGGATTCTGAATTTGAACCCAACCTGGTAACTTGGTGAGATTCTATCTCAACACACAAAAGGGCTGGTTGCCATAGCTCAGTGATAAGAGGCCCTAGGTTCAGTTTCCAGTATTTGATGGGGTAGCTATGATTTGTAAGGTTATGAAGAAGAGACAAGTACTGAGAAAAACAGGAACAGGCCTCCCTTCCCTGCAGCCTGGTGCTTTGTAAGTTCTATAAACACGTAACTCATGTACCCTAGCTGTACTCTAGCAGCGGCAGCTGCAGCCTCCTGTGAGTGCTGAGGGGTTATTTGCACCACCATCTGGGCTTGTTTACAAAAAAACCTGTGTACTACCATCTGCCAATTTAATCTCTTGCCTATGGGAGGTGGGGTGAAAGGTTTTGATGGGGTCTGCAAACAACACAATTGTTTTCAGATTTTTAGAATTTTATGTGTATGAGTGTTTTGTTGGCATATACACACACACATACTATGCCTATGTCCGTATCTGAGGTTAGAAGAGATTCCTAAAATTGGAATTTGAGCCTAAAATTGGCTCAGCGTCAATGGTTGTGAGCCACCACGTGGGTCCAAACCCGAGTTCCCTAGAGGAGTAGCCAGTGCTGTTAACTACTGAGCTGTCTCTCGGCCCACAATTGTTTGGAGTGCAGAGGCAACTGGTTATGTACAGGGGGAACCAAGATTGTGTGCTGGAGTATAGCTTTACTGGGGTACACTTCATATAAATATAAAATTGGGGTGTCCCTAAAGCTCTCCACCTGTGTTTGTTCATCTGTGTAACATGGTACAAGGTAATAGGTCCTCTTGTAGAACAGTGAGAGGACTCAGCCAACCAGAACCTACCAAGTACTCAGATGTTTTCTGGTGTGAGCTAGAGCCTAGCATGTCTGCTATTAATGTGACAGAACATGGTTCTCGTCATGTCTCCTTAAGGTCCCTTTGAAAAACCCTTGCCACATCTTTCTTTTTCTTTCTTTTTTTTTTTTAAGCTTTATTTATTTATTATATGTAATTACACACATAGCTGTCTTCAGACACTCCAGAAGAGGGTGTCAGGTCTTGTTACAGATGGTTATGAGCCACCATGTGGTTGCTGGGATTTTTGAACTCAGGACCTTTGGAAGAGCAATCGGGTGCTCTTACCCACTGAGCCATCTCACCAGCCCTTGCCACATCTTTCTAGTGACCCAGGGCTTTGTGGGACTGCTCTGACTCTGGAAGGGATGTGCACAGGACAGAGGTGTGTCCACCCTTTTCAAGAAACATTTGACAAGATAGAGGGTGGCAATTCCCTTCTTCAGAGTCAGTTTAGGGAGATGCTGGCTCCCCAGCCAATCCTTGGCATTGGTCAAGCTTTGCTAACTGTGGGCTGTAGCACGACCCACCATGTCATGCGGACCATTCCGGCATCCATAGATCTGAAAATACTTGGTTCTGTCTCTAAGCTCCTTGCTTCGTTCTAGCTTTTCTTCCACCTCCAGCTTGTTCTCCATCTCACAGCTGTGTCCTGCTAGCTGCTTGCAGGTCATGCAGCTGGAGGATAAGCATGGAAGAACCCAGTACAAAACACTCACTTAGAGCACCATCAGATGTTTCTTGTGACTGTACTGTTACTTGATTGTGCAGTTATCGAGTGTGGGTTTTGAAAGTGACAGTGTCTTATTGCAGTGTCAAAGATTGGACACTCGAGATCTAGAGTTGGCCCTCCACAAGCAGACTGAGGAGATAGCGGGGGGGGGGGGGGAGTGCAATTCCAGGGATGGACAGGTAGATGCCTAACTACAGTGCTTGTTTCTCCACAGGAAATAAATGGTGTCACTGCAGCACTGGCTGAAGAACTCTTTGAAAAAGGTACATACATAGCTGTTGGTCCTTGAAATGCTGGGCCATTTGCCTACTCTAGTAGGTAGCTGAAGGCTCAGGATAGCACCGAGCTCATCTGTAAGGTCCTGTCCAGGTCCCACCTTCTTGAAGGTGTCAAGTCCCTGGCCCTGGTCCCCAACCAAGTCTACCCACCTACTTGCCCTGCGGGTGAAGATCTATAGTCCTTCATTCTTAAGATTCCTCGTTAGCATTAGTAGTCTGTCTTATTATTATTATTATTATGGGTGTGAGGGGGCCACATGTGTCACAGCACACATATGGAGATAGAGGACAACTTGGTAGAGTCAGTTCTCTCCTTCCACCTTTATGTAGGTTCTGGGAATCAAACTCAGGTAGCCAGGCTTGTGTATGGAGAGTGTCTGGGACTTGCCCAAGTCTCAGGATCTAGTTCCAAGCCACATGGGGTGTTGAAAGGTCGCTGGCATGCTGCCATCTTGCACCTGATTTGTGCTTGTTTGGAAGTGTTCAAATCGCAAGTAGGAGTCAGTCTTGCATCATGTCTTGCCAGAGAACACATTAACAATACCTGACATGTAGTGAGCAGCCCCTGCCAGCACGCTTACATTTAGCATTCACTGCCTTCCCTGAAGTGGAGGAAGGGTGCTAGTGCTCAGAGGCCTGATAGAAGAAGCAATTTAAGGACTACATGCTGGTATCTTAATTGACCTTAGTCTCTCCATACAAGAGGGTGCAGTGTAGTTGTGATGCCCAGAGCACTGCCTTTCTTAGCCTTATCTTGTCTCAGTCAGTGCCTTAGATCTCTACTCCTCTGGATGGCTCCCCACTCCCGCAACACATCCCTCCTTTCTTATCACATGTCCAGTGTGAGCTCCAAAGGTCTGCTCCTATGTACTTAAGACCAGCTTTACATGGGGGGTGGGTGCATGTCATAGTAGGTGCTTGCTGCATGCTTATTGACTGTTGGCTTGGTGCTTATAGTGCCCTGGCTGTACAGCAGGCTGGGACTGAGTCTAGACACTTACCTTTGGGTTTGACTGTTACAGGAGAACAACTTCTAGGAGCCGGTGAGGTCTTTGCCATCAGGCCCTTGCAGCTCTATGCTGTCACAGAGCAGCTGCAGCAGGGAAAGCCTACTTGTGCCAGTGGTGATGCCAAGACTGACCTTGGACACATCCTAGACTTCACCTGTCGCCTTAAGTACCTTAAGGTAAAGATGCAGCAGCTTAGTTGTGCAGAGTCACTCACTTGGCTCTCAGTTCTGACAGCTTACTAGCTGCCAGTGTGTGAAGAGGACCAGGGCTTAGGCTGTTCCGTATATGAAAGGGACCTAGTGTTCTTGACCTGTGCTTCTGCCTGTGAGCACCAGAGGGCATCAGGGCCCATTGTCTCAGTAGTGTTGAAGTTGTCAAAACTTTGGAGTTTGACAGCTGCTGCCACAGTGACCCAAACATGCAGATGGGGAAGGTATTAGCATCTCTAATTGAAATCTATCTTTGGCCTTAGGTTTCAGGCACAGAAGGACCTTTTGGGACCAGCAATATTCAGGAGCAGCTCTTGCCCTTTGATCTTTCAATATTCAAGTCTCTTCACCAGGTGGAGGTAAGGCCAAGTCTGCTGGTGAACAGAGAAGGGCTGGGCCCTGCCCAGCAGCATCTTGCACCTAATGTCTGTGTGTAGGAATGGTTGTGATAGCAAGTGGTAGGCACTGTTGCTTCCATATTTGGCAGTAGATGGGCAGGTTCTATCCAAGTAAATCAAGCCCCTCTAAAGACAGAAAGGGAGCTTTTTCTGGCCTCAGCTGGTTGTCCCTCTGGCCTCTTGAGGAGTCAAGGACAAGTGTTATTCAGATAAAAGTCACAGAAACCATCCCAAAGGTCAGAGAGAGGCAATTCAAATTCTTTGTTTTCCAAGTCAAAGGCCTTGTGTTTCCTGAGCTTGGCTTGTATGCTCAGCCTTGTACCCTGCATCCACATATACTCCATCAAGTCTCCCAGCCGTTCTGTGACTTATAGAAGCTTTCCTTCTGTTTACAGCCGAGGAAATAGGCTTAAGGTGAGGAGGAGGTTTAGCTGAACTCCAGAAGCCTGCTCCCACTGACCTGTTCTTACCTGAGGACGTGGGGCAGTTGGAAAGGCAGAAGAAATGCCCTATATACTGTGGAGGAAACCCCTTTGTTCCCCACTCTGATTCCCATGTCCTCCTTTTCTATTTAATTGGCAAACCCAGGTATCCCTTAACCAAAGTGGAATTTGTGTCTCATAACATGAAAGTCCATTTTTGAGGCAGGGTCTTGCTGTGTAGCTCTGGCTGTCCTGGAAATCACTGTGTAGGTTAAGTTGGCCTTGAACTCACAGAGCTCCACCTGCCTCTGCTCCTGAGTGCTGAGATCAGAGGTGTTTGAAACTATGCCTAGCTAAATGCCTTTCTTACTAGATGCTTAAAATAGTTAATCTGCTAAGTAGCACTGGGGAATAAAAAAGACCAAGATTGTTTGTTTGTTTGTTTGTTTGTTTAAGACAGGGTTTCTCTGTGTAGCCCTGGCTGACCTGGAACTGAGCTCTGTAGACCAGGTCGGCCTTGAACTCAAGAAATCCTCCTGCCTCTGCCTCCTGAGTTCTGAAAGTAAAAGTGTGCCACTGTTGCCACCAGGCTGAAAGAGTCACCTTTTAACAAAGGAATGCCTAATTCCTGGGGTTTCTGGGGCTTCAAGATGCCATTTCTGAGACACAGCTGTTTTTGTTCCAGATAAGTCATTGTGGTGCCAAGCATATCCGAGGGCTGGTCACCTCCAAGCCAACTTTAGCCACGATGAGTGTCAGATTCTCAGCAACCTCAATGAAGGTGAGATCTGCCTTTGTGTTTCTGCCTGGGGCCTGGCCTGTGGGCACAGCCTTTGTGAGTGAACCTGACAGAATTTCCTGGGAGCCCAGCAGCCCTGGTTTAGCACTTATTTGTCACTTATCCTTCATGGATTTAAAGAGGAAGATGAGACTTAGAAGGGTTGGGCCTCGTCTGGACATGAAACAGCCCAGCTGCTAATGTCGGAAGTCCCTTTTACGGTTTTGTGGATATCGTCATCATAATGTTAAAATCGTCCCTTAGTATAGAGACTATACGTAGTAGCAAATTTTATGACTTAGGCATCTGATCAAAATTTGGGTTTATTGAAAATTCTTTCTCCTAAGGCTCCTGGCTGAAAGGAAGAAGCTGTAGGGAGAGGAGAGTGTAGCTGCCTTGTCCCTTGGGAGGTGTTCCTTGCCGTGTGGCTAAAGGGACCCAGGCTGATCCCTAAGAAGATGTCTTGTAGGCAACAGAAGTCAAACCAGGGAGCACTGCCTCCCTCTCCTTAGGTGACTGACGCTCTGTGCTGTTACTCTCCTCTCAGCGATGGTTCTCCCCGTGAAGTCATGGCTAAGGGATTTGCTGCCCACAGTAGAGACCATTCTGAAAGCATGGTTGCCTGGCAACACCGTGAATTAGCCCTTTAGTCTCTGATGGTTAAGCCAGGAAAGATATCACTCTATAGCAGAGGCCCGAGAGGACTTGACTAGAATTTATTCTTGAAGTCACAGGGCCAGAACTTACTCAAGCGGCTGGTATGCTACGCCTTTCAGTTATTTCACAACCACTTAGACACATGAACCAAAGCCCCTTTAATGCAAGCTCATTTCCACATGCTAAATATGCTCCAGCTCTTCCTTAAATTTTGCAACTATAGCATGTTCTACTTAGTGTTGCGTGAGGGCCCAAGTGTGGTGCTCAACAGATGTTCTTATGCAGGAAGTTCTTGTTCCTGAAGCCTCAGAGTTTGATGAGTGGGAGCCTGAAGGCGCAGCCCTCGGAGGCCCTGTGACTGCTGTCATCCCAACATGGCAAGCACTGACTACTCTAGACCTGAGCCACAACAGCATCTCTGAGATCGACGAATCTGTGGTATGATTGTAGCAGCCTCTGAGGCTCTCAGACTGCCCAGACCCTAGGAATGCCTGTTAGAATTGACCTTTTTCTGAAGGCTTCCCCAAAATTCCATATTCAGTATCCTGCACATTGTTTGTAGTTTTAAAATTAAATTTCAAGAGCTGGAGAGA
Source organism: Mus pahari (assembly GCF_900095145.1). Classification (NCBI taxonomy): domain Eukaryota; kingdom Metazoa; phylum Chordata; class Mammalia; order Rodentia; family Muridae; genus Mus; species Mus pahari. Next base: position 22,477,118 of record NC_034597.1, on the reverse strand, counting down.
TGGCTCAGTGGTTAAGAGCACTGGCTCTTCTTCTAGAGGTCCTGAGTTCAATTCCCAGCAACCACATGGTGGCTCACAACCATCTGTAATAGGATCCGATGCCCTCCTTTGGTGTACCCGAGGAGAACTACAATGTACTCACATAAGTAAAATAAATCTTTAAAAAATTAAATTTCAAAGTGAGAATATTTTAAAATAGTTGATTCAAAAACCAAGTGAAGCATTATGAACTATGTGTACGTTTAATATAGCCATGGTAAGTGATAATATTCAGTCCTAAGAAATAGCAGAAAACTCATTCCCTAGAATACAGGCATGCCTATGTTAGAGTGACATTCCAAAGGCCTTTAAGAGTGTGGTTCTTAGCTAGGTGGTGTCGGTGCACGCCTTTAATCCCAACCCTCAGGAGCCAGAGGCAGAAGGATCTCTGTGAGCTTGGTCTACAGAGAGAGTTCTAGGACAGAGAAACCCTGCCTTGAAAAACCAATAATAATAGTGTGATTCTTTTTGTGCTCTGTGGGAGTGGGCAAGGTTAAAAAAGAATATGCTCCCTTATCTCTCTGGGAATTACCATTCGTATTATTTAAGCCACTTGTTCTATCCAAATTGTGGATTCTTTTGGATTTCTGCTGATGGGACAGTGGGAGGTGTCAGGGAGAAAGTCTGCCGGCTGGAAATGCATGTTCAGCCACCATGTACGTGAACTGTGTATGGTCCAACCTCCTTGAGTCATGCTAAACATTCTTTTCTTTCATAAGAAACTGATCCCAAAGATTGAGTACCTGGACCTGAGTCACAATGGAGTGCGAGTTGTGGACAACTTGCAGGTAATGTCTGCCCACAGCTCTCCAGGACTTGCTCTCTAGGTGGGCCCAGAGGCTGGAGAAGCACTGTACCCCAGGGGGTGGTGAGCACTCCAAGGTGTGGTGAGCATGGGCTTCAGGGATGTATCAACCACTGCTCTAGCCCCCAAGTGTCAGTAAAGCTGAGTGTGTGCAAACTAAGTGTGATGATGACAGACAAGCAGATTTTCAGTGCTCGTCCCTAATCTGTCTGTAGATAGGAGATGCCAGCGGGTTATATTGTGGGAAGAGGGAAGAGGGCCTTCCTTTCTCAGCTTCGTCAGGGCACTTACAGAGCTGCCTCATATACTGGTCCAGTTGCTCTAAAGGGCACAGTGACCTCCCTGGAGGACTAATCTCTGCTGCCACCGTGTTTCCCCTGCTGCTACAGCACCTATACAACCTCGTGCACCTTGACCTGTCCTACAACAAGCTCTCCTCCCTGGAAGGCGTGCACACAAAACTGGGCAATGTCAAAACCCTAAACCTGGCAGGCAACTTCTTAGAGAGTCTGAGCGGTCTGCACAAACTCTACTCCCTGGTTAATGTGGACCTCCGAGACAACCGGATTGAGCAGGTGAGCCCCGATCCTGAGGGCCTCAGGATCTAGGGTTGCTGGACCTTGTTGTTTATTATTTTAAGAAAAGAAAACCAGGGGCTGGAGAGATGGCTCAGTGGTTAAGAGCACTGACTGCTCTTCCAGAGGTCCTGAGTTCAAATCCCAGCAACCACATGGTTAACCATCTGTAATGGGATCCGATGCCCTTGTCTGGTGTGTCTGAAGACAACTACAGTATACTCATATACATAAAATAAATAAAATCTTTAAAAAAGAAAACCAGTAGAATTCTGCTCACTCATTAAATGTGTATTCTGTTGCTGAGGTGTTAGAAGGCAGGGCCAAATGACACTGATGTCTTGCAGTTGGATGAGGTCAAGAGCATAGGCAGTCTGCCGTGTCTGGAGCGTTTGACCTTGCTGAACAACCCTCTGAGCATCATCCCTGACTACCGGACCAAGGTGCTTTCCCAGTTTGGAGAACGAGCCTCTGAGGTAAGCCCCAGAAGCAGAGCCCAGAGATTCAGCAGGGTGGGGAGAACCCAGCCTGCCTGCAAGGGCAGAGCAAGGGAAAGCTGTCCGCTCTGCCCTTGTCTGCCTCTGAGGAGGTCTGCTCTTCAGGTCTGCAGGCCATTGCTCCCATGGGAGTACCCCTGCAGACCCCACCTCTCTCCTGGCGTTGTTTATTCCCTGGCAGGCTTCATGGGTGCCAGAGCTTCAGGCTCGGAGGGCTTCAGGAACATGTGGACACTGAAGGATTGTTTCCAGCTTTTAAAAACTACATTAGAAGCTGGACAGTGGTAGTTCACACCTTTAATCTCAGCACTCAGGAGGCAGAGGCAAGCAGATCTCTGTGAGTTCAAGGCCAGTCTGATCTACAGAGCAAGTTCCAGGACAGCTAGGGCTACACAGAGAAATCCTATGTCAAAAAATAACAGATAAAACAATGATAAAAATAACATTGGATTTTTTAGGTAAGGAGCCTAGACTAAGATGTCTAAAGTTTTATGTAGGATTTTTATTTAATTTATGTGAGATGCCTAAAATTATCAGTTGCTTGGGCAGCTAGTCACTCTGGTGCTTGACTACACGTCTTGAGTTTTTTTGTTGTTGTTTTGTTTTACTGGGTCAGTCCAGTCTATGTCTGCTGCCTACTGGCTCTGACTGGACAGGTGCCACCATGCTAACCAAGTAGGTCCTTTCCCAGGTGTGGTCCCTCCCCTCAGCTCCAGCAGGCCTTATCGCAAGTCCCATTCTCTTACAGTCCTTAGAATCCATTCTCTGCAGATCCTAGGCCAGAAGACACCAAGAGTCTGTTTGCCTCTCTCCAGACTTCTCTGTCCCCACCAGGTGTCACTTTGTCCACATTGTCCCTAAGACAATTATTATAAGATGTCATCTCTTGCTGGAGATGATTGCTTATACCTGTAATTCAGGAACTCAGGATCTGAGGCAAGCGGGTTGCCCATGAGTTCAAGGCCAACCTGGTGACAAAGTGAGACCCTATCTCAAAATGAATGAATGAATGAATGAATGAATGAATGAATGAATGAATGAATGAAAAGAAAAGGAAAGGGAGGGAAAAAGAGAAAGCGGGGTGGGGTGGGGGGACAAAAAAGCTGTTTTCCCTTTTGTGACTCCAGAGCTGGAAAACCTCCCCGGCTCCATAGTGTCTGCACCTGTTTTGTGCTTTGGGTGTCCTTCATGTGGCCCTTCTGCCTGCATGCCAGCCCACAGCTCTCCCTGCTTGCCCAGAAGGAGACTCCTGCCTTCTTCCAGTCAGTGAATCTTGCCCCCTGTAGTCCCTTGTCCAGAAAGTTCTTTTCTTGTTCTTTGACAGTTCTGAGTTCTGCCTATAAGGGAATTTGGTACATTCATGCCCTCCTCTTGGTTCCCAAGAGGCTTCTCTTAGTGGAGAGGGACTCCCTAAAGATCTGTTAAGCAATATGGGATCTTCATGAGCCATCTAAGGTGGTTCTGTTACTTATGTGGTGGTGAGGAGCCTCCCTTAGTCCCCAGTATCCTCTTGGGGCCTGTAGGGTACTCAAACCCAGTATTCAGCAGGACCTACCGTTCTCCCAATATGCTTTGCCAGTCTCCATACTGTAAGCTACTTTCTGGACTCTGTAGATCTGTCTAGATGATGTCGCAACCACAGAGAAAGAGCTGGACACTGTGGAAGTGCTGAAGGCAATTCAGAAAGCCAAAGATGTCAAGTCCAAACTAAGCAACGCAGAAAAGAAGGTGAGAATTTTAGGGATCCAGCTTTTCTTGAGGAAACTGAGCCATGGAATCCCTCAGGGATCTCTGAGTATTAGTGCCCCATGCCCAGCCCCCTACCCCCTACCTATGGAACCTTAGACTGGGTCCTCGGGAGTGCTACGGTATGGTAATGGTACTTTCTATGTGATTTGTGTGATTATTTTCAACATCCTTAAGTTGGGAGAATGTTGAGCTCTTTCCTGCACATCCCTGGCCTTAGCGGGTCTGTTCTTCCTGCACCTTTTTCCCTCCTGGACTAACTCAATACTCTTCCTCAGTTTGTTGAGGACTTCCGGCTCCCAGCTGCACCCTGCATCAGACCTAGCGGCTCCCCTCCTGCAGCTCCCTCCTCAGCCTCCCTGCCTCAGCCGATCCTCTCCAACCAAGGTAATCACAAGCAGGTCTTGCTCTCAGCGGAGCTGCTCAGCTCTGCCTGGACCATAGGCAGGGCTATGCGTGAGAAAAATGCTGGCACCTGCTTCCTGCAGGCTCAGGCACGGGGGTTGGGGGGGTTGGGGGGGTTGGCACTTTTTGCAGGCTGGCTCCTTGGATGGCACATGGCAGGGAGGTGCCTGGCCTGATTTCAGCACTGTTGTTTGCTTAGTGAGGACCCCTGTCCCTTTATGTCACGTCAGTTCCTGTAGGGTACCGGGGGGTGTTGGAGAGACCTGAGCAGGCTCAGCTGTTGACTTACAGGGATCCATTCCCCTGTGGCCATCATAGGCAGGTCAGCTTCTAGAAAGCCAGGCCTTGTTTGGGGCCCTTGACCACTATATACAGAGCTTTACTGTTGTGATGCCACTGTGGCACTCAGGTATGGCCAAACCCCAAAATACTGCATTTATGGGACCAAGACGGGCTGCCTGTCCCCACGGACCTGTGGACGAACAGTCCATTTCACCTACCCATTGCCTTCGAGAATTTTCAAAGGGCTTTCACCTCTGAACCCAGGCATCCTCGGAGATGAGTGAGTGAACCAGGTGGCATGAGCGTGGCTGCCGGCCTGGCCCCGACGGAAGAGGGGCAGGTATGCCGTCCCAAGTGGAGCTGAGGCTCGGGACACAGGAAAGAACGCCACCCGCCCAGGCTCCTGGAGACGCAGAACTTGGTGTGAGGTCTTGGGAAACTAGTTTGGCCCTAGGTTTTAAGAGCCAGAAATCTGTTTCTACTCCTTAATCTGGTGACCCCACTGGAGGAAACTTCTCTTGAGAGGGCTAAGATACTGAGGAAAGGGAAGTTTTACCCACTAGCAGCACCAAACTGTGGTATGCACACCAGGAGGGCAGGGAAAGGCAGACCTGTGAGGGAGAGAAGACTGAGCTGCAAAAAACACAGCACTTGGCTTATGTTGAGGCAGAAGCCCAGAACCCCTCAGCCTGAAGTCACAACTGTGATGTACTGAAGAGAAGTCGTGAGAGTGGGGCGGTAGAGCTAGGTGCCGGCACATTTACCCATTAGCTTTGTCAAACTTTTGACAAAGTTTTGATTTTTTTTTTTTCCTCATAAAAGAGGAAGAAAGATTGAGTCTCTGAGGAAGTTTCCCTGACCTCTCTTCAGCTCCCCACAGTATTATGATACTACATAGAAAGTGTGCAACCATAGACTTATGGGGACAGGGCAGCCAGGCCAGGACGTAGCCTGTTCTACCATTTGCTGAGCCAGTGCGTGAGTGCATGGGTGCTGTGTGCGTGCGTGGATGCATGGGTGCTGTGTGCGTGCGTGGATGCATGTGAGTGCGTGGGTGCTGTGTGCATGCATGGGTGCTGTGTGTACGTGGATGCATGGGTGCTGTGTGCATGCGTGGATGCATGGGTGCGACAAGCAAGCAAAGAGCAAGTTGGCCAAGAGCAGATCCTGGCTAGGCAGGAGGAATGGGTGTCTCCTCTGGGCCACAACTGCCAGCAGCCACTGTACCCTGTGGTATTGAAGTCTCTGCAGCAGCCTGGGGCAAGCCTCATCTACCCCTTCCTTGCTGCCCTATCACCCCTGGGTGCTTTGTAGTCTGTCCCCCCCTGCCCCCAAGTCATTGGACACTGAGAGATGTTGTCCCATATTTACACCTCTTGTAAATAAAACTACAGTGGATGTCTGTGTGTGCACATCTTTTTCCTTTGGGCGAGAAATGACAAAGGTCAGACCCCTGTCTGAGGACTCTGGTGTCCCCTATCCCATCTGCTGAGTGGCCCTTTCTGACCACTTGTTTGTACAGGCCATGGTCCAGGAAGGAAGTGGACAGATTGTCCTGTCTGCATTTCCTCATGCCCAAACAAGGCTGGGGGGGCGAGGGGGGTAGTGGCAAGAAAATACTGATTTTTTTTTTTTCTTCACAAATGTGAGGCACCCACATGTGTGTGTGTTTGGCCATGTGTTACTGGAGCTGGCCTGGGTGCACAGGGATTCTTCTGTGTGGGAACAGCATTACTCACTTACCCTGGCCACTCAAGGCCTGCCTGAGGTGGGTGCTGCTGGGGAACCCCAGTCCTCTGGTCATCCTAGCTGTGAGAGCAGTGGAAGGTTGACAGGGTCATTGTCCATAGTGCCAGAGTTCATTCCCCAGCCCTGTCTGGCCTGAGAGAAGGCTGTGCTGTAGGCGTGACTAGAAGCAGGCAGCTGAGTTCCTGTCCCATGTTCCTGGCCCCGAGATCCCAAGCAACTTGTAGCCTCTTGGAAGCTGTTTTCTCAACTCCAGAGTGGATACATCCTAACTTCATCGATTCTAAGGTGCACACATTCCACCCTGTGACTTATCTGAAATTGAGATGCGTCTTTCAGTCAGTGGCGTCCCCTAGTTGCTGTCAGCCAGCTGGTAATCGTGATGGAGCCGTGGGAATACCTTCTGTGGACATCGGCTTTGACCAGGATGGCACCTTATCCACACACCTTAGATTTGATGAAATGTGGTAAATAACGAGAGGTGCGCGTGAGCTGATGGTGGGGAAGCGCTTGGCACTGCCGAGGCTAAGCAGGATTAGTTGGTAGGGGCTGCTTCCTGTAGCCTGAGTTGGGGTTTCAGGACAGTCCCTCCAAGACCATGGAGCCACTTGGGGACACAGGCTTTGTGCCTATGGAAGAACAAGGTAGAACAGTTTGGGAATACTTTTAGGACTGCAGCAGAGTTGGTATCAGAGATGAATCTTGAAAGCTGGGTTGGGTTAAGACATTTTAGCAGCAAGGGTGACATCAGCAGAGCCTGGGACGCTTCGTGCATGTCTGTGTGCTTACCGCCTTCCTGCCCCGCAGCCTCTGCAGCTTCATGGGGTATCCGGGCTTGGGCAGAGAACCTGCGCCTTGTGAGTTGTCCTGTTGTAGGTAGCAGTCCAGCTGAACGGGATACCTGTGGGGCTCTTGGGAGTGTAGTCATTTAATTGGGCCATGGTGGCTGTTTAGTAACAAAGCCAGGCTGTGGAGAGATGGCTCTTCTAGGCCAGCTAGTAACCGTTTGAAACATGTTGGTTGTTGTTTTTGCTGTTTGTTGTTGTTTTTAAAGTCAGGAGTAGGGGTGGGGGAAGAGCTTCCCCTTTAACCAGTAGCAAACTGGAATGCAGTAATGGCTCCAGACAGGCTATTCATAAAATACCTGGGAAAGCAGCCCTGTGGGTTCAATACTAGCTGTGCAAGGAATCAAATCTGCAAAGCCGGGCTTCCTGGTGAAGGGGCCTGTACTTGGAACTTGTGAGCCCTGCAGAGATGCCAGATGAGAGCACAGGGTCACCTGTAGCCCTTTCTTTGGACAGTGTTCCAATATGCCCAAGGCTAGCAATAAATACATCACCACGATGTTTTTCTGACAGGTAGACCAGGCTGTGTGGTCTAACCTTGCCACAGGAAGAGAAAAAGTAGTCTCCTGTTCAGTTTGTCTTCCTTTGTGCAAGCGTTGTTTTGTGTTATCCCTGTTAGTCCTCCTTCTGTGGAATGCCTATTTGCAGTCTTTACATTCTCCTACAGTTCTCAAGCAGCTCACTTTGAGGACTATAAGAGCTTTGTAATCTGTAAGAGCTCCTTATAGATTGGCATATAGATCTTTGTTTCTATTGCACACACTTTGTTCTCTGCATTTTCCTGTCTTTGGAATGTACCTCTGGAGGTTTGGTCTTTATGGCTCCCTCGCTGCTTGGAGCCTCTCCCTACCGCACGCTAGAGAGCAGCCACTGGGTCCATGCAGGGAGCAAAGCATCGTACTCAGGAGTTACTGCATCTCTTTTCTGTGACCCATATGATGATTTGGGGTCTGGCTAGTGCCTGGCCGTGCCCTGAGCCCAAGGCCTAGCCTCTTCTTGAACAGCTGCTCTCCCTGCCCACCCCATCTCTGCCCACCCCGTCTCTGCAGGTATCATGTTTGTACAGGAAGAGGCCCTTGCCAGCAGCCTCTCATCCACTGATAGTCTGCCACCCGAGGACCACCGGCCCATTGCCCGAGCCTGCTCTGACTCCTTGGAATCTATCCCTGCAGGACAGGTAATGCCCTCGTGTGCTCCTAGGGACTCTTCTCGGCCATACTGCTGCTGTCTGACTTTGTGCACACTGAGATATGGCCTGCTAGAGTGTGGCACATGTGGCGAAGACTTCTGGGTACTTTGTGTGTCGTGTAGTCTTTCTCTTGGATGTGTCTCTTGTTGGGTCATAGGCCAAGTGCTTAAGGGTTTGAGTTTGGCCGCCTCTACCCCACGGGACTAGGCAGTACTTTCTCTTGGGCCCTGAGGGCAAGGGAAGGTGGGCATTCTTTGGGCAAACATAAGCTGGATGTCCAAGGGGAATCTCCCCTAATGCCCAGCACCACAGAGGCCATTCAGTCCCTTCCCACATGTCACCGTGGTGGTCTGAACAGTGTGACTCTAGCTCTTCTTTGTAGTTGCTGTCTAGGTTTTTGGGACTCATTTCTGTGTCCCTTGAAAAGAGAGATGGAAACGGAGTGCCTGGTGCTGTGTGCTTGATGCCTGGGCCTTTCTGCTCCATGACTCTGCACAGCTAGGGTCATGGTCATGTGATGCTAAGACTGTTTGCAGAGGCTTTGCCTGCCCTACCTCCTGAAGACTGGCACCTTAAGGAGAGTAAGGTCCTTGACCTAGGCTTAACATGGTATGCAGGAAGCACTGGGGGCCTTGCCAGAAACAGTTTCCATCATGTGCACTGCTGCCTGCCTGGGGCCAGACCAAACAAAGCACCTGACCCCTTGGGTGGCACAAAGGTCCCCCAGATGCCAGACATCCATGGAAAAAGGCTCTGGTCCATGGTTGTGCATGTCAGACGGGGGGAAGGCAGCAAGTTCCTGAGCTCACCCAGAGCGGAGTGTGGAGGTGACAAGGCAGCTGAGGGCCAGGACCCAGTGAGTGCTGAGGAGCAGCCTTGGCGGTGGGCTCACGCTTCTCTCCTCTGGCAGGTGGCCTCTGATGATCTGAGGGATGTGCCAGGAGCTGTTGGCGGTGTGAGGTAAGGAAGAGGGGAGAGCCAGCAGGGCCAGCTGCACAGCTGTGTTCAGTGCTGCAGGTTGAGCAGTGTAGCCTGTTCACAGAAGTCTCTGTAATCAAGTGCAGTCGAGATGAGCGCCGTCTGGTTTTCCTCAGCTGCCTAATTGACATTATCGTACACTAGAAGTTGCCAAGTCAAAGCCAGTGTGGGTCTTGTCACATTTGTACTGGGAGCTAGTGAAATGATACTGTTCTCTCTCTCTGTGAAACAGGGTCTCATTTAGCCTGGACTGGCCTCCAATCCATGACACCCCTCCTCCCTCAGCCTCCTTAGAGACGGGCTACGGTAGTCAGCCACCCACCTGCTTTCGTTATTATAGTCTCTGTGTCTGTCTGTCTGTTTGTTTTTGTCTTTGAGACACTGACTGTCCTGGAACTTGCTTTATAGACCAGGCTGGCTTTGACCGAGAGGTTGGCCTGCCTCTGCCTCCTGCTGGCAGTGATGAAAGGTGGAAGCCATTTGCCTGGCTCCTGCTGGGTTTGTTGTTATTAGATTTCTTTTTCTGGGTGTGGTGGTGCACTTCTTTAATCCCAGCCCTCAAGGGGCAAAAGCAAACACATCTTTATAGGTTCGAGGATAGCCTCGTATACACTGGAGGTTCCAGAGCAGCTAACACTACATAAAGAGATCCTGTCTCAAAACGAACAAGCAAAAGTCTGTTTATTTCATTTTAAGTGTATGAGTGTTTGCCTACATGTATATATGTGTGTACCACATGTATGCTTGACGCCTCTGGAGGCCAAGACAGGGCATCTCGACTGTGTTAGGGACTGTGTGGGTGCTGGGAGACAAACCTAGATGCTCTGCAGGAACTGAGTACCCTTGCCTGCTGAGCCTGTTAAGCCTTTGGCTATTTATGCCTAAATGATTGTTTATACAAAGTTACCTGGGGAGGGTCAGCACACACACCAGGAAACATTAGCTCCTTGGCCCTTTGCAGAAGTCTGTTTTGATTTGTTTATTGTATGCTTAATTATTTTTTTGTTTTGTTTTTGTAGGCTTTTTGTTGTTGAGACAGGGTTTCTCTGTGTAGCTCTAGCTGTCCTGGAACTCACTGTGTAGACCAGGCTGACCTCGATCTCAGAGATCTGCTTCCTTCCCTCCCCAGAGTGATGGAATTAAAGTTAGCATGCACCACCACCACCTGGCTTGATTGATTGATTGATGAGTGACTTTTGAGGCCAGATCTCTATATACCCCTGGCTGGCGCAGGACCCACTACATAGACAGGCTGGCTTCAAAACCGAGAGAGATCCACCTGCCTCTGCCTCCCTGTTCTGAAATTAAAGGCTTGCTCTACCATATCTGACCACAAAAGTGTATTTCTAATTCTTGTTCATGGGAGGGTTGTAGAGGCCAAGAGGGGCTGAAATTTAAATGGAAAGGTCCTAGGACCCATCCAACATGATTTCCTGCCCTGGAAAACCAGGCTGTCAATAGAAGTAGCCTTTTTCAACAGTGTGATTCACACCCTGAAGCACTGCATTGCCTCTGGCCCCTGGCAGCATCCGAATGACAGAAGTCTACATAGCACTTTGGTTGTGGCAGCCAGCATGGTTTGGGCAGGGTGTGCTGTGCAGTATGTAGACGCGTGGACTCATCCTGATGGCAGCCACTTGACAAGCTCAGCTGTGTGAGAGGCTCAGGAAACCCAAGGATGGCCTTCCTAGAGTTAGGGGACTACATACAACAGCAGACTAGGGGATAGAATGTCCCTGTGTCCCTGACCCAGTCTCTTCTTGCACAGCCCAGATCATGCAGAGCCAGAGGTTCAGGTGGTGCCTGGGTCCGGCCAGATCATCTTCCTGCCCTTCACTTGCATTGGCTACACAGCCACCAACCAGGACTTTATCCAGCGCCTCAGCACACTGATCCGCCAGGCCATTGAACGGCAACTCCCTGCCTGGATTGAGGCTGCCAACCAGCGCGAGGAAGCCCACGGTGAGCAGGGCGAGGAGGAGGAAGAGGAAGAGGAAGAGGAGGATGTTGCTGAGAACCGCTACTTTGAAATGGGACCCCCAGACGCAGAGGAAGAGGAGGGGAGTGGCCAGGGAGAAGAGGATGAGGAAGACGAAGACGAGGAGGCTGAGGAGGAGCGCCTGGCTCTGGAGTGGGCCCTAGGCGCCGACGAGGACTTCCTGCTGGAGCACATCCGCATCCTCAAGGTGCTGTGGTGCTTCTTGATCCACGTGCAAGGTAGCATCCGCCAGTTCGCTGCCTGCCTTGTGCTCACTGACTTCGGCATCGCAGTCTTTGAGATACCACACCAAGAGTCCCGAGGCAGCAGCCAGCACATCCTCTCATCCTTGCGTTTTGTCTTCTGCTTCCCGCACGGCGACCTCACGGAGTTCGGCTTCCTCATGCCGGAGCTGTGTCTGGTGCTCAAGGTGCGGCACAGCGAGAACACGCTCTTCATCATCTCGGATGCTGCCAACTTACACGAGTTCCATGCTGACCTACGCTCCTGCTTTGCGCCACAGCACATGGCCATGCTGTGCAGCCCCATCCTCTATGGCAGCCACACCACCCTGCAGGAGTTCTTGCGCCAGCTGCTCACCTTCTACAAGGTGGCCGGGGGCTCTCAGGAGCGCAGCCAGGGCTGCTTCCCTGTCTACCTGGTCTACAGTGACAAGCGCATGGTCCAGACACCTGCCGGGGACTACTCGGGCAATATCGAATGGGCCAGCTGCACGCTGTGCTCAGCAGTGCGGCGCTCCTGCTGCGCGCCCTCCGAGGCCGTCAAGTCTGCTGCCATCCCCTACTGGCTGCTGCTCACGTCCCAGCATCTCAACGTCATCAAGGCCGATTTCAACCCCATGCCCAATCGTGGCACCCACAACTGCCGCAACCGCAACAGCTTCAAGCTGAGCCGCGTCCCGCTCTCTACCGTGCTGCTAGACCCCACTCGCAGCTGCACCCAGCCACGGGGTGCCTTCGCTGATGGCCATGTGCTCGAGCTGCTCGTGGGCTACCGCTTTGTTACCGCCATCTTTGTGCTGCCCCATGAGAAATTCCACTTCCTGCGAGTCTACAATCAGCTCCGCGCCTCGCTGCAGGACCTGAAGACTGTGGTCATCGCCAAGAACCCTTCAGCTAGGCCAAGAAACCAGCCTGCCAAGAGCAGGGCCAGGTGAGGCGAGTGCAGACTGCTGGGACCTGGGGTATGGGGTTGGCGTGGTTGTGGTCTCTGGGCCTTCATGCCCCCTTTACCTTCCCTCTCCCACGTCTCTGAGCACTGACCAGTCTCAGCCTTTGCCTCCGTGGACTTAGTGCTAAGTGCTCCAGATCTCGAGAGCCTTAAAAGCAACCCAGGCAAGCTGTTCCGTGCAGGATGGGTTAAGGGAGCCAGCCCTGTCTTGCCAGTGGAGAACATCACCTTGTCCCCTGGCCCTCCCACTGTCCTCTCATGTGTACAAGTGTGGTTTCTGGGTGTCATCTTTCTCCTCCACCAGGTGACTCATCCAGTGGCTGGCTCTGTCAGCTCGGGAGTGTTCCAGGGCCCCCATTCCTGAGACTCCCTCTCAGGCTTTTTTCTTTTTCTTTCTTTTTTTTTTTTTTTTCCTACCACAAAGTTCTTGTCAGGAAGGACTGAGTTATATCTAGCTTGGAAGTCCCTCACAAAGAAACTTCTGAGGACCAAAGTGTATGGGCAGGTCATCTTTTCTTCGGCAGAGACTGGGTACTCAGCAGGAAGGGACTGGCAGCTTTAGCCTGTTCTCATGCTCCCTCCTCATGTGAGGGCCCCTGCTCTCTGTTGCTGGATTCCCCAGCTGTGGAGCGGAGGATCTAACAGTTTAGATTCTCTATCCTGGCAGAATGCTGAGACCCTATCTCTCCCCCCCCCCATCTCTCCATCTCTCCTCTCCTCTCCTCTCCTCTCCTCTCAGTCAAGTCCCCAGCTGATGATTCAAAGGGCTTTGAACTCTTACAGCTGAATCCAGTGCTCCTCTTACAGCTGAATCCAGTGCCCCTCTTACAGCTGAATCCAGTG
>NC_034597.1:22441694-22463474 GCF_900095145.1 Mus pahari | reverse complement strand
CAGTGTCCCTCTTACACCTGCACAGAGGAGGCCGCCCCTCCCTCTCCTCACCATGTGAGGTTTAGGTGGCTTGCACCTTGTCCTTCTTCCAAGCCACCACAAACCTAGCTTGTTCCTGAGACTGCTGCAGACACCAGGCCCGGAAAGATGTATCAGCACACCGGTCACAGCAGGAGAGTAATCTGGCAGCTGCATGGGGAATTTGGACAAATGCAGGCTTACAGGCCTAGGGATCACAGCAGTTGGCCTGGATCAGATGGAGAGAGCAGCATCCAGAGGACCTCACCCCTTCAGTGTGGCCCCGTGGGCTGAATGCTGGGAACTCCCAGCTCCCATGAGATTTAGCTTTTGAGCATTAATTATGACTAGAATAGAGCAGGACACCCCAGCAGGGCCATGTGCAGTGGTGGCTGTGTAGGCGAAGTGCCAGGACCACCTAAAGATACCCCAAAACAAACTGAAGACCATGTTGAGTCGTGGTTCTTGCCTCTACTTGCATATACACACCCAGACACTTTCCCTGTTCTGTGTGGTAGATCGCCCAGTGATCCCAAGAGTAGCATGTACTGTACAGGTGTCCACCACGCTCTGATGTTGTGCATATAACTTTCTATGGGCTCACATGTTCATTTGGCATTTCTTGGGTCTCTGGGAGATGTAGTGCTGAGCAGCGGCTGCAGGGGACCCCAGCAGAAGCTCCCGCTCCAGTTCCAGCTCCAGCTGCAGTGCCACCAACAGCTTCAGCTCCAGCCCCCACAGAGGCCTTGGCTTCAGGTCCACCTCCTGTGCAGGCCCCAGGAGAGGACCCAGGTCTAACTTCAGCAGAGGCTCCAGCCGCAGCAGAGGCTCCAGCCGCAGCAGAGGCTCCAGCCGCAGCAGAGGCTCCAGCCGCAGCAGAGGCTCCAGCCGCAGCAGAGGCTCCAGCCCCAGCAGAGGCTCCAGCCGCAGCAGAGGCTCCAGCCGCAGCANCCAGCCCCAGCAGAGGCTCCAGCCGCAGCAGAGGCTCCAGCCGCAGCAGAGGCTCCAGCCCCAGCAGAGGCTCCAGCCCCAGCAGAGGCTCCAGCCGCAGCAGAGGCTCCAGCCCCAACAGAGGCTCCTGCTCCAACAGAGGCTCCAGCTCCAAACCAGGCTCCTGCTCCAGCAAGGGGTCCTACCCCAGCAGGGGGTTCCGCTCCGGCTCCAAACCAGGCTCCTGCTCCAGCAAGGGGTCCCACTCCAGCAGGGGGTTCCGCTCCAGCAGGGGGTCCTGCTCCAGCAGAGGCCCTGGCACAAGCAGAGGTCCCTGCCCAGTATCCAAGTGAGCGCCTAATCCAGTCCACATCTGAGGAGAATCAGATCCCTTCTCACTTGCCAGTCTGCCCATCACTCCAGCACATTGCCCGTCTTCGGGGGAGAGCCATCATTGACCTCTTCCACAACAGCATTGCTGAGGTATTGGCCCAGGTGCTGGTCTCCCTGACTGGCACTTGTATGCTGAGAGGTGTGGGCTCTGCTGTGGCACCAGTTAGTCCTGAGGGTGGGTATAGTTTGTGTTGGGGCATCCTCATGGCCCAGATTCCTCTTGACATAACATGGTTTTGAGCTCCATCTACTCACCGGATGGAGGATGTGGGTCAAGAGGTCGGTGTGCCTGCTGTCACACCTGGCTCTGGGTCCCTGGTCCAGGTGTGGGTCCCTGTGTACTCCCTTTCCTCCCCTCTTCTCTGCTCTGAGTTTATGAGAAAAATGAGATGAATTTGTCTCTCCTCATCCAAGGCCATGAGCAGTTCCTGGAACACAGGAGTCACCACATTAGCCAGACTCAGAAAGGGAGGGAGGGGGGATGTGCTGCCTGGAGTCTGCACTCAAGTGTGGTCCAGAAGGAAGGGGATGTGGCCTACCCCACCCTCCTCGCCTGCAGGCTTCCACATAACCCCTCTGTGCCCAGGTTGAAAACGAGGAGCTGAGGCACCTCCTGTGGTCATCAGTGGTGTTCTACCAGACCCCGGGGCTGGAAGTAACCGCCTGTGTGCTGCTCTCTAACAAGGCTGTGTACTTCATACTACACGATGGTCTCCGCCGCTACTTCTCTGAACCACTGCAGGGTAGGTCCTCCAGCCTGGCCACTCTCAGGGGCAGGTTAAGAGCCAACCGTGAACTTGGGTAGAAGCTTTGGGCTCAGAGTCCTTCGTCTGAGAAAAGGGTAACAGCACTTCCCTCTTAGAAATCACGGAGACCTAAGGCTAAACGTGCACCTGCCATGGCAGGGAATGCAGGGATTTGGCAGCCTCTGCCCTTTGGATCTCAGTAGGAGCCTCATCCAGTGAACTGGTGACTCCACCGAGCTAAGCTATCCTCCGTGTGTGCAGGTGGTGCTAGCTCCCTGCCAGGCAACATTCCTGCTGGACATGTTTAACCTTAGCCTCTTCTCACCATCACAGATTTCTGGCACCAGAAAAACACCGACTATAACAACAGTCCTTTCCACGTCTCTCAGTGCTTTGTGTTGAAACTCAGCGACCTGCAGTCAGTCAATGTTGGCCTTTTCGACCAGTACTTCCGGCTGACGGGTGAGTGACGTGATGTGTTTTGTCCTGGTTTGGGCGAAAGCCAGTGTCACCAGTGGGCTTCCACCTCGCACATGTAGGTACACTGTCACGTGACACATATCTCCACTTACAAGCCAGCCACTCGGGTAGGAGGAAGCGGCTTCAGGAACTGCTGAGGTAGCAGGACTCCCGCCCCATGGTTTGTAGCAGGAGCTGGGTGTACAGGGACTAGCAGAGTGGGCCCTGAACTTAGGGGCAGGATGTTTGTGACTCATACTTCCTGAAAGGAGAAAGCTAAGCCCTTTCCCTAATGCCTCTATCCCCTTCCAGAAAAATGTCTCAACCCTTCCTGCCTGAGATACGGCCATCTCCCCAGGCCCCACGATGCCCTCCCACATAGACCCTGTGGATCCTGGTTTTCTGTCGGGGCCTTGCAGGGATGGGAATGGTGGCCTGTACCTGTGACCAGCCCCTTCTTGTGCAGGCTCCTCCCCAACGCAGGTGGTCACGTGCTTGACTCGAGACAGCTACCTGACACACTGCTTCCTCCAGCATCTGATGCTTGTCCTATCCTCCCTGGAGCGCACACCCTCGCCTGAGCCTGTTGACAAGGACTTCTACTCAGAATTTGGGGACAAGAATACAGGTACCCTGCCCCCCCACCTCCCACCCCCCACCCCCACCCAGAACCCTCACTGCCTCTGTCCCTGCCTTTCCCTTGTCTCTGTCTAACTGGGTCGTTTTCCATGGCAGAGGTTCCATTCTATCCCAGCAGTTCCCAGGCAGCCAGCAGACTTCTCTCAGTCCTGGGCTCTAGCTTGGAGCACCCTCTACTACTCTCATTAGAGTCTAGGGGTGGTGCGGGACTGCTATTGCTTCTGACTGCACCACAGGCCAGCTCAGGCCACACCCTGGTGTCTCTCTTCCTGCAGGGAAAATGGAGAACTATGAGCTGATCCATTCCAGCCGCGTCAAGTTCACCTATCCCAGTGAGGAAGAGGTCGGGGACCTGACCTATATTGTGGCACAGAAGATGGCTGATCCTGCAAAGAATCCAGCCCTCAGCATCTTATTGTACGTCCAGGCCTTCCAGGTGGTCACACCACATCTCGGACGGGGCAGGGGCCCCCTGCGCCCTAAGACCCTGCTCCTCACCAGTGCGGAGATTGCCCTCCTGGATGAGGACTACAGCCACTACCCATTGCCTGAATTTGCCAAAGAGCCACCACAGAGGGACAGATACCGGCTAGATGATGGCCGCCGTGTCCGGGATTTGGACCGGGTGCTCATGGGCTACTATCCCTACCCTCAGGCCCTCACTCTTGTTTTTGATGACACACAGGGTCACGACCTCATGGGGAGCGTCACCCTGGACCACTTTGGGGAGATGCCAGGTGGTCCTGGCAGGGTTGGCCAGGGCCGAGAGGTCCAGTGGCAGGTGTTTGTCCCCAGCGCCGAGAGCCGGGAAAAGCTCATCTCGCTGCTCGCGAGGCAGTGGGAGGCTCTTTGTGGCAGGGAGCTGCCTGTGGAGCTCACTGGCTAGCGCATGCCACAGCAGCCCTGGCCTCCTGCCATGCCCAGCCTAGCCTGGTACCCATGAGGGCAGGGAAGCGGGCCTTCTGCGTTCTTTTTAAGGTCTTTCTCCTCTCCCTTGGTTCCTACATTGATTGCCCATGGCCCCCACACGTGTGACCAGCTCCCACAGAGAATGTGAACATGTGTGTTTAGTTAATCCTTCCTAACGCTGGGAAGATGTATGCCAGCCACACGAGAGCGTCCTTGTGCTGTTAGCGTCCCTTGTGTCGCCTGCCCCTGAAGTGGCATGGTCAGACACGCCAGCATTGTTTTGTCTGTGATTGATGCTGTTGTTAGCGTGGCGCTGTGGACCCGATAACCCCCACGTCCTTTTCTGAAGTGTTAAGTCCAGTCCTTCGTTGCTGTTTGCTGTCATTGTGGGTGTGCCGCTGCTAATTACAAAGCTGGTAGCAGAGTACACAGGCAAGCTCCCACGTTGTGGGCTTTTCCGAAATGGAGGCCTCCTCAAGTCTAGAGTAGAGGAGGCCCTATGGGGAGTTCCCAGGTCATGGGTCCAAGAGGAGCCAGTACAGGGGACCTAGAGCTGCCAGCACCAAGTATAATTCCTGTTGCCTACGTTCTCTATTCTAATAAAATGGAGTTTGACACAATCTGAGTCTTCAAAGTTATAGAGAACTGGGGTCCCAAAGGCATGGTCAGCACGGGGAGAGATTGGAGACAAGAAGAGAGGGGAGGGGGAGGTGGGAGGGTCCCCAGAACAGAGCCATGCTGAGCTGTGGTCAAACCAGGGGTCTAGGTAAACAACAGTAACCATCTTCAGCTGGAAGTGGTGGCGCACACCTTAGTTCCAGCACTCAGGAGGCAGACTCAGGTGGATCTCTGGGTTCAAGGCCAGCCTGAGCTCATTCCAGAACAGCCAGGGATACATCTGTCTCAAAACAAACCAAAGAACAACTTCATTTTATTCCTTCCTCGTCTCTTCCACACCGGTGTCAGCCCAGATGGTTCTCCTGTCCTTTCTGAGCTAACAGTACTCCAGGAGAGACAGAAATGAACTCTTAAAGAGCATTACCAGAGGAGCTGAAGTTGGGCCCGGGCTGCCCCAAAGCCTGGTGTCGGGTCAAAAAAGTGCCCTGAACCTCCATTAGTGGAAAACCCAGGCCGAGTGTATCCGAACAAAGAAAATCTACTTCTTTAATCAGGCAGCCAGAAAGACTAGGAGAGGCGACAGAGGAGACAGAAAGGACTTAGTTGGCCACTTAACGACAAAGCCTGTTGCGTGTAACTGAAGCCCATGCTGCAGCTGAGATCCATGTGTCTGCTTTGTTGGGCACAGTGAGAGATTTTAGTCCAAACCAATTAGTTTCACTATCAGAGACCACACCTCCCTGGGAGAAGGGAATGGCATATGGGCATATACCATATACCTATACCATATACCGATGCAGCTTACTGGAATAGAAAAGCCCCAGTTGGCCAAGAAGCAAAGTAGAAAGGGAAAATGTATGGCGTGTGGGAAGGAAGGAGTCCAGTAAAGGGGCAGAGGCTCTCCCTAAAGCTGTAGCCTGACTGTGGGATCCTCTCCCCAACAGGGCAGCCTTGTCTAGTCTCAGTGGGAAAAGATGCACCTAATCTTGCAGAGACTTGATGTCCCAGGAGGGCCCCATGCTCTCAGAGGAAAAGGGGGAGGGGGATAGGGGAGGGATTGTGTGATAATGTGGGCGGTGGTGATGCACATCTTTAACCCCAGCACTTGGGAGGCAGAGGCTGGTGGATAGGTATGAGTTCAAGGCTAGCCTAGTCTACAGAGTGAGTTCCAGGACAGCCAGGGCTACACGGAGAAACCCTGTCTCGAAAAAAAATAACAACAAACAAACAAAACAACAACACTAACAACAGCAACAAGCCCAGCAACAAAACCCTTAAGTCTTATTAAATGGTGACTGAGAGGCCTGCCTGCACGTGTGTTCTTGGGTGTTTTTTTTTTGTTTTTTTTTTGTTTTTTAACACTATTTCTAATGAAACCTCAGTTTTATTTCATACCGGCCAGTCCTGAAATTCTTTTCTGCTTTGACTCCATGAATCCTGGGTTTGCCTGAGTGGAGGTCCCTAAAAGATTAAAGGAACCCCTCAGGCTGTGTTCTGTGGCTCTACCCAGTCACTACAGACATCGGAGCCAAGTGAGGGATGTCACAGACACCCACCACAAGCGTAGAGAGGACTGAAGTGCCATCGGCAATGGAACCTGGGCTGTGGCTGCAGAGTTAGGGGTGGGCTCAGGGAGGCCATGAGGTTGGTGGGGGAGACCAGTCTGAGGGGCTAGCATGGTGTTTCCACCTCTACTGGTGTTTGACAGAAAGACTGAGGCAGCTGACCTGGGGGCAGCCAGCCCAGGGGCTGCCCAACAACCTCCTAGCCACCAGAACCCCAAAGCCTCCAAATGAAAAAGCCAGCTTGATGGATGCAGGGAAATTTATTTATTGGTGTTTAAATTTGCTTCAGAAACTTCCTCCTAGACCCCAGGCAGGTGGCTAATGGTGGCTCTGGACCTCCAGACCATGGTGCCAGGGAGCAGCGTCCTGGGCCAGGAAGCCCTGAACAGGACCCAGGTCGTCCATGTGGGGGTCACTGGTCAGCGTCTTCCCTTCCGCCTGCAGGCTGCTGATACGCAGGAGGAAATCCTGGTGGGTTCCTGTGGGGGTGAGCTGACGGATAGCTTTTAAAGCGGCTGCTCACCCACCCCGTCCTGCCTCCTTCCTCATGCCTGCCTCTTGGAGTTCACTCGCTGCCTGCCGCTGCAATCACTGTCCCACACTACTTTTGTCTCGGGCAGCGGACCTGCCTGCTATGGCAGAGCCCCGAACCCTCCTTCTGCTCTGCATCCTGGTCCTCTGCCTCACAGGCTCTGGCTTCGTCGGAGGGCAGACGGTGAGTGGGAGCCAGGGTCAGGGAACAGGGAGGGACCATGATAGTTTGTGTACGGGTGTGTTGGGGGTGGGTATCAAAGCAGCTGGTACTTGTCTGAGCTCCCTGGGGGCCCAGGTCACCAGGCTGTTGTCCCACCTCCCCAGGCTGAAGTCTGTGGCTGTTCTGCCTGAAGCTTAAAGGCTTCAGCAACTTTTGCCCTCTAACTCTGTCTGGCTAGCTGGTCATGGACTCTGGGCAGTCATCCTGTGTTCCCTAGCCTGTGCGTGAACAGGGACAGAGCCAGCCCCATCCTCCTGGCCTCCTTACCCAGACTGAGACCATAGTCTATGCGGCCCTCACCTGGGGTTTTTTAATGTGATCATTACCTACCCTCTGGGAACTATAAACCAAGGGGCACATTCAGAGCCTGGCTACCAATATGCCTGTGGTCAGCCCGGAGCCTGTGTGGAAGGGATGAGAGCCACTAGACAGACAGCAACCAACAACAATGTTCTTAAGACTCAGAGAGGCCCCTGGATGTGGCCCCTTCAGCCTTTACAGTCTTTAGCAAGCTTCTCCTGTTCGAAATCCCAGGCCCGAGGAGGAGAGCCGCAAGCGGATCCCTCTAGAGCCATAGTTGGGACCACAGCCTGTGTGTGATTCTTACTCAGGCTTGCAATTCCCTACCCGGTGCGCTGAGAAGACAGAGCCTCATGAGTGGTTGTAGCATGGCTCTGGAGGCCAAGAGGGCCTGTCCCTGGGTCTCCTCAGCCCCGAGCTGCTGTGTGAGCTTTGGGGAGAGCATCACACGAGTGTGGAGACTGAGTTTTGGATCTGTATCTGGT
The DNA here is from genome assembly GCF_900095145.1 of Mus pahari. Classification (NCBI taxonomy): domain Eukaryota; kingdom Metazoa; phylum Chordata; class Mammalia; order Rodentia; family Muridae; genus Mus; species Mus pahari. The sequence goes on along the minus strand of NC_034597.1, from coordinate 22,455,658 downwards.
CAAGGGAGCTTCCCTCATGAAACCAAGTTCACCTGCATCTTAGGCAGCTTCCGAGGTCCCCGTGGCAAAGAAAGGGGATCCTCCACCAGGTAGCCATGGGGGCTTGGTCCCGTGGAAAAAGGATTTCATGGCCAGGCCAGCGCTGGGTGGAGCAGGTGGGACATTAGGATAAACATGATGGAAAACCACAAGTTCCAGGTTGTGCCAAGCTGGAAAAGCACCTGCCACCTGTGTCCTGGGCAGTGGGGACAGAGGTCAGTGAGACACCTCAGCTCCGAGACCTGGTGTAGTTCCAAACAGTCCTAAGTCTGTCATTCTGAGACTGAAGTCCAGCCAGCCTGGGCCAGGGGAGAGGTGCCGAGGTCCTTGTGGGTAGGGATGTAGCCATGCTGGCCTTACCTTCCCCTCACAGTCCCACATCCTGTATGACATGGGACACAAGCTGCAGCTACTAGGAACGTAGCCTCAGAGGGTAGAGAGGACCCCTGAGTCAGCCAGCCAGCACAGGTGGCACTAGGACTCGGCATAGAAGGCTCCGGCAGCAGATGCAGGGAGGTCTTCCTGTGGGAGGGTCTTAGCATGTGCCCGGGGACGACTTTGTGTCGAGCAGAAGCCCCCAGGATCCACAGCCACGGCACAAAAGCAGGGGCATTGGCCAGCGTCCAGCTTTGTCCCCACCTCCCCACCCCCTGCTCTGGTCCGGAGGAGAGGAGAGGCAGCTCACGGGCCCTAGATTCTAAGTGGTTAACCCAGGGGGAGTTGCCTTCACCTTGCTACTGAGCTGCGTAGTAGCTCATGTCTCCTCAGCTATCCCAGCCGCACACACAGAGGAAGCAGCCTCGGCCTCGCGCTGAGCATCCTGCCAGGACTTAAGGTGTTCCCAGTAAGCAGACCTCTGAGTCAGCCGAGGCCTCTCCTGCCTCAACCCACCCAGCCGCATCCCCAGCAGGAACGTGAGCTCCGTCTGGTGCCATTGGTGGGCAGATGAGTGCCTGTCTCGCTCGGGTGTGGTCCCCGGAGAGAGAGATGCTGATTCCGCAGTTGGCTTATCCATCCATCACCACGGGGCTTACAAAGCCCCAGCTTCCTCCTCCCTCCCTCCCTCCCTCCCTCCCTCCCTCCCTCCCTCTGAAGAACAGCTCTCAACTCACCCTGGGCATTACCCAATCCTGGCCAATCATCCCAGAGGCCCAAGCAGAATGGGAACTGGACTTTTCATTTCTGCCTAGGCAAAGGGCTTTGAGGGGGGCCCACTGTCAGCCAAGGATATGCCCCAAACCTGAAACTGAGTTGCTCAATTTCCTAGACATGTCCTGGCTTTGCAAAGAGGAGCTTCGGCGTGACAAATCCAAACATAACATCATCTAGACCTGAGGTTTTGCTGAGTAACTTCCCTCTTTGTCAAGCATGAGGGCATGAGCAGAAAAGGCAAAAATCTCAGAACCAGAGAGGTGGGGGCTGGGGGCGGGGGTGCTTTGTACACTCCAACGCTGGAAAGTTTTTCTTTCTCTCTGGTTTTGGGAAGCCTCTCACCTGTAACTCATTTTAGGGAAGGGGTGTTCTGGAGGTACCCAGTTTGCAGTACAGTGTGGTCAGCATTTTCAAGATAAGAACATGTTTTTCTCCAAGCCAGTCCCCCATCAGTGTGCACCTCCTCTCAGCTCTTTCTCCTGCAACTATAGGCTCAGTCTGAGCTCTGGGGTATAGCACTGTGGCTTCTTTTTGACCTGGAAGGTGGCCCCAGTGGAAAACTGGTGGGCATTGTTTCAGGCCACTAAATGAGGCTGCAGGATGGAGGTAGGCAGGAGCTCTTCAAACCTTCTACTCCCTCCAGCATGCTATTCTGTTTCCTCGGCTGCCCTCAAGGAACCCTCGTTCCCCACCCCCATCAGTTCTCCACAACAGCGGTCAGGCATCTCTCTAAATCACTCACCGAAGCAAGTGCGGTAGCCCACACTTGTAACAGGTGAATGTAGGAGGATCAGAAGTTCAAAGCCAGCCTGGGGCTATGTGAGACACGCAATATAAACATGTATCAAAGCTTTAAACAAAATGATAAAAGAAATTTAACAGACCGTGGTGGCACACGCCTTTAATCCCAGCACTCAGAAAGCAGGTGCAGGTAGATCTCTGAGTTCAAAGCCAGCCTGGTCTACAGAGTGAGTTTCAGGACAACCAGGGCAACACAGAGAAACCCTATCTTGAAAAAGAAACAAATACATTTTAAAACAACAACAACAACAACAACAACAACAACCAACTCATTAACTGAGTCCTGAGGGTGCACCAGCTGGACCTCACCCAAGCTTGGCCCTCTGTTGTCAGCCTGACCCGCAGCCACTCTCCAATCTCCTGCAGGCTACCCTGCAGGTCACACAGGCATTTGCTCTCTCTGTCTCGAGCCCTGGTTCTGCTGCTGCCCTTTAGCCAGAGCACTGACCCTGGCCAACTCTCCTACAACCTTCAGGTCCAAATCATGGGAGTAGTTTCCATTGCTAAGGTGACAGAACCTAGAAATCACCTGGGGAGAGAGTTTCAATGAAGGATTGTCTAGATCAGGTTGGCCTGTGGGTGTATTTATGGAAGATGGTGTTGATTCTGTTAGTGGTGCCCACTGTGGGTGGCACCATTCCCTACATAGGGGTTCTGTGCTGTCTAAATGTAGAGAGCTGAACACTGAGAAGTATGCTTTTACTTCTCTCTTTTTTAAAAGAATTATTTATTTATTTGTATATGAGTACACTGTTGCTGTCTTCAGACACATCAGAAGAGGGTATTGGGTTTCATTACAGATGGCTGTGAGCCACTATGTGGTTGCTGGGAATTGAACTCAGGGCCTCTGGAAGAGGAGTCAGTGCTCTAAACTGCTGCGTCTTCTCTGCAGCCCCATGCTTTTATTTCTCTCTGCTTGACTGTGGATGCGGTACCAGTAGTTGTTTTAAGTCCCTGTCACTTCCTACAGTGGTGGGCTGTGACCTGGAGTTGTGAGCTTAAAATAAGCCCTCCTCCTCTAAATTGTATTTTACCAGGGTATTTTATCACAGCAACAGAAATGAAATAAAAACATCCTAGGTCCTGTCCCCCAGCCCCTCCCCTCTGTCCCCATTGCCTGTCCTCACCCGGGGCCTGGTTCCCTATCTGGAGGTGACGCCTTGGGCCAGCACTGTCATGGGACTTTCTCAGCATTGGCTGCCCAGCCCTAACATGGCAGGCCAGACCTTCTTCAAGCTGGTGCTTGGCAGAAGTTTGTGCTTTGTCCTAGTGTGACAGATTGAGGATGAAGTCACTGCACCCCTGTACACAGTGTGAGGCTTGTTACGTGTTTGTTTGGACCAAGAAGGCAGGGAGCTCTATGTAATGAATTCAGACTCCAGACCCTGCTTTACACCCTGTCCCTGTGACAGTTTGGGACTTCAAGCTCCTCCCCTTAGATGGAAATGATTCCCCTGGAGAAAGAGAAAGACTGAAGGCTTTCAGCCACAGACATGGGGACAGGAGGTGACAACGAGGTTTCCTAGGACCTTCCCTGGCCTTGCTCATGCCCACTGAACTGAAGGGAAACTGTGCAGTTGGCATAGACTCAGGCTAGACCACGGTCCAGGCCCCTCACCGTGCGTTTTGCCTATGGCCCAGGTGCGGTCTAAACGCTGCGACATCCACACCAAATTTGTCACTCACACACCCTGCACAGCGTGTGCGGCCATCAGGAGGCAGCTATGTCCCTGGGGCTGGTCTCGGAATTTCCCAGAGAAGATACTTTTGGATTGCCGGTATGGGCCCACCTGCTTCTTTCCACTTTCCGGGGGATAGCTGGGGACCCAAAGGTTGGTGGGGGACCCAGAAGGTGGCGGGGAACCCAGAGGGTGGCGGAGGATCCAGAGGAACCTCGCCAACCTCCAGGTGGGAGAAAACAAAGTACCGCACATACCTGCTGTGTCCTACAGAGCAGAAGGCACAGGAAGGAAGGAAGAAGGGTGTTTACCAAGGCACCTACTGTTAGATGCTCAGCTCTGGGTTAGATGGAGAGGAGAGAGATGGGTAGATTTCTGGAATTCAGAGGGAGGAGGGTGACAGCCACAGTGCCCACCACCCCACGGCCCGCCTACCCCCTCTCCTAGCTATGAGTTGCAGCTCAGGGGCGCCGCGATATCCTTAAGTGGCTGCAGCCAGGAGTGCTGGAAGGACGTGGTTCAGAAGGCCTGCTGCCCCGGCTACTGGGGATCCCAGTGCTTTGGTATGGATGGACGAGGCTGCTTGCCCTGCTCCAGTCACCCTTTGCCCCGGCCCCTAGCTCCTCATCTGAGGGGCACCTGCATTGCCCTCAACCTTGTTCAACCAGTGACTCCTCATTGAGAGCCTCCAGGGCATGGTGCCCTAGCCCTGGCTGCCCTGGGGGAGGGGCTGGAGGAAAGGTAAAGGAAGCATTCTGGGAAAAAGCTGAGCTCTTGGGGTCCACAGAGTGCCCTGGTGGTCCGGCGACACCGTGTAGTGGCCACGGGACCTGCCTGGATGGCATAGAAGGAAACGGGACCTGTGTGTGCCAGGTAAGGGTTGGGTAGGGGTGAGGTGGGGGTGTCAGGGGAACCCCACTGACTTACTGCATTAACAGGAAAACTTCAGCGGCTCGGTCTGCCAGGAGTGCCAAGACCCCAACAGATTTGGGCCTGACTGCCAATCAGGTGAACTTGCAGGGCCTCTGGGCAAGGCCAGTCCTGTCTGTCTCTGCAGTCCTCTCCTAAATCTTCAGTCTTGCCTTTCCCTCCTGGAGTGTTAGCCTTGAGTCCTGCCCTGAGGTTTTTGCATATGGGAGTCTCAGAAGCCTCCTCCGGGAAGCCCTTCATGATGCCCCTCTTTCTATTCCCTCACTCCCTCCGGGATTTCCCCTTCTACTATGATCTTTTATCAGAGCTCTGGTCTCTCAAGGTTATTTGTACATTGGTAAACATGCAGAGGCAGGAGGGTGATGCCCCTGTATGTACTTCGGTGAGTCTGCGGTTCCATGTGCCCTTGTATGTTCCCTTTCAGTGTGCAACTGTGTGCACGGCGTGTGCAGCCGTGGGCCACGGGGGGATGGAAGCTGCCGGTGTTTTGCTGGATATACTGGCCCCCACTGTGACCAAGGTGAGCAGTGCTGCCTGGGGCAGCAGGTTCTCAGTGGCTTGAGGAGGGGAGGACAACTGGGCGACGGATAGGGTCCGAGTCTCAGCAGGACCTGTCCAGAGGCTCAGAGAGGTGAGGCAGCTGCCTTGGAGTCACACAGCAAGCAGGGCAGAGTGCTTTGTGCTCCTCCCCAGCCCTGGGACTGAGCCTTCACTATAATCTCTGTGCTTAGAGCTCCCAGTCTGCCAGAGCCTGAAATGCCCCCAGAATTCCCAGTGCTCTGCAGAGGCACCCACCTGCAAGTGCCTGCCCGGATACACTCAGCAAGACAATGTTTGTCTTGGTAAGCATGTGATCTGGGGGCAGGGGACTTCGATTTGGAGAGCAGAGTTGGTGGCAGGGACTGGGACGGTGTTTGCAGTCTGGTCACTTACACAGAGAGTAAATGCTTCCTACGAGGCAGAGCGCTTATGGCCACTCTGGTGGAAACCATGAAAGGGAGAGGGCTCCTGGGGCTCAGCTCACTCAGGCTCTCTCCGCCCTAGCAGCTCCTGACCCCTGCCAGCCATCTGCTTGCTCCCCACTGGCCCGATGCTCAGTGACTCCCCAGGGAAAGGCTCAGTGCCAGTGCCCAGAGAATTACCACGGAGATGGGAAAGTGTGTCTGCCCCGGGACCCGTGCCTCACCAACTTTGGCGGCTGCCCCAGCAACTCTACCTTCTGCCTGTACCGTGGGCCAGGCAAGGTGAGCCAGGTCACCTGCTTCACAAGCCAATCACCCATTCTGGCTGTGGGATCCTAGGCACGTCCCGGGTTGTCTGAACACCTCGGATGCCCCATTTTTAAGATGTGAGGAGAATGCCAACCCTGGTCTTGGGGGAGGGGTGGCAGGGCTGTGTGAAGGAGGCATATGCCAGCAGTTTCCTTGTGTTCTCACTGGGGGATCTTCCATCCTCCCCTTCCCCTGCCGGTGCGCCCAGGCCACCTGTATGTGCCGGCCAGGTATGACAAGCATTAACAACAACGCTTCCGAGGGGTGCCATGTCTCCTGCAAACCACATTCCTGTGACAGATCAGCCACCTGTCAGGTGACCCCTGATAGAAAGACCAGGTGGGCACAGAGCAGGGTGGATGGAGTGGGCAGTGTACTCCTCTGTGTGCCTCCACTCGGGGCCTGGTGGGGAGGACTTGGCGGGTGATGGGGTCAAGGGGACCGTCCATCCTTCCCCTGACCAGTCTCTCTGGGTCTCCAGCTGCGTGTGCAAAAATGACGAGGTGGGTGACGGTCATGCCTGCTACGGACATCTGCTCCATGAGGTTCGGAGGGCCAATCAGAATGGCCTGGTGTTCCTGCGGTTAAGAGCAGCCATTGCCATGCTGGGTGCGTGCCCCTGCCCCGTACCCTCAGAGCTGGGAGGGAGACGTAGTCTCAGCAGAGGTTCTAGTTTCTTCACCCAAGAATTGGGTGAGGTCGGGATGGAGGTGGGGACTGGTCCCCTTCCCATGCTACACATCTAGACCCATCACCTCAGGGCTCCCGTCTGAATTCTGACTCCAACCCTCTCCATCCACAGAGCAGGGCTGTCAGGAGATCCTTACCACGTCGGGGCCATTCACTGTTCTGGTACCATCCACGTTCTCCGTCTCCTCTGTCTCCAGTGCCATGAATGTAGGTCCCTGAAAGTAGGTCATGAACTCCCTGTTCATGATCCTTCCCTCTGAGGTGGTAGGCTTTTGCCTGCAAAGCCTTTGCCCTCTCTGTGACTCAGGCAGGGGAGGTACAGAGGGGGTTGGCCTGTTTGGGCTTTACCCAACACCCCACCCCTGTATGTCTGCAGGCGACACTGGCTCAGCAGCTCTGCAGACAGCATGTCATTGCCGGGGAGCACATACTGGAGAATGTAGGGTCCCCAAACACACGCAGGTGGTGGACGCTGGCTGGTCAGGAGATCACCATCACTTTCAAAAACATGGTATGAAAGGGATCTCAGACTGGGGCCAGAGGAGTGGCAGGCAGAGGACGACCCAGCTGGGATGAATGTGTCCTGGGGGGCGGGGAGCTGTGGGACAGAGAGTTTGGCACGTGGGACATGGTCCCGTGTCTGTCTCATCAGAGATATGCCTACAAGTATGAAGATCAGCCCCAGCAGTTCAGCATCCACAAGGCCAACTACATAGCAGCTAACGGGGTCTTCCATACGGTCACTGCCCTACGATGGCAGCTTCCGCCCCCGCTTCCAGGGGACTCGAAGGTGAGCCGATGACCTCTTCTTCACTGTGTGCTGTAGGGGATGTCTCAGTGTGTTAAGGCCAGGTATGAGACTGCTCTGGCTTGCAGAGGCTAGGCTCCTCCTCCTCCTCCTGGGGCGGAAGCCACCTCACCCTGTCCCGGGGCTCTTATACTTACAGAAAACTATTGGCCAGATACTGGCTTCTACGGAAGTTTTCACACGGTTTGAAACTATCCTGGAGGTGAGCTTGGGAAAAGGAGTTCTACCTAACGGGACATCCAGACCACAGTAGCTCACTGCCCCAGAATCTGCCCACCCGCCTTCCTAGAGCCCCCGCCCGCCCCCATCGCCATCCCTGAGGTTTAAACAGGGGCATGGACCAATGCATTGCCCATGTCTCCCGCCTAACCCGCGGGAGCTCCCTATTGGCTGATGGTGGCAGGAACCAGGCAGGTCTAACCCTCCATTCTGCTGCTTCAGAACTGTGGGCTGCCATCCATCCTGGATGGGCCTGGGCCCTTCACAGTCTTTGCCCCAAGCAACGAAGCTGTGGACAGCCTGCGAGATGGCCGACTAATCTACCTTTTCACAGCAGTAAGTTCTATGGGGCCGTGGGGCTGTGGGTTGGGGTTGCCAGGGCTCCCCTGTCAACCTCCAGGGGCTGACTTCTCCCCTCAGGGCCTTTCCAAACTTCAGGAGCTGGTACGGTACCACATCTACAACCATGGCCAGGTGAGAGGGTGTCCCATCCCCTTCACGGTGTCCTCTGTTTCAAAGACCACTACAGGTTTTGATCTTTCCGGGGACCTCATTTCCTTATCCTCTCCCTCTTCACCTCGGAGAGTCACTGTGTAGCACCTGAACAAGGTGTGGCCAGTGCCCAGCCTAAAACCACTGTCTCCTGCCTCAGCTGACAGTTGAGAAGCTCATCTCTAAGGGACGTGTCCTCACCATGGCCAACCAGGTCCTGACTGTGAATATCTCTGAGGAGGTGAGGTCTGTGAGATCTGTGAGCAGCTGGGCACATGGGTCAGTGCGGGAGCCGCTGGCCTTGCTCACGTCTGTTGGTGTGATCTGAATACCATGGTGGGCAGGACACTTGACGAGGCCCCAGCTAGGCTAGGAAAGTGGCCATAGATCCCACAGTATGAAGTAAAGCCGTAGCAGACAGAAGAGCAAGGGCCTCCTGAAGCTTGCTGGGATGGAAAGAAATATCACGTGGGGTCTGTGTTGCAGGGACGCATCCTGCTGGGACCAGAGGGCATCCCTGTGCGGAGGGTCGATGTGCCAGCTGCCAACGGTGTGATCCACATGCTGGAAGGCATCCTGCTGCCCCCCACCATCTTGCCTATCCTACCTAAGCACTGTGATGAAGAGCAGCATCAGACTGTGCTGGTGAGCCCTGCGCAGAACCCACGCTCTGCCCTGTACCAAGACCCCATCCCTAGAACGTGGGCAGGGGACAACACTGTCATGCTGTAATCCCAGGATATTCGGGACTAGATGATGTGTTTATAAAAAGATGAAGAGGGGCTGGAGAGATGACTCAGCGGTTAAGAGCACTGACTGCTCTTCAGAAGGTCCTGAGTTCAAATCCCAGCAACCACATGTTGGCTCACAACCATCTGTAACAAGATCTGACTCCCTCTTCTGGTGTAGACAGCAACAGTGTACTTATAAATACTAAATAAATAAATCTTTTTTAAAAAATTAGAAAGATAAAGAGAAATAGAATATGTTCTATGGATGTGTAGTCAGGTATGGGGAAGGGGTGTCTCAGCGGGCATCCCTTCCCCTGAGGGACCAGCCACATGATGGTATAGTATAGAATAGAGTTTACTCAGGGCATGGGGAGGGGAAGAGAGTAGCAGAGGCAGAGAAAGGCAGAGAGAGAGAGAGAGAGAGAGAGAGAGAGAGAGAGAGAGAGAGAGAGAAGAGGCTGGTCATGAACACATGGAGAGAGGTGGGAGGAATTAGGGAAGGGAGGGGGAAAGGGGAGAGCCCGAGATGTCAAGAGGGAAGCAAGAGTGAGTGAGAGGCGAGAGTAAGAGAGCAAGAGAGGGAGGAGGGGGCAAGCAGCCTCCTTTATAGTGGGCCAGGCCTACCTGGCTGCTGCCAGGTATCTGTGGGTGGAGTTGAGAAGGAAGCCGACACTAGGTGATACAGAGGCAGAGGCTTGGCTTGACTCAGAGTTCTGAAAGCACAGTGCAGAGGCAGTTCAGCTCTCACTGAGGGAGGGTCTTCCAGCGCAAGGGCAGTTGGGCGTAGGCGAGAAGACCACAGTGAAGGAAGGGCGTCCTGGCTCGTTCCATCAGAGCCTCTGTGGTGACTCAGAGAGCCTGGGAACCACCTGCCTCTTACAGGCTCCTTGCAGCATCTTTCTCAGCCTCTCTATCCCTGGCTCCTCCTCCTCCCTCGGGTCTTTGCTCCATGTCACCATCTCAGGGGTGTTGAATCTCTCTGACCCTCCTCCCCCTCCCTCTGTCCTGCTCTGTTCTTCCTAGGGATCTTGTGTGGATTGCCAAGCCTTGAATACCAGTGTATGTCCCCCAAACAGTGTGAAAATGGTGAGCACCCCAGCCCGGCCCTCAGGGGTGGACCCCCTTTTGCCAGACTTTCAAGCATACCCAGGTTGCGGTGGGGAGTAGGAGCAGAGAGGGCTGGACCACGCCTGGGGGCTCAGCGTGCCCCAGCTCTGCTCAGGGTGGGAGAATGGGACCAGGGTTGCCTGGCAAAGGCTGGTCCAGCATCCTCTCTGCTGACTGGCCACGTATGACACGCCCTAGGATATCTTCCCCAAGGAGTGCGTTTATATCCACGACCCAACTGGGCTCAATGTTCTGAAGAAAGGTTGTGCGGACTACTGCAACCAGACCATCACAGTGAGCCTGGGCTGGCGTGTGACGCCTGGGACCCCCGGCATCTCCTCTTTGTCTGGGGCTCCCAAGTTGGGTTGGGGAGGCCTCCCTTCCCAGGCATTCCTTTTGTTTTTGTTTGGTTTAGAAGAGCTTTTGTTGTTTTTGTTGTAGTGCTAAGGTTAGAACCAAGGCCTTCCATCTGCTAGGCCGGGGCTTGGCGGCTGAACTATGACCCCCTAGCACTGTCCCAAGTGCTTATGGTTAAAGAGGTGCCATTGGGGGTGGGGGATCCATACCCATTCTGTGCTCTAGAGATGAGCAGGATGCGGATGCTTTCTGGGTTGGGGTTGGCATGGGCTAGATGCCAGACTTGCTCTGTGTCTTGCAGAAACGCGGCTGCTGCAAAGGATTTTTTGGGCCTGACTGCACACAGTGTCCTGGGGGCTTCTCCAACCCCTGCTACGGCAAAGGCAACGTGAGTCCCCACCCTTGCATTGTTCACCATGTCCACGTGTAACGAACGTTGGTACCGTCCTCAGCTGACAGCGTCAGAACCAGGCCTGCCTCGCTCGTCTCAGCTCCCCTACTGCTAAGTAACTGATGCTGAACCAAACCGTTTCATTAGAAATTATTACATTCATGTCTGGAGAGATGGCTCAGCGGTTAAGAGTGCATGCTGCCCTGGCAGGAGGACCTGAGTTTGGTTCCGTGTTAGATAGTTCGCAGCTGCCTGTAACTTCAGTTCCAGGGGATCCAACATCTCCATGGGCCTCTGTACTCAAGTGCACATGCCCACATAGGCTCACACACAAACACGCTAAAAAACATTTTTCTGAGTCAGGGTCTCACTACATAGTCCTGGCACTCACTATGTAGAACTGGAACCCACAGAGATCCACCTGCTTCTCCCTCCTGAGGGCTAGGATGAAAGGCATGTGTCACCATGCCTGGATCTCAGCCTTTTGTTTTGTTTTAAGATTTATTTATTATTATACATAAGTATATTATAGCTGTCTTCACACACACCAGAAGAGGGCATCAGATCTCATTATGGGTGGTTGTGAGCCACCATGTGGTTGCTGGGATTTGTACTCAGGAACTTCAGAAGAACCGTCAGTGCTCTTACCACTTGAGCCATTTCACCAGCCCTTTTTTTTAAAAGAAGAAGAAGAAGAAGAAGAAGAAGAAGAAGAAGAAGAAGAAGAAGAAGAAGAAGAAGAAGAAGAAGAAGAAGAAGAAGAAGAAGAAGAAGAAGAAATAATTATTTTGATAGATTTTCCATCTATTTCCCAAAAAAATGACCTGCCAGTGTTCTTTTTCTTTTTTTCTTTTTTTTAAAGATTTATTTATTTATGAGTACACTGTAGTTGTCTTCAGACATACCAGAAGATGGCATTGGATCCCATTACAGATGGTCATGAGCCACCATGTGGTTGCTGGGAATTGAACTCAGGACCTCTGAAAGAACAGCCAGTGCTCTTAACTGCTGAACCATGTCTCCAGCCCTCCAGTGTTCTTTAATATTCTATTTTTGCCACCTTGGGACATCAGGGCTCCTTATTACCTGCCACAGAAGAACACAGCAGTTAAAGTTCAAAACACAGCTGGGGTCGTGAGCCTTTCAGGGGGGAGGGGGAGGGCTCCTCTGGAAGCTTCATTGATTTTGAGGGTCACTTTCAAGGTGAAGACTCAGGGGGAATAAGAGCTCAGAGCCCACCAGGGAGGGAAGTTCATGGGGTCGGGGCTGTGGTGACCATGTCCATGGCTGATCCTGTATCTGCCGCCCTCCAGTGCAGCGATGGGGTCCGCGGCAATGGAGCCTGCCTCTGCTTTCCAGACTACAAGGGTATTGCCTGCCATATCTGCTCCGACCCAAACAAGCATGGAGAGCAGTGCCAGGAGGGTGAGTGATCTTGACCTCGGCCACCTCCTGGAGCGGAAAGGACCTCTACTTAGGAAAGGTGCCTAGGGGCTCCTCAGAGGAAACAGGGCCCTGAGAGAAGGTGGAGGCCACAGGGACCGGTGCCCATTGGACAACCGCAATGGATGTTGTCCTAGTCACCAGAGGAGAACTGGGCTTTAATCTAAAGCAAGCAGGATTTCAGCAAGACACACTGGAGGCTTTCTGCTAGTGGGATTGGAAGCAGAGACATTAGAATGACCTGACTAAAACTTCAAAACAGCACAGCCAGGCAGTGGTGGCGCATGCCTTTGATCCCAGCACTTAGGAAGCAGAGGCAGGCAGATGTCTGAGTTCAAGGCCAGCCTGGTCTACAAAGTGAGTTCTAGGACAGCCAGGGCTACACAGAGAAACCCTGTCTTAAAACAAACAAAAAACCAAAACCAAACCAAAACAAACAAAACAAACAGCTAAACAAAACAACCAAAAAATCCAAAATGGCCTCCCTTATAGTTTATTTGCCTGTCCATCGAGTATGAAATGATCTATGATTTAAGAATCCTAATACAGGCTCAAATAGCATATAGTCTATTAAAGCTACTCCATCCCCAGCCCCCACCTGTACTTTACAAAACAGTCCTGGTTACCATCAAGCTCTGCTTCCTGTCCAGTTTCTCAGTTCCCATCTCTTCCCTTCCAGACTGCGGCTGTGTCCATGGTCTGTGTGACAACCGTCCTGGCAGTGGAGGGGTGTGCCAGCAGGGTACATGTGCCCCTGGCTTCCAAGGCCGATTCTGCAATGAATCCATGGGAAACTGTGGGTCCGCAGGGCTGCCCCAGCCCTGCCACCCGGACGCTCACTGTGTTATCCAGCAGGGTGTTGCCAGGTGAGGAAGATGGGGGGCTCCCTTTGTGTCCTGTCCATAATTACATGTCAGTGTTCTCATTCTCCAGCCTCTTCCCCGGGCTCAAACGGGCCGCTTCTCCCCTTTGCCAGGTGCGTCTGCCATGATGGTTTTGAAGGTAATGGCTTCTCCTGCAAACGCAGCAATCCTTGCTCACGCCCAGACCGTGGTGGCTGCTCGGAGAACGTTAGTTCCTCTCTCTTGCTCTCTCTCTCCTTACCCTTTTACTGACCCAGGGGCGGGATGGGGCTCCTTGATCTCCAGCCGTGATCGTGCAATCCCGAGTCACTTATTTACAACCCACGCAGGCTGAATGTGTCCCTGGAGACCTGGGTACCCACCACTGCGTTTGCCACAAAGGCTGGAGTGGGGATGGCCGTATCTGTGTGGCCATCGATGAATGTGGGCTGGACACTCGAGGTGGCTGCCATAAAGACGCTCTCTGCAGCTATGTGGGCCCTGGACAGGTGAGGCTCGGAAGGATAGCTGGGGACTTTCCCCCCACCCAGTCTGAGGTTGGGAACATCCACTGTAAGCTTGGAGTCTGGACCCACAGATGCAGACGAAGTCATGCACCCTGGCACTGGTCACTCATGTGCCCATTGGATCCTGTCATAGGGCAACCTCTCTCTTAGACTCAGGGAGTGTGTAATACTACTAAGCAAGGCAGGAGGAGATCCTGCCTCTGGAGGTCCCAAGTCTGTAGGTTCACAGAAATCTACCTCTGGAATCTCATAGTCTAGTCTTGTATACTTCCTATGGGATCTTAGTACCCACAGCCTCCAGATCAAGAATATTGAGTCTCATGAACCAGAGCTTTGACAAGCTCTAACACAGACCAGACACAGTGGGCCACACCTCTCAGCACTCCTGAGGCAGAGGCAGAGGCAGAGGCAGAGGCAGAGGCAGAGGCAGAGGCAGAGGCAGAGGCAGAGGCAGAGGCAGAGGCAGAGGCAGAGGCAGAGGCAGA
>NC_034597.1:22410331-22441029 GCF_900095145.1 Mus pahari | reverse complement strand
GTCTACAGAGTAAGTTCCAGGACAGCCAGGGCTACACAGAGAAACCCTGTCTCAAAAAAAAAAAAAAAAAAAAAAAAAAAAAAAAAAAAAAAGAATATCTAATGTACCATCAAGAAGCCAGGCATGGCTGGTTCTGAGTTGGCCCCTTCACGGCCCCATCTTCTCAGCTCTATGGTAGCCTCTGGGCCAGCAGTCTGTGGAGTATTGACAGTAAAAAAAACTCAGACTGGCATAAGGGCTAGCGCTCTGCACTTAGAACTTAGAATGTCCAGGAGCCAGGGAGCACTCTGGAAGAAGAAGCAGGAGGATGTCACACTGAATACCATGCTGGGCTATGTAGCCGAGACCCTGTGAAGGGAAGACTGGAAAGAGAGCTCAGAACTGAGACTTTGAATGCATTGGGCTAGATAGCCTCCACCCATACCTGAAATTAAGATGTGGAGGTGAGGGGCCTCACCTGTGCTCATTTGTAGTGTTAACAAGCCCAAAGACATGTCCATAATGGGGGAAGAGACCAGAACAGTTGACTGGGTCACAGGGAAGGAAGTGGGATCCTAGTTCCCTTGCTGGGGCTGGCTTTGGCCGACGCCTGCCCACTTGCCGCAAGCCACTGACCTCAAGCCAATGGCCTTGATGGGGTTCCCAGTACAGGGTGGTGATTGAGTCTCTACAGAAGCTTCTGGGCCAGGGGCATCTCTTGATCAGCCTCATTCTGGGAGCCGGTCCCCCATGGGGCGCCAAAGCACAGATCGCTAAGGGCAAGTAAGAGCTCCTCTGGGGGTATGAGCAGATCTCCTGGGGAACAGAGGAAGAGATGGAGTCTGTGGTGAGATGAGACTCTTTGTTCCCTGGCCTCTCCAGAGCCGATGCACGTGTAAGCTGGGCTTCGCTGGAGATGGCTACGAGTGCAGCCCCATTGACCCTTGTCGGGTGGGCAATGGCGGCTGCCACGGCCTGGTAAGTGGGTGTAAGGGCTCCAAACTCCTGGGAAGGGCCTGCTGCAACGGGTCATGTCTGTCTGACCTTAGCACTGGAATCTTGCTGAAGTGGCCTCTCCTTCACTCTAGCATAGGATAAAGCCTTTGTGCAGTGTTAGTAAGGTCCCCTAAGAGCCAGCCCAGTCCCCTCACTGTCCTACCCCAATCCTTGGTCCTCCACCCCCCCCCAAGCTCCTTGCTGCCCCTTGACCCCCTTCTGCCCTCCTATCGGACAGCAGCTCTGCCTTGCCCCTCCTACTTTCCGAAGCTCAGCTTCTGAAAGTCATGGCTATCTCTGTTGCTCTTTAGCCCTGGCTCCCCAAGTCCCTTGCTGTGACTGCTGAGGTGGTTTCTAGTGGCCCGTGCTCTGTGGTACTGGGAGCGGGCCTGCTGAGTGGGCTCTGTGAACACAGACAGGATAGCTGGAAGGGGCATAGAATGATGTAATGGCCACACAGGCCAGGGATGAGCAATATGGAGGGAGAGAAAGATGAGAACACCTGTTACCCAGCTTGTTATTTGGAAGATGAATGGAGGCTATAACTCTGTCTGTCATCTCTCTGTCTATTCCTTACCCCTTCCAGGCTACCTGCAAGGCAGTGGGGGGAGGCCAGAGGGTTTGCACATGCCCTCCTCATTTTGGTGGTGATGGCTTCAGTTGCTATGGAGACATCATCCAGGTAAGAGGCTCCCAGAGTTATCTTCTTCCCTTGTGCTGTCCTCTCTTGTGCCTGTTGGGAGGGGGATGCTTGGGGACTTGAATTTGTCCTTAGGTCTGTAACCTCGGCTTTTTTCTGCCCCTTTAGGAACTGGAGGCAAATGCCCACTTCTCTGCCTTCTCCCAGTGGTTCAAGGTAGGGTCAGGGCAGAATGCTAGGGTTGGGCTCATGTCTACCAGGCCTTCCTGGATACAGAAATGTCCATCTTTATCTCCCTGCTCCCACTCACTGTGTGCAGAATTCAAGCATCGCTCTTCCTGCCGACAGCAGACTCACAGCCCTGGTACCCTCTGAGTCCGCCATCCGTAGACTGAGCCTCGAGGACCAGGCCTTCTGGTTGCAGCCAAAGATGCTGCCAGAACTGGTCAGGTGGGGACAGCTGGGAAGGGCCATAGGGGGGATTCTGGGTAGGACCTTGGACCCTTCTCCACAAGGTTAAGAGAATCTGGTTCTTTGTTTACCATGTCTCCACAAAAGTGGGAGAGCCCATGCTGAAGGATCTTTGTAGATCCAACGCCCCCCAACTCTTCTCCTCAGGGCCCACTTTCTCCAGGGTGTCTTCTCAGAGGAGGAGCTGGCCCGGTTAAACGGTCAACAAGCAGCCACACTGAGTGCCACGACACGCTGGCAGATACACAACATCAGTGGGGTAAGAGATGTACTGTGGACTTGTGTGGGAGTTGGGGTGGTCCCATAGCTGAGCCCTGCCCCCAAACCAGAGAGCTCGCAGGAAATAAGCCTGGAGTCCCTTGCCCAAGGCTGATTCTGAGACTGTACACAGAACACATCATGGTCTCATTAGAAGCTGTGTGTGCCGGCAATGCCCTTCTCATGTGGGTACTGGTGAGGTCTATGCCTGTGCCTGGTAGAGTCTGAGGCTGTGAGAGAGCCAGCCTCTCTCACACATGCCCAGCAAGCCTGAGTTCTATCTGCTGCCTTCTAGAGAGTCTGGGTGCAGAATGCCACTGTGGATGTCCCCGACCTCCTTGCTACCAATGGCATCCTACACATTGTTAGCCAGGTACAGCGGGAGAAGGGAGTGCGGGGGACTTCCTAGGCCAGTAATGATGGGCTGACAGTCCCTCCTGCTCTACACCAGGTCTTGTTGCCTCCAAGAGGTGACATGCAGACCGGGCCCGGGTTGCTGCAGCAACTAAATAGCGTGCCTGCCTTCCGCCTCTTTGGGGAGCAGCTAAAGGTATAAAGAAGGCTCGTTCAAGGGGAATGAGCTCCCAGGAGGCTGCGGGGTGGGGTGGGGGTGGGGGTGGGCTGGTTGGCTCCCCGCAGCAGCTACCCTGCCTACCTCACTCCTTGTCTCTATCCTTAGCACCACAAACTGGTGGCCCAAATCGAGGCTGCCAAAGCCTACACCATCTTTGTGCCCACCAATCACTCTCTGGAGACCCAGGGCAACAACAGTGTCCTGGTGAGGCCTCGGGGGTGGGGAAGGGGAGCCTCTTATGCCATGGCAAAGGACCATGGTGGGGGAGGGCATGACACCCAGGGCACTCAAGAGTCTCAGAAACCCTGAACTGACCCCCTCCTGGCAGGGCATCGACACGGTGCGACATCACGTGATCCTCGGGGAGGCACTCTCTGTGGAGGTCCTGCGGAAAGGGGGACACCGCAACTCCCTCCTGGGCCCTGCCCACTGGCTGGTCTTCTACAACCACAGTGGCCAGGTTTGAAGGGCTGGGGTTAGTCCTCCCTTTCCAGGGGCTCTGCTTTTAGGACTCCCCTTTGAAGCTTCTCTACCTAGGAGACCCCAGCTTCTGCTCCCGGGAGACATCCCCCAATCTTTGGAGTTGCCCCCAACCCCTGAAGTATGCCCTTGTGTTCTTGTCTTGTCGCCTCTAAGACTGCGGGTGGTGGCAGTGGGTAGATAGATTCACCTTGCTCGTCTCCTTCCAGCCTGAGGTGAATCACATGCCACTGGAGGGCCCTTTGCTGGAAGCCCCAGGCAGCTCCCTCTTCGGACTGTCGGGGATCTTGGCAGTGGGTTCCAGCCGTTGCCTGCACAGCCATGCAGAGGCTCTTCGGGTGAGAAGCTGGGGCCAGAGGATATTACGGATCAGCCGCTGCAACTGGTGACGCGTGCCTTCCATCCCAGAACTCTAGAGGCTGCGGCAGGCAGATCTCTCAGGCTTGAGACCAGTCAGGGCTACATGGTGACACACTGTTTCAAAAACAAAGAAAAACAAAACACAAGAGCAGCAAGTGCTACTTAGTTAGTGCTAGTTAGTGCTGTTTAGTCTGCTGGTTAGTCTAGGTAGCAGGAAGGGTCTCTTGGCCAGTCTTGTTCTGGACCAACGGATACCTTGCCCTTCTTCCCCAGGAGAAATGCATAAACTGTACCCGGAAATTCCGCTGTACTCAAGGCTTCCAGCTGCAGGTGAGGCCGATCACAGCTCTGGACTTACTTCAATATTCCCGCTAATACCCCGTCCCCCGCCCTGGGGCAGCCACGCTGGGAACTAGCCTGTTATGGGCAGTTGCAACCACCAGCTAAGGCTGAGCCGCAGCCAAAGTTTGCTCAGAGGAGCTTCACCCTGGTCCGTCTGCCAGCCCCTTATCAGACCCGCCTGCCTTGGTCTCTACCTTTCCCTTTCTCTGTCCCCCTCATGTTTGTCTGTCCCGCTCGCTCTGACACTTGCAGCACGGTTGTTCATCTCCCACTTACTAACCTGTCTCTGCCCAAGCCACCAGATGACCCTCCCCATGTGTCTCCCACCCTAGGACACACCGAGGAAGAGCTGTGTCTACAGATCTGGGTTTTCTTTCTCCCGGGGCTGTTCCTACACCTGTGCCAAGAAGATCCAGGTTTGCTCCGAGGCGCCCCCTCACCCAGGGAGGAGAGGGCAGAGGAGCTCCACCTCCACCCCCGAGGAAGAGTTTAGACTGATTTCAAGAGCAGAGATGCTGAGCCTTCAACGAAGACAGCAAAACAAAGGCCTTGGGGATGTCCAAAATCAGAGGGCTACCGTTGGCCCTGTGTCTAACCCCTGGGGGGTGGGGATTGGAGAGAGATACAGGGTCACATCCCAGAGCTGGCCAAACCCAGCCAAACCCAGTGGCAGTAACCAAGCTTCCTGCTCCTGTGCACTCTATTCCGTCACAGTCCTGTTTGAGCCTACCCACACAGGGTAGGGTTGTGGAAGACATCCTCCACATCCTGCCTGATCTGGTCTACCCTCCCTGGGTCTGTGCTTCCAAGTTGTTCTGTCTTTTGTCTGCATGGCCCTGAGGTATTGTTACCTCCTCTCCCTGGCTAGCGACATCAATCCCAGCCTGGGCCTCTCTCCTTCCCTTCCCATTCCCCTGCCCCATACAGGTGCCCGACTGCTGCCCAGGCTTCTTTGGTACCCTGTGTGAGCCATGCCCAGGGGGTCTGGGTGGAGTGTGCTCAGGCCATGGGCAGTGCCAAGACAGGTTCCTGGGCAATGGGGAATGTCGCTGCCAAGAGGGGTTCCATGGGACAGCCTGTGAGATGTGTGAGCTGGGTCGCTATGGACCCACCTGCTCTGGAGGTGAGGTCTGCAGAGAGTAGGATGGTGGCCCTTGGGAAGGAGAGCAGACTGGGTACTGTACCATAAGGAGCAGACAAGTGACTCTTGTCCTTCCTTGTGCCACTTCCAGTATGTGACTGTGACCATGGGCTGTGCCAGGAGGGGCTGCGCGGGAATGGAAGCTGTGTCTGTCATGCGGGCTGGCAGGGTCTCCGCTGTGACCAGAGTAAGCAAGTCCCAGGGGGCTAGAGGCAAGGGACGAAAGGGAACAGTTCTTGTCTGAGTGACCGGAACCTTCTGTCCTGCTCTCAGAAACCACTGATCATCAATGTCCCAAGAAGTGTGATCCCAATGCCAAGTGAGTGAGCCCAACCTATGAGGGCGGCTGTGGGCGGGAGGGGACAGACACAGGCGACACAGGCTAAATGGCTGCCACCCCTCCCAGCTGCATCCAGGACTCCGCTGGAATCCCTGCTTGCGTCTGTGCTGCAGGATACTCGGGCAACGGCAGCTATTGCTCAGGTTGGCCCGGTGGACATCCTGGGCTCCACTTTGGAATGTGTGGGGTGGTTGTCCCATCTTCTCTCTAACCTTTCCTTTACCCCTCCCCCTGCCTGTTTCTCACAACTTCTGTCCCTAGAGGTGGACCCCTGTGCCTCTGGCCATGGGGGCTGCTCACCCTATGCCAACTGTACCAAGGTGGCTCCTGGGCAGCGGACATGCACCTGCCAGGATGGCTACACGGGCGACGGAGAGCTGTGCCAGGGTGAGGTGTCCCTCACCCGAGGGGACAGACATGTATGAGGGGAGGGTATTTTAGTGATCTGAGGCAGGCTAAGAAGGATTGAAGGTACAAAGGGTGTGTGGTGACATGGGGCCCAAATAGGAAGGAGGTGGGCACCTGGCGTTGAGGAGGGACAGATGAATGGCGGGGTCATCACGAGCTATTTCTCATCACGGTGTCTCTTCCCCTAGAAATAAACAGCTGTCTTGTCCACAATGGGGGCTGTCATGTTCATGCTGAGTGTATCCCCACAGGTCCCCAGCAGGTCAGTTGATGCCTGACACTGGGGCTTCCATTCAGAGCAGGTCTGGGGTGGCCCTTTTGTTTGGGGCTCTCTGCAACCACAGTGATCAGGATTTGTGACAGGTCTCCTGCAGCTGCCGTGAGGGCTACAGTGGCGATGGCATGCAGACTTGCAGGCTTCTGGACCCCTGTTCCCAGGTCAGGCCCTCACATCCTATCACGTCTGTCCAGGAAAGGGGACGGAGGGTAGGAAGAGTCCTCTTCGTCCCCAGAATGGCTCCAGGGCCTCCCTTACCCAAGCTCAAGTCCAGCCGGTAGAGACAAAGCTTTGAGTGTTGAGCAGGGACGTGAGGCATCTCCCCTAAGGCTGGTGATTCGGAGGTGGCAGGACACCACCACTGCCTTCTCTTCCTTCCTCTCTCACTCTCAGAACAATGGAGGCTGCAGTCCTTATGCTGTGTGCAAAAGCACGGGAGATGGCCAGAGGACGTGTTCCTGTGACGCAACACATACGGTGGGGGACGGCATCACCTGTCACGGGCGAGTTGGACTGGTAATATTCCCAAGCCTGACCCAGACTTGATTGTGGTTCCGCCTCATGAACCTGAACAGCAATCTTAGCTAAGACCCCATATTCAATTCTGATCCTTGACCATGACCCCATGACCCTGAAGCTGACCTTTAATTCTTCCTGGCCTAAAACTCACCTACATCACATGAAAACCATCCTGACCCTGGCTCAGAACCCTCCCTGGCTTTCCTTTCCTTGTCTCTGCCTTGGCCAGACCTTGGGTTGTTGGTGCTAGGACTGGCACCAACCCCTGAATGGGGGGTCGCCCAAAATCTGAGCTGACCCTCGATCCCCCAGGAGCTTCTACGGAACAAGTATGCCTCCTTCTTCAGCCTCCACCTCCTGGTGAGTATCCAGCCTGGGCCCCGAGACCTGCCGGGCAAGCTCCAACTGGCTCTGGGCCCCTATGATCCCATCTGGTTGAAGGGTTGGCTGGCCCGGTCTCTCTCAGGATTAAGTTTTTCCCAGAAGATCCTGAGAAGTTCCTGTTGGTTCCAGATCACCCCTCCTGTGCTCAAGTTGTTTTCCTGTCTCCGCAGGAATACAAGGAGCTCAAGGGTGACGGGCCTTTCACCGTCTTCGTGCCACATGCTGACTTAATAAGCAACATGTCACAGGTATACAGCCCTGGAAGCAGACCGGAGAGGGATGAATACTCTAGTCATGGCAGGGGCAGAGGTGACAATCGTCGGCTCCCACTGTCTTCATGACTCCATGCTAGGATGAGCTGGCTAGGATACGGGCCCATCGCCAGCTTGTGTTTCGCTACCACGTGGTTGGCTGCCAGAAGCTGTGGAGCCAAGAGATGCTGGACCAGGGCTATGTCACTACACTGTCTGGACACACCCTGCGTGTTAGTGAGAGGGAGGTGAGCTCTACACTGTTGGTCCTACTGCCCGGTTAGGATTCAGTCCCCGTGCCCTGTCTCCATTCCTTTAATACTCAGCCTAGATCTGAAATAAGAAGGAGGGAGATTAGTACTGGCCTGCCCCAACCTGGGACTCTCAAGGTAAGCTGGTACCAGCACCAAGTTCCCACAATGCCAAGCTTAGTATGGTGCCTTGTGTAGGCTTCTCAGTGAGATGGAAGCCCTACCACCTGTCTTGATTCTGCCCTTGACCAACTCACCTTCAACCTCAACGTGCAGGACTGGCTATCATCTCAGGCCCTGCTCTGTCCTTGGCACACCCCATAGCTTTAAGCACTCGACTGATCAATGCAACTGTGCGCCTCCCACAGGGCAGCATTTATCTCAATGATTTTGCTCGGGTGGTAAGCAGCGATCTCGAGGTGGTGAACGGTGTTCTGCACTTCATCGACAACGTCCTGCTGCCGCCAGATGTGCTACACTGGGAGTCTGGTGCTATCCCAATCCCTCGGGTATGGCTGGGCAAGAACCCGGGGCTGGGTGGCAGGCTGGGATCTCCTCTTCCCACCTGACCATGTGGCTTATGCGCACTCTTTCCCAGAGAAATGTCACTGCCGCTGCTGAAAGCTTCGGCTACAAGATCTTCAGCCGCCTGTTGACGGTACTGTTCTCATGACCGTGGGGCCTGCCAATGTGTGCAGTGTGCATGTGTGTATATGTGTGCAATGTGTGTGAGTGAGGGTTAATGCGTGTGTGCAACCATTATGTAGGCTTACGTCTTTCTGGGAACGAATATGCCTATGTAAATTTCCTTGTACAATGTAAGAGCCTCCCAATGTGGGCACACATGAAGAAGTATGCAACCAAGGTGTGTGGAAAGTTACCCCTGCACGGATACCCGTAAACAGTGGCTCCCCTGCCCACAATTTCAATTTTATATTCAATCATGTTGGCAAGATGTCTCCTTGGGTGAGCTTGCGGCCAAGCAGGAGAAAACCCACTCCTGCAGGGTCTCCCCGTGTGCAGGGGCAGGCGTGTTCCTTCCCCTGCATCTCATACACACAAACAAAAGCAGGTTAAGTATAAAAAGTATTAAACTGAAAAACACAGAAATAGCTCGGGTTTTTTAAATATTCAAAATTTGTATTTGTTTTTGTTGCAAATTATTTAAAATTTTTCATGGTACATGATACAGTGTTTTGTAAAGAGTTTTTTGTTTTTGTTTTTGTTTTATTTATTTTTTGGTTTCTCGAGACAGGGTTTCTCTGTGTAGCCCTGGCTGTCCTGGAACTCACTCTGTAGACCAGGCTGGCCTCGAACTCAGAAATCCTCCTGCCTCTGCCTCCTGAGTGCTGGGATTAAAGGCGTGCGCCACCAGCCCGGCCGTAAAGAATATTTTTAGGCAAACATTACCTGTGGGTATGTTCCCTGATCCCTTCCAACCCACCTCTGCCCCTCCTTTTTAATCCTGTGCTTCCCTTGTCAGTTTCATATTCACTTAAATCACATATACACATGACTTTATGATTCTATCCATAATCTAGAAACCACCAATGAGAGAAAAAACACACAATAGTTGTTTTTCTGAGACCTGTTTAATTCACTTAATGTTATTACCTGCAGTTACATCCATCTTTCTGAGAATATATAACACTCTTTATTTTGGAAAAAAATTACTTTATATGCATAGTGATTTTTATGATTTATTTTCATTTTATATTCATCGGTGTTTTGCCTGCATGTATGTCTGTGTCAGATTTCTTTGAACTGGAGTTACATAGGAGGAGGAAGGAATTATTTCAGAACTAAGGCAAATTTGTGTGCGCTGCCATGTGGGTGCTGGGAATTGAACCTGGGTCCTCTGGTAGAGGAGCCAGTGCTCTTAACCACTGAGCCATCTCTCCAGCCCTGTTGATCCCGTATTCGTATTGTTTCTAGTTTATAGATAATACTTTATCCCAGGTAAAAAGTATATGTATATTTCATATAAGTATGGTTCATACATACGGCTCACTGTAATTGAAGACCTCTGTGGGGCTCTTTGGACCTGCAGATGAGGGAGTGATTGTCCAGAATGTCTGCAGATAAGCATGGCTAGTTCTCAGTGCCTGGGTCTCTCGGGACCTCCTTTCTGTGGTCCAGTCTCATCTCCAGCTGTCACACTGTTGCTGAACCCACAGGTGGCTGGCCTCCTGCCCATGCTTCACGATGCATCCCATCGCCCCTTCACTATGCTGTGGCCCACAGATTCTGCCCTGCAAGCCCTGCCTCCTGATCGGAAGAACTGGCTCTACCACGAGGACCACCGTGACAAACTGGCAGCCATTTTGCGGGGTCATATGATTCGCAACATTGAGGTGGGTGCACACCTGAGCTTTGGTCCCTGTAGCCTACATACCCAACTCCAGTCACATCTCCATTTATTTAGGCCTTGGCGTCTGACCTACCCAACCTGGGCCAACTCCGAACCATGCACGGAAACACCATCTCTTTCTCTTGCGGTCTTACCCGGCCTGTGAGTCTAGGGAGAGGGCTTGGTTAAGGAAAGCAAGCAGGGAGGTTAGGGCCTGCAATACCCATGAACCCTGTATCTTCCCCCTTTAGGGTGAGCTCATAGTAGGTGAAGACGAAGCCCGCATTGTGCAACGGCACTTGATCTTTGAAGGTGGCCTGGCTTATGGCATTGACCAGCTGCTGGAGCCACCTGACCTTGGTGCCCGCTGTGATCGCTTTGAACCCCAGACACTCCAAATGGTGAGGGAGGCCACAGGCCACAGGTGCATGGCGGGGCCCAGCCCACCTGTCCCATCCTGTCCATCCACCTGACCCTGCAGTGTTGGCCTCCATCCCCTCCAGAAGACTTGCAGCATCTGTGGGCTGGAGCCGCCCTGTCCTCGGGGCTCACGGGAGCAGGTGAGGGGCAGGAGGCTGACTTGAGGGTTGGGGAAGAGGCAGAGCACCATCAATCAAGCTCAGGCTGTGGCCTGACTCCTTTTGACCCAGGGCAGCCCTGAGACCTGCTGGCGTCACTACTCCAAGTTCTGGACAACTCCACTGCACTCCATCCCAATGCGTGGAGCTTACTGGATACCGTCTAGTTTTTGGAACCGTAACCACATGGGGAGGGGCTGCCACCGCAACTGTGTCACCACCGTTTGGAAACCCAGCTGTTGCCCTGGTCACTATGGCATTAACTGCCACGGTAAGGATCCAGAGAGTTACAGACAACCTGACCAGTTTCTCTAGTTCCCAAGATGACCAAAGACAAAGCTCTAGTCATCACCCTTAAGATAGGATATTGGGGGCTGGAGAGATGGCTCAGAGGTTAAGAGCACTGGCTGCTCTTCCAGAGGACCCAAGCACCTACTGGGACCCTCTTCTGGCATGCAGGTTTACATGCAGATAGAGCAAAAAAAAAAAAAAAAAGGATATTGGGGTGCCATAGGGTGGGGGAATGCATAAGAAGTGGGGGGAGGTATACAGAAGATTTGTATCTGGTGTGGAATGCTGAAGGTTTGGGCATTCTCTGGGTTTGGTGTGGTCTCAGTGGTATGGGGACATGAGTGGACTGATACTCCTTGGAGAGCCTTGGCTGGCGCATGATAGGCACAGATGGCAGAGCCGGATGCAAGTGTGTGTGTTCTTATGAGAGTCTGGTCCCATTTCACATCTACACTATTCCCTAGCTTGCCCCGGTGGCCCCAGAAGCCCCTGCAGTGACCATGGCGTGTGCCTGGATGGCATACGCGGAAGTGGGCAGTGTAATTGCCACCCGGGTTTTGCTGGGACAGCCTGTGAACTCTGTGCCCCAGGTGCCTTTGGACCCCAGTGTCAAGGTAAGCTCTCTATTCCCTGTCCCATTCTATCCTGCCCCAGTTTCTTTGCCCCGTGTGTCACCTTGTCCTTCTCCCCAGCTTGCCGCTGTACCCAACATGGCCGTTGTGATGAAGGTCTCGGGGGCTCTGGCTCCTGCTTCTGCGATGAAGGCTGGACAGGGGCACGCTGTGAAGTGCAGCTGGGTGAGTAGCCCTTGAACCTGTGCCTGTGCAGCATATGTGTAGACACTATGTGTGTGTACATGCCCTGGCTGCACACTTGGGTGGAGGCCCCAAGGGTGGCTGGGAGACACAGCTACTGACCTGATCATATGGGATGGGTCCTGGGACAGAGTTGCAGCCTGTGTGCACCCCACCATGTGCACCCCAGGCCGTGTGCCGTCTGGGCAACAGCTGTGAGTGCAGCCTGGGCTACGAAGGGGATGGCCGTGTGTGCACAGGTAAGCCGTGACTGGCAGGTAGGATGCCCTGGACCCACCCTAGGACCTGGCTCAACCACTTCTTCCTTGCCCCCCAGTGGCAGACCTGTGCCAGAAGGGGCATGGTGGCTGCAGTAAGCATGCCAACTGCAGCCAGGTGGGGACAGTGGTCACCTGTACCTGCCTGCCTGACTATGAGGGTGACGGTTGGAGCTGCCGAGCTCGGGACCCCTGCTTGGATGGCCACCGTGGAGGTTGCAGCGAGCACGCTGACTGCCTCAACACCGGTCCGGTAAGCAGTGGGGGGGAGCCAAGCAGCCTGTGTGCAGAAGCCCCACCCTCCCAGCCTCTGTGAGACATCCACACTCTCTGCCCACAGAACACACGGCGCTGTGAATGCCACATAGGCTACGTGGGTGATGGGCTGCAGTGTCTAGAGGAGCTTGAACCCCCTGTGGACCGATGCTTGGGACAGTCATCACCTTGCCACCTAGACGCTTTGTGCACTGACCTACATTTCCAGGGTGTGCTTGCTAACCCTGCCCTGACCCCACTGCGTTATCCCCGGCTACTGTGGTATTTATTAATCACACAACCCCTTTCTTTCTGCAGAAAAACAGGCTGGTGTCTTTCACATCCAGGCCACCAGTGGCCCTTATGGTCTGACCTTCTCAGAGGCCACGGAAGCCTGTGAGGGCCAGGGAGCCGTCCTTGCTTCGCTCCCTCAACTCTCTGCCGCCCAGCAGGTGCTCAGGTCTCGGGGGTTAGGAGCTGAGCCTGCGGAAGCCCGCTGAGTTGGGCTTGGGTCTCAGCCTCTCCTGCCTTTACAGCTAGGTTTTCATGTCTGCTTTGTGGGCTGGTTGGCCAACGGCTCTGCTGCCCACCCTGTCGTCACCCCAGCGGCCGACTGTGGTAATAACCGTGTAGGTGTAATTAGCCTTGGCGTCCGTAAGAACCTCTCGGAGCGCTGGGATGCTTACTGTTACCGCGTGCAAGGTATGTCCCTCCCGCTGATCTCTGCCTACCCTTGGCCCCTGGACCCCTTAATAAGCCTCTGTGAACCACTGACCCGCCTTTCCTGCAGACGTGGCCTGCCAGTGTCGGGCCGGCTTCGTGGGTGACGGGATCAGCACGTGCAACGGGAAACTGCTTGATGTCTTGGCCGCCACCGCCAACTTCTCCACCTTCTACGGGGTGTGCAGGGGCCCAGCCTCAGAAGCGGAAATGCAAGTGGTTGGGATCCTTAGAGAGAGCTTACCCACAGCCCCATCTCCTCATCCCCAGATGCTGCTGGGCTATGCCAATGCCACCCAGAGAGGTCTTGAATTTATGGATTTCCTGGAGGATGAGCTCACCTACAAGACACTCTTCGTTCCTGTCAACGAAGGCTTTGAGGACAACATGGTAATGGCAGGGGCCTTGGGCAGTTTGCTTCTCTCCAGGCGGCCCAACCCAACAGGTCTTGCTCTGCTCATAGACGCTGAGTGGTCCAGATCTAGAACTCCACGCTTCTAACGCCACCTTTCTGAGTGTCAACGCCAGTCGGGGAACATTGCTTCCTGCCCACTCAGGTCTTAGCCTCTTCATAGGTGACACGGGCCGTGACAACACTTCTGGGGTTCCTCTGGTGAGTCTGCCTCAACTGAAACGCTACTGACTCAGCCCTCGCTTACCGGAACGCAGGGCCTGACTGCAGTTTCTCCATAGGCCCCGGGGGCAGTCGTGGTCAGCCACGTTATCGCATGGGACATCATGGCTTTTAACGGCATCATTCACGCTCTGGCCAGCCCCCTGCTCATGCCCCCCCAGACTGTGAGTATGGGGGAGGGGAAGACACGGCCTCAAGCGGGGAGGCAGGAGCGTCTCTGGCCCGGGTCCTCGACTTCGCCTTTCTCCTTACAGAGGGCGGTGCTGGGATCTGAGCCTCCCCCTGTGGCGTTAAGCTTGGGGGTTGTGGTGACTTCTGGAACACTGCTGGGGCTGGTAGCGGGAGCTCTCTACCTGCGTGCCCGAGGCAAGCCTCCAGGTTTCAGCTTCTCTGCCTTCCAGGTAAAGAGTGGTCGAGGAGGTAGGCGGGTGGCCCGTCCTTGTGTCTTGTTGGGGGGTGGGGTGGGGCGGGGCAGGCTTACTAGTCAATACTCCTCTTACAGGCAGAAGATAACGCAGATGATGACTTCTCCCCATGGCAAGAAGCGACCAGCCCAACCCTGGTTTCTGTCCCCAACCCTGTTTTTGGCAGCAGTGACATCTTTTGTGAACCCTTTGATGTGAGTGTGGGGTACGAAGTGTGCTGGCTGGCGGGGGTCAGTGAGGACTGGCCCTGGGCCTAGCCTTGCTTAGCTGCATCCTGCCTCCCTTTCTGCAGGATTCAGTCCTGGAGGAGGACTTCCCCGACACCCAGAGGGTCCTCAAGGTCAAATGACAAGCTGGAATGAAGCCGAGGCTCTGGGACGACACAGACCACTTTTATTGCCTATCAGGGTGGCTGAGGGGGCCAATGGTCTGTCCAGGACAATAAAAGT
The DNA here is from genome assembly GCF_900095145.1 of Mus pahari. Classification (NCBI taxonomy): domain Eukaryota; kingdom Metazoa; phylum Chordata; class Mammalia; order Rodentia; family Muridae; genus Mus; species Mus pahari. The sequence continues at coordinate 22,426,584 of NC_034597.1, read as the reverse complement.
GCCCTTAGCGGATGTGGGCCATGTCACCAAGAAAGGGTGTCTTCATGCAGCCGGTGCACAGCTGGTCCATCCAGAGGGGTGCCTCGTGCTGCAGGGGTGTGCGGCGCGGGTAGAAGGTGAAGTCTACGCGGTAGTTGAGCAGGCAGCTGAGAGAGGCCATGTAGAGGTCGGAGAAGCGCACGAGGCGCCGGGAGAAGTAGGTAGGGTTGTGGAAGGTGCGGAAGATGCTCCCGAACTGAGCGTTGAACAGGGCCTTTGTGATGCATCTAGGGAGAGAAACGCGATGCATGCCAGTCAGTCTGCCAGCCAGCGTGCAGACTGAAGAGGCTGGGGCGGGCTCTCTGCTCACCTCAGTTCTTGCCGCTCCTTCATCCAGGTAGCCAGCACCTGCCGTGACTCTGCATCCTGATAGGTCTGGGGAGACACGGTGGGGGTGGGGTGGGGGGAGAGGTGGTGAGCACATACGGAGGAGCAGCGGAGGAGCAGCGGAGGAGCAGCCGCTGCACTGTGGCAGAGGCGGTTCTGATCCAGCAGCTTCCCCCTCCGCCCACCTGCATGCGCTCCAGCAGCCCAGTGAGAGCCTGCTGCCAGGTCAGCGAGTGCATGTACTGCTCCGTGTTGATGATGCGGATCTCGCGCTCCAGCTCAGGGATGATGGCTCCCGTGCGCCAGCCGTGCCGCAGCATGAGATCCTGGGGGGGGGGGTGTTGAAGGATGGGAGGTGGGCCTCAGCACCAGCTGCGAGGGCTCCCTTCCCTCCCTGGGTAAAAGTCCACAGAGCCGAGCCGAGCCCCTCACCGCCAGGTCACTGTAAAGGTGGTCACCGAAGTAGAGCACACGCGGCCCTCGCCATTCCGTCAGACGAAGAAAATCAAACAGGTTTCCCTGGGGAGCAGAGTGGGGACACTGCTGAGCCAACTGTGCTCCGGAATGGCGGTGGGAGCCAGGCTTTGTCCTTCACCAGTCCTCCCAACTCTCCCGAGGCAGCTCGAGCCAGCCGGATGCTGGGCTGCCCTTTCCCGTGGCCTCTCTGCTCTGTGGCCCTTAAGCTTCCCCCTTCCAATAGGAAGGGGGTGGGGTCTCGCCTGCGGCAGAAACACCTCTTGTAAGGGTGGACTGGCCCAAGGGCTGCTTACAGTGGCCTTTCACCTTCCCAGGCAAGGGCTTTAGTCCCTGTCTGTGAGAAACAAACCCTAGGGAGGACCCCAGACCCTGCAGCAAAGGGACCTTAAGTTCCCATAAATCTCTACCCAAGGGACCCTGCGGGACAACTTGTAGAGATTACTGGCAGGCCATGTGTTCTTCCTGCTCCAAAGCCAGGAAAAGATGAAAATGTGGAGGCACAGACATAACTGAGGAAGCTTGGGCATGGGTGGGGGTGGGGCAGAGGGGGTCAGAGTTTGGAAGGACAGCAGCTACCAGAGGCGCCACACTCCAGGGTGGGGATGAGCACTCAGCGAGCCTCACAGAGATGGGAACTGGTGCTGCGGGCGGGCAGCGGGCGGGCAGCGGGCGGGCGGGCGTGGAAGAACTGAACTGAGAAGCAAGGGTATCAGCTGAAGAGAAGACAGATGAGAGGGGGCAGCAGAAAGGCTTTGGGGGACATGGCCCCTAGGTCAAACATCTCAAGGGGCAGCTGAGGAGGGGGGGAAGAAAGATAAAGACATAGGGAAAGGGAACTGAGAACCAAATGGGACCTAATACACAGTGTCGGGCCTGAGAGCCGTCAAGGAAGAAGTCACCTCCCCCCAAAGAGGGCCGCCACAGTTGGATGCTAAGATGAGGGCATTGCCCTCAGAGCTGTGGGCTCGAGATCAGGGCGCAGCAGTGTGGGATGCTGAGCAGGACAGGAGTGGCAATGTGCCTGTCAGCTGACCTGTGGCATCTCCGGTGCCCCAAATCTGGCCTCTCTTCCTAGCTACACAGAAAATGTGTGTGTATGTGTGTGCCTCAATTCATAAACTGTCTCGACAGGCCCACCGCAGGGTTTCAGCCAGGTTGGTTTTGCCTGTAGCAGCATTCAGTGACAACTGTTCATGGTATAAAGGACACTAGAGGAAAGCAGGACCTAGGAGATGAGGCCAGGGCTCCTAGGCCACTGTGCAGGCACGTGACCAAAAGGCCACGCTATCGCTTAGTATCAGTATATCCCCTGCTATCTAGCTTCCTTCCTAACAGACCTGCCCTGGTGCCATGGGCTCTAGCCACACAGTGCCCTGGTGCCGTGGGCTCTAGTCCCATTGTGCAAGCCTGGTCAAGGCTGGGAGGCGTCCCTGTCCAGTCCAGGGCTGACCACCAGGCACCGTCCTTACCTGCCGATAGATCTTGCCCTTCTCTAGGCGAGTGATACGGTCCCAGTGGAGGGAGCCCTTCTCGTCAAGCTTGCGAAAAGGCCTGCGTGAAGAGCAAAGGACCCGATTTGCAGTCGGAGACAGAGCCAGGCTAGGTAACTCCCTCCTTATCCCTGGAAAGGCCCATCCGCTCAACTAGGACCCTGACCAGCAAGGGGGTATCTTTATCTAAGCACACAGAGTACTTAGTCAAGGCCCCCTGGGTTTTGTGCCCGTGTCTTTTCCTTGGCGTGGTGCCCCCATCTTCCTCCCACAAGCCCATATGCCCTGCTACATCCATACTTGCGCCGGTCAGTGAAAAAGTTGGGTTTGTCTGCCTGGACAATGACCACGTCGAAGAGTTGGCGCCAGTCGGGACCTACCATGTGCCGCATACCTTTGTCCCTGTGTGGAGGTGGCACTGGCTATAGGAGGTCTGGGAGCAGCACTGTGCTGACCAACTCCCAGCTCCCTGCATATCCTCCTAGCGTGGGCCCAGACTCACACAAAGCTGAAGGGACTGTTGGTAATGAGGAACAGCTGCTTCCCGTGGGCCACCAGGCGGCTCAGCACGGCAAAAGTCTCATCTCCCCTCAGGATGTACTTCTCTGAAAGGGAAGACGGGTGTGCAAGGGCCAGGTCTGTGACCTCTGCTCAGGCAGGCCACGGTAACGGCTACTGTCCACCCTTACCCATGTCTTGCTCAATCCACTGGTACATGAGGCCCTTCACGTGAACATCCCGGATAGCGTCCTGGAGGGGACAAGGGGATGGATGGTGGGGATATGCTAGAGAGGAAGGCCTACCGTGTCGCAGACAGACGTCGTCTCATCTAAGGGACAGTCCCCACATCCTCTCACCGTCACATCCTTGTAGAGGTGTACTTGGTCAAACTCCAGGCCGTGGCCCAGAAAGTAGTCCACCACACAGGACAGCAGAGCCATCTCTGGGAGTGAGAAGATGTCCATGAACTGCTTGATAGACGGGCCCTGGGGAGGGAGTCAACTCTCAGCCACCATGCCAACGACTAGAGACCGGGAGATCAAAATCCCTGGTCTGGGTGCTTCGGGCAACGGCAAGGTGGTGCGGGTTACCTTGCCATAGAAGCCACTCATCTGGTACAGTGGGATGTGCTGGGTGCCCCCGTACAGGTCGATCACTTCGTCATCCGGCACAGGCTGGAGGCCCCTGAGTTGGGAGTGAGTCAAGGGACAGGTGCCCGCAGCCCAAGCCCAAGCCCAAGCAGTGGTATAGCATAGGGACAAGGGCAGGATTAGGGTGGACCCAGCACTAACCTGTAGGCCGTTCCCAGTTGTACATAATGAAACGCGTCAATTTTCATCAGAAGGCTCTGGGGGGGGGGGACAGGGCCAATGGTGAGGGAGGTGTCTCCCTGAACCAGCATCTCCTGGTACCTCCCAACCCTCAGCAACAAAAACTCCACCAGATGCTAGTAGGGGGGGAAGCTACAACTGAAGTGGGGTTGGTCTGATGAGGAGAGATGGAGGTTGAAGAGGCTGGCCCTGTTCCCATCTAGTCAGGAGGGGGTCAGTCAGTGCCTAGCCACTCACCTTCTGAATGTCGTAGTGCAGGCCACGGATGGCAAAGCTGGGGTCATAGTCATACTTCCGAATCCCCTCAGGATACTGTTGGGCAAAAAGCCAGTAGCAGTGCCAGCCCCCAGCCCAGGATACCAGGGAAACGCCAGGACTCAGTCTGGGGCAGAGGTCACACTCCATCCTGTTGGTCTCACCTTGTAGTGCTCTATCAAGATGTCCCGGGCAGCATTGAAGATCTCAGGGTGCAGCGCATCTGCATACTGGGCCAGCGTGTAGTCGTAGTCAAAGCCATAGACTTCGACGTCACTCAGGCTGATCTCATTGTTGGCATAAATAGCTGCGGGGTTTAGCAGGCTGCAGACCTCGGGGGGCAGAAGGTCTACAGGGAAGGAGAACCAAGAAGGCAGGACCATCACCATTGTCTCAGTTATGGCAAATGGCCCAAGTGCTTGTGGCTACCTGCCCCCATGCGCCCCACAAGACATCTTAGCCATTGTAGTAGAGACCAGAGAAGGAACCGGCCAAGGTTAGGCAGAATTGGCAACGGGCTAGCCTGCTTCCTCTGGGGACTGGGTCAGAGTCTCAGGCCTCCCCTTTCTGTTAATCACCTGCAGTGCACCATGGATTCTGGACCCGGGTCTCTCCCAGGCTGGTTACTAAGTCCTACCAGACATGGGCATGTGGGACCCCTGGCAGCAGTCCTCAGAAGTCATACCCACGCTCAAACCCCGTCCGCTGGCCTCACCACTTCCTTGAGGTCATCTGCCGAGGGCAGCGACATGTGGGGACTGAGGACTCCTCCCATAGGGTACTTGCTCTCTTCTGACCCGACTGGAGGCCGAGGCCATGAATGCTGCTTTTCCACTTTACCAAGGGCTGGGGATGAGGCCCAGGAACATTACAGGGGCAGAGAACCCATGGGGCTGCCAACTTGGCACACCTGCCATAGCCCGGGAGAGTAAGGCCCCTCTAATCGGATTTCAACTGCTTGCCAGACCACATAATGACATTCCCGGGTTTCAGCCAGGGAACATTGCTAATTACCACAGTCGGGACGGAAGATGTCGGGGGTTTTGGGGACACAAGCCAGCTCTCTTCTAGTGATCGTCACAAAAGCTTCAAAAAGATTCACAGAGGGAAGCTAAGCCCTGTACTATGCCAAGAAGGTTCTGGGGCCCTAGGCCCGTCTGCTTTGTCTTCCCATCTGGAGAGTGGGTAAAGTGGACGGAGAAGGAGGACATGATGTGATGGGGAGGTGAGTCAGGCAGGGTCAGGTCCTCCCTTGCACGTCTGTGAATTCAAGAACGTTTAACTTAGCCCCGGGCTAAGGGAATAAAGTCGGAACCAACCTACTTCGTGCCGTATTTCTGCTCTGAACCTATGCAATATGCAGGGTCAGACGTGCCTGAGCGAGAAGCCATGCCCTGGGTTACTTCTAGAGCAGAAGAAAGGGAAGAGGCAGGAGGAGGCACTTGATGTCCAAGTCTCCAGGGAAGCTGTCAGCCACACGAATCCTGATCACAAAGCAAAACTCTCTGGCTCCACAGCACGTCTAGCGGCTGCTGCTCTGTGCAGACACCTCCTCTACGTGCTGGGCTGTTGCCTCAGAGGCCCCTCTGGAACACAGGGCTCCGCCCCCATTTCCTTTAGTGTCAAGTACAGGGTGTAGGTGCGGGAACAGGTGTGGCTGGTTCCTCTGGTGGCCTCAGCCAGCTAGTACAGAGCAGCTCTTCTGAAGATTCCCAAGTGTGGATCTTCACAGGAATGTATGTGCTCTCTCTAAAGAACAGCCTCAGAGACACCCCTTCCTCTCTGTCACCAGGACCCTGGGCCTCAGCCACCCACATAGCTGAATAGTTCCACCTCCACTCCTGGATGTCAACTTTGTTTACGAGTTGCCTGTGTCCAGAGTACCCCTGGGTCAGGAAGCACAGGCATGGCCTTTGTGGGTCCAAGCAGAGTTCTGACTACGTCTTGCCTCTGCTTTTAAGGGTCTTCTCAGGGGGATATAAACCCTCCTGGGAACAAGTAGGATGGGCAAGAAGCCCACAGTGCCTGCTTACTTACCCCATTTCTGGACCAAGGAAATCATAGCTTTGGGGCGTGGGGTAAGTCATGACCAGAGGCGGTCTGCGGTTTATGATTTTACTCTCAAGCCCCTGACCTCCTCTCTTCGGGTTCTACGGCTCTGGTAGTTACCACTTGTGAGTCTTAAAACTCATCTCCTTCCCTCCTCCAATCCCATGAAGAAGTCACACTGCCACCTCCGGTGCCCAGAAAAGAACTAAGCTTGGCAAAGGTACCCAATCAAACCCCCCCAGTACCCAGCACCTAATGAGATGCACATTCAGACCACTCCGCCTGCTTTCATCACTCTTCTTTGCCTAGCCTTCTCGTCCCATGAGGCCAGGCAGTTTAGGTGACGGCCCTTCTCCACTGCTCTCTGAAGGGCTACTAGCCCTGGCCCTAAAACCTAGCCTGAGGGGGGCGGGCGTCAGGGGTCAGAGGCATGAAGCTAGCTCACCCTGGCATGGCAGTGGAAGTGACCCTGCACACAAGAACTCACAGAGCGTGTAAGGGGCTGAAGATAAGGAAGAGGCCAGAAGGGTGTTCTCAGTGGCGCCTCCCACCCCCAAACCTCCAAGGTAGGCTCCTCAGGCCACTCAGAGGGACTATTCTAGGTGCAGAACATTGACTTCTTAAATAATCCTGGTCACCCTGCAATAGTCCCAATCCTTAAGAGCAACGATTCTGGAGAGGTCTCAAGTAATCTGACTGCAGCAGGGTGTCAAGAGGTGAACTCTGGCCAGCGTCCAGCTCTCCTCACAGCTGGAGTGGAAACCCTAGTCCAGTCACAGCTGGAACCTCCCTGTCAGGGCTACTCTGTCTTATCAGACAATGCAAGCCACATCACCCCCTGGGGCTTCCTGCAGAAGCTCCCCAGGCTCCTGCTTGGTCTCGTTCTTTCTGAGTCATCAACGCAATTCTGGGACAGAGCACTGAGGGTCTTCAGAGGGTGTGAAGCCGAGGGTCACCCTGCTGGGCAGTGATAGGGGCCACAGCCCAGACCACATCTATCGGAGGCAGAGGCAGGGCCCCACCAGACCCACCCAGACCAATGGACAGAGGTTCGGCGCTCAGATCTCCAGCCGCATCAGCCCATTCCAAGGGAATGATTAGGAGAGGGTTAAGTGCCTTGTGCAGTTCTAGCTGAGGCTACAGCAACTCCCGCGGGGTTGCAGGGGGGCTACAGTAACTTTTCTGTTCCTCCGAGTGTTTAGAGTGCAGTAGACCGCCAGAGGCAAGCCAAGAGGTGCCTGCAATGTCCGGCTGGTGTCACCTTACGTCGTGCCATCTGTGAGCACGGCTCAGTCTTTGTCCACACACTGCAACTAAGGGCCAGAGGAGAACGAGGGGTTCTACCGCTACAGCCCGCAGATTGGACCCAGGAGCAAGACCAGAGGGGCCGCGTGCGCAGCGACCGCTCCAGGCATTCCAAGCTCCTGCGGCCAGAAAACAAAAAAGCCCCACTCGCCCCAGGAGTAGCGTTGTCCTGCAGAGGCACCCCCTAACAACCCGATGGAGCCTTTTCTAAACGCCATTTGGACCTCAAGTTTTGGGACCCCGGAGAGCCCCCACCAAGCGTCCTTCACCCCGGACGGTGCCCTGGCCGTCTGTTGGGCACCGTTCGTCTGACGACCTACGGCTCACTGCCCACCCGGCGTCACCCACCGTGCACCAGCCTCCGCATGTCCTGGTAACGAGCCCATAAGTGCGCGCTGAGGTCCGCGCCGTCTGCGGGCGCCGAGCGCGGGGTGCTGGGGCAGTGGGCTCCGGGACCCGGCGGGCCGCAGCCAGGGCAGGAGGGTGAGGACGAGGCGGCCCGCGGTCCGCCGTGGCCTCTGCACAGCAGCCAGCGCCTAGCTGTCGCCCGCAGTCCCGCACCCGCCATGCCCCCTGCGCGCTACCCCGGCCGCCCTCCGCCCGTCCGCTGGCCCGCCTGCCCGCCGCCCTCCGACTGCCCGCCCGCCACCGTGGCCGCGTGCTTCTCAAGGCGGCCGGCCAATGGGGGAGGCGCGCGGAGCCCATCCGGCCAATGGACGCACCACTCGGCCCAGGGGGCGGGAGGTCTCCGGGACGGGGCGGAGCGGGCTCCGACCCCCGCCTCCTTGTCCCCATCTCGACTCAGGGGCTCTGCGCCCCCCGTTGGTCATCTCGGTGGCGATGGCGGTACCTTTCCTCCCTTGAGCGGAAAGTCGCAGAGCTTAAAAGCCCCCGGTCTCCGCTAGGTCCTAGACGGCCCGAGGAGCAAGAGTGCTCGAGTGTACGGCTCTTCCTTTGCCCAAGGGTCTTTTTGCCCCTCCCCTGCGCTTCTGTCCTATTCTTTCCAGACCAGTTTTCGGGGCCTCGTGCCCCTGCCCCAGTTTCTGACTGACTGCACGTTCCACTGGAGCCGAGGTCGCTAAGACAAGAGCTCTACTTGCTTTCAGTACCAGTCCCAAGCTGGCGAAGACCACTTGGCCTGATGGGCAGCTGACGTCTGCTGAGGCAGCATTTTCTTTGTATTGCCTGGTACCCAACCCAGGTGATCGACGAACAGCCTATCTACTGGGCGTACACTTCTGGCTGTAGGCCAGGATCACAGCAGCCACCAGGTTTGGGCGGCTGTAAATGGATGGGCCAGCCGGTGCAGGCCCCCAGTTGAATTGCCCTGTTTTTTTTGTTTTGTTTTGTTTTTCAAGCGCCGTCTAAATGAAATTCTTTTCATTCCATCCGCTTCTGTTTTCTTAGCTTGCAGGTGTATACCAGGAAAGGCTGGGCCCAACGTGCATTGTTGGTGGTGAGCTGCCCAACTGAGCACACGTGGCTGTTGGGTTTAAGGTTGTGTGTAATGTGTACATTTGTAGTTTGCCTGTACCTAGGCTGAGGATACGGTGTGTCACCTTCTGGTTTGGGTACTGGTAGTCATGGATGCTGAAGGGTGGGCTCATGGGTGGACCCTTGTAGTTCCATTGACCTAGGTGGGCTGTGAAGACCTGACCACATGTGAATTCCTTCCAAGTGGATGCACACTTAACAAGTTTCGGTCCTCAGATCCAAGAGAAATGGCACCAAGTGCCAGGGGTTCGCTGTGTGTGGCTTCTCCAGTAGGTACCTCCAGGAGGTGGTGCAAGGCAGGCTGCACTTAGTCAGCTGTTTATGACCCCCTCTTTCTCTGCCTTCATGGTTCGCTCACTGCCTCTACTCCTTCCCCAATAAACCCCTTTCATACCAGATTTGTTGTATGGCATAATTTCTCAGGGGCATACCTTGGCATGGGCCCACCAGGCCTCCTTGCTGCATTCGTTATATTTCATAACACCCACAATCTGTCATTTAATTTTTTTTTTTTTTTTCAAGAAAGGGTTTCTCTGTGTAGCCTTGGCAGTCCTGGAACTCACTCTGTAGACCAGGCTGGCCTCGAACTCAAAGATCCTCTTGCCTCTGCCTCCCAAGTGCTGCGATTAAAGGCGTGCGCCACAACTGCCGGGGCCATTTAATTCTTTTAGATTGTCAATTCTCACAGCATCATAGAAAGGCACATTTTATAAGGGTGCCGATAGGGTTGTGGTTTGACAGCAAAGTCACTCTTTATCTTGATGTCCTTCTGCAACTATTGGTTGTGAGGCATAAAAAACACTACAAGTTACCAGAATAACGGTAATTTCCCACTTATCATAGGTTTATATTATTTTAGCATGTTTGTTATAGACAGTTATACTTTTTGTTGTGATGATAAAGTTCAGTTTTCGAAAATGCATATCGAATTTTGTTTGTTTTAGAAGCCAAGTCCAATCAGTCACATCCCAGAAATAAAAGGAAGGAGTGTCACGAAACTGCATTTTAGCTGATTTCCTTCACAAAGGGTCGTCACCTGGGTCAGGGTATTACAAAAAAAGATGGCGATGGCAGAGTAGGGGGCGCGGCAGTAAACTCTTGAGCTTCAGCAGCTGAGAGCAGGTCGAGGGCGGGGCCGCCACGCCACGTTGGAGACCCCGCCCCCCGAAGGTTCACCGTCTCCGAATCTAGGCGCGTGCGCAGGCTTCTTCAGATCGGCTCAGCCGCACAGAGCACGCGCGCCCAAACAGGACTCTGATTGGAGAGTCTGAGAGTCCCGCCACATTCTGATTGGCGGAGCCGACCAGGCTCTGGGTCTGTCGGCTTCCGCGACCTAACTCCTGCGGCCGGGCTGTGGCGCTGCAGTCGAGTCTTGGTGCTCAGTCCACGGGACTCCGCGGACACGCGGGGGTACTTGTACTGCCTCCGGGAACACCAGGCTGCCTGGTTCCGACCGTACCCCACTGGGAGGCCTCGGTCATGTTCTTCAGGGCCCAGGTGAGGCGAGCTCTTCAGCGAGTGCCCGGCAAGCAGCGATTCGGCATCTACAGATTCCTGCCCTTCTTTTTTGTCCTGGGAGGAGCGATGGAGTGGATCATGATTAAAGTGCGCGTGGGCCAGGAGACCTTCTGTAAGTGAGGGTGCAGCAGCCTCAGTTTCTCCCGTGGGTATGCGATCCATTCAGTTGCAGAGCTCTTTTCACGTTAGGCGTTGGGAACAACAGTGTTTTGACAGTTCTCGTGCAGCGAGGCTGGAGGCCCTTAGGGCTCTTGTATTTTGTTCACATTGGCATCCAGCCCTCCTCCTCTCCCGGCATTTGGAGAGGGCACGTGCCTCTAGTCAGGCTGTACAGTTTTTTGTAGCCTGTCCTTGGCCCTGCTGGTGACTTTGGGCCTAAGGAACAGGATTACTCGCATGTGGAAGAGGGACCAATCCTGAGGGAAATTCAGAGATATAGCTCAGAAATTCAGGTTAAGTCCCTTGCCCTTTGAGAGGTTTAGCCAAACTCATGAAGTTATCCCGGCTGTCCTAGCTAATTACTACTGGTCACTCGCTGTCCTTAGGCTATGTCTTTGGCCCAGAACTGTGAAAACAATGTCTGGCATTTCTGAGAACTGCCCCTGGAACTGCCAGTTCCTTTCAGGCCCTCTCACAACCTTTGGGCCCTTTGTCTGCCTCTCATGTAACTACCATTTGAGAATTTTTAGGTTGTTCTTTCAAAGCCTCTCTTTCTCTTTCTTTCTTTCTTTCTTTCTTTCTTTCTTTCTTTCTTTCTTTCTTTCTTTCTTTCTTTCTTTTTCTTTGTTTCTTTTTCTTTCTTTCTTTTTCAAGATTTGAGTACACTATAGTTGTCTTCAGACACACCAGAAGAGTGTCGGAACCCATTACAGATGGTTGTGAGCCACCATGTGGTTGCTGGGAATTAAACTCAGGACCTTTGGAAGAGCAGTCAGAGCTCCTAACCACTGAGCCATCTCTCCAGCCCCTGATTTCTCTTTCTATACTTTGATACAGAGCCCGACTATGCTGGCCTTGAATCTTCAAAACTTAGAGTCATCCTCTGGGTTTACAGGCATGGGCCTCCACTTAATGTTTAATAACTATGAGACTATCTAGCGAAGAAGGCAAGTTTCAGAAGAGCTCATGGTGTAGTTTGGTGGGAGAATAATTGCCTCACATGGTCCCAAGCTCCATTTTAACCCCCTACCCCCACCGTTAAGCATGCCATGAGGGTTGTGAGTAGTCTAAGAATCCTAGATGGGCACTTCATTGGATCAGATGGTGTGGGGAAGGCCTTTGGGGAAAGCATTTAGCCTATTGATTTTGATAGAGACATAGGCACTGTGTGGTTGGCCAGACTGGAGATGATGGCCTAGTCTAGCAAAGGAATGCCAAGAAGTGGGTAGACCTGAGACAGCTTAGAGGTGGTGCTGATAAGTCTGGTAATTGAGATGGGGCATGGGAGTTTCTCAAGGAACAGAAGGGTAGGGCGGGTACTTCCACTGAAGATGCAGAACATAGGCAGGGGGCTGGAGAGATGGCTCAGCAGTTAGGAGAACTAACTGCTCTTCTAGAGGTCCTGAGTTCAATTCCCAACAACCCATGGTGGCTCATAACCATCTGTAATGGGATCTGATGCCCTCTTCTAGTGTGTGTACTCATATAAATAGTACTAAATGTTATATGTAAGTACACTGTAGCTGTCTTCAGATGCACCAAAAGAGCCCCCATCTTTTTATTTTTTATTTTTATTTTTTTAAAAGGAACATGGGCAGGGTGATCCTGGGTGCAAGGTAGGACATGATGAAATTCAAGTTCAGGAGGACAGTTTGGGCCAGGCATCTAGGTTTACAGGCCAGTCAGCTAAACTGTAATGGAAACATCAGCATGTTTAAGGTGACTTAAGAGTGGTCAGAAGGAACACCAGGAAGGTTATTCTTAAAGACAGGTGTCTTAGGGTTTTACTGCTGTAAACAATCATTATCAAGGCAAGTCTTATAAAGGACATTTAATTGGGCTGGCTTACAGGTTCAGAGGTTCAGTTCATTATCAAGGTGAGAACATGACAGCATCCAGGCAGGCATGGTGCAGGGGAAGCTGAGAGTTTTACATCTTCACCTGAAGGCTGCTAGTAGAAGACTGACTTCCAGGCAGCTAGGGTGAGTGTCTTAAGCCCACATCTACAGTGACTCACCTACTCCAACAAGGCCACGAATCCTAATAGGGCCACTCTCTGAGCCAAGCACATACAAACCATCACAAGAGATGAGGAAAAGTGACTGTGAACCGGGAGGTAACCACTTGCCTTAGGAGAGACTGAAGGATATGCAAATGCTGATGAGAAAGGCGGGGTTGGAGCTGGGGCTGTTGCTCACTTGGTACAGCACTTGTTTCAGCATGCAGGAATTCTTGGATTCAGTCTGCTGAGAAAAAGTGTGTGTGGGTGGGGGTAGGCTGTGGGGGACTGGGAGACTCCACCTTCACAAGCCCCAGTGCCCGCAGGGATCAACCATAAAAATTAAGAGTTCTTTACAGTGGCCTTTCTCTATGAAGGAAGGGAGTGTTGTCATTCAGGGCTGAGGAAACTCTTGCTGCCATGTTAATAGAGCCAGTTAGAGTTGCCTCGGGCAGCATGGGTTGAGAAGTGAGGCAGTTGGAGCAAGAGGGGGGCCAAGGAGTTAAGGTAGTGAATGAATAGAGTGTGAAGTAACTTCTTCAGCTGGTTTGGCAGGAAGAGAGGGAAGAGAAAAGCCAAAGGGCCAGAGGAAGGGAGTGAACTCCAAGGCCAGGAAAGCCAGGACTGGAAAAGCAATTGTCATCAGAGCAGCATTCTTCCTAACTGGAGACATAAGGGAGCCCAAGGGGTTGGCACTTCACCCCCAAGACTGTGGGTGGCAAAAAAGGCACAGAAACCATCACAGGCAAGAAACCCGAGCTGGCAGCCAGTGGTAAAATCCCTGAGAGGATGACCATCAAATGAACCCTGAAAGAAGAGGGTTTGGTTTTTTTAAAGGAAGGAAGATGTTCTCTTTTATACATGAGGGCAGAAAATGAGTAGTTTGGAAGGACAGCTGCTGAGAACAAGGAACATGACTTCTCTCCTTACTCAGGTTTTGGGTTTAGGAAAGGGAGCAGCAGAGAGCCTGGGGCAAAGGAAATCTTTGAGAACAGAAAGATACCAGAACATGATTCTGGGACACAGGTCTCTCCTGAAGACATCGATGTTTACCCTGTCGTTATCTCAGACTCAACGTAAAGCTTTCTCACTGTTAGTGTCAGTGTGGAAGATGGCACTTGGGGCCTTCCCTATGCTAGGCAAGCACTCTGCCACTGATCCCCAGTCTCTATTTTTAAATTCCTCAGTTTCAGGGCTGGTGAGATGGCTCAGCAGTTAAGTGCACTGGATCCAGGTTGAATTCCCAGGACCCACATGGCAGCTCACAACTGTCTGTAACTCCAGCTCCAGGGGGTCCCACACCCACCCACCTACCCACAGTCAAAATAACAATGCATATAACATAAAAATATTTTTTAAAAAACCCTGTTTCTTAAAAATCTAAGCAACACTTTTGTTTGATACAGATGATGTCTACCGTAGAAAAGCTTCAGAAAGACAGTATCAGAGAAGGCTGGAAGATACATCAGAAACCAATCTTCATAAATAATAAAGTAAATATGAATTTTCAGTGTTGATTTCAGCCATTTTGTGTTTTTATAAGTCTCACTCTTCCCTGGGCTGGCCTTAAACTCAAGGAAATCCCTGCCTCTGCTTCCTTAGCTCCATTAAGATCATACTCTTTCAAGGGACTCCCAGGACCCATGCGACAGCTGACAAACATTTCTACCTCCCAACAGCATCTTCTGACCTTTGTGGACACTCAACACATACGGTGTACATATATACATGCTGGCAAAACACCCACATGCATTCATTCTTTTCTGAATACTAATCCTTTAGCAACTGTTTATTAGTTTAAAAATTGCCTTTACAAAGAATTTTCATAGTTCTACTCTCTACTTGACTATATCCAAAGTCACTATTGGATACTGTCTTCCTAAAACTCACACAGTGTCTCACTCACAAGACATTTCATAAGCTATTTAAAAATCAACCGAGATGTTTTGCAGTGCAGTCTGGATTATTTGTGAAGCCCTTTAAAGGAAAAAAGATTAATTGTATGTATGTATGTGGCTGTGTCCATTTGAGCATGTGTGAGAGAGAGCAGATACATGTGGAGGACAGAAGCTCTGGATGGGAAGGTTGTGAACTACCTCGTGTGAATGTTGGGAATTAAGCTTGGTTTTTTTTTGGAAGAGCAGAAAGAGTTCTTAGCCACTGAGCAGAATAGTATCTCTCTAGTCCCAGCCTTGTTTTGTTTGTTTGTTTTTTGTTTGTTTTTTTTTTTTTTTTTTTTACAGAATTCCAATGAAACCGTGGCAGTAAAAGATCTCCTTTTCAAGATCACCTTAACTAGGGTAACTACACAGGTCATCTTTCTGTCCTTTTCCAATTTGTAAGCTTTTGTTGTCTGTGTGCGTTTTTTTTCCCTTAGTGACTACATACTGTTTTGCTAGTGCAGTCTGCACACAAGCAAGAAAGCTAACATACAGTCTGGTCAAATCAGGCAGTCTACTAAAGGCAACTGGGCAGTTGGACCCCAGTATAAGTGTGAGTTTGAATCACTAGTAAAAAAAGAACATCTATGCTTTCAAACAAGAAAGTGACTTGCATTTTAAAGAAAAAGTAATTTTCAGCCAGGCATGGTGGCGCATGCCTTTAATCCCAGTAGTTGGGAGGCAGAGGCAGGTGGATCTCTGTTTAAAATATGAAGAAGCTGGTGGGGGCTGGTGAGATGGCTCAGTGGGTAAGAGCACCGACTGCTCTTCCGAAGGTCCAGAGTTCAAATCCCAGCAACCACATGGTGGCTCATAACCATCCGTAACAAGATCTGACGCCCTCTTCTGGAGTGTCTGAAGACAGCTACAGTGTACTTACATGTAATAAATAAATAAATTAAAAAAAAAAAAAAAAAAGAAGCTGGTGCTTAAAGGCCACAGACAGGGTAACATCAAGTTAATCATCCCTGTCACAAACACTTCTAGATGGGTGTGGAGCACAGTAGAGGCAGAGGCAAGAGGATCAGTAACTCAAGGCTGGGATGGACTAGGATGAGACCCTGTCTTGAAAAAATCGTCTCTTATTTTCTTTCTAGCAACTTTTCCCTATTTTGAGTTTGTCTGCTAATGTTAGGATCAACTCAGTGTAAAGAGTCTTAGCTGGCTGGGTGTGGTGGCACACGCCTTTAATCCCAGCACTTGGGAGAGGCAGGTGGATTTCTGAGTTCAAGGCCAGCCTGGTCTACAGAGTGAGTTCCAGGACAGCCAGGGCTACACTGAGAAACCCTGTCTCGAAAAACAAAAACCAAAACAAACAAACAAAAAGAGTCTTAGCTGTTCAGACTTCACCAAGTTCAGTACACTGTTGGTTATCAGTAATAGTCAATACCACCAGGAAAAGAAATATACCACACCTAATAGGTGTGCCATCTGGAGTGTGAATTAAACCTCAGACACTTTACATTTATTTCTGTCTAACAAGTTGTATAATTCTCAATCATGTGGCTATACTTCCAGTTTTAGGAGTACTTGAGGGTGTGGTGGCCCATGCCTTTAATCCCAGCACTTGGGAGGGAGAGGCTGGTGGACCTTGGAGGTTGAGGTCAATTTGGTCTAGTGACAGCCAAGTTCCAGGACAGCCAGGGCTAAACAGAGAAACCCTGTCTTGAGAAGAAGAAAACAAAAGTTGAAGAGTCCTCAGCCTGTTATCGGAAACAGTAAATGCCAGCTTGTATCTTGCTATAGCTCCTTTCTTTTTTTTTTTTAAATCTTTTTATTTATTTATTTATTATATGTAAGTACACTGTAGCTGTCTTCAGACACTCCAGAAGAGGGAGTCAGATCTTGTTATGGATGGTTATGAGCCACC
>NC_034597.1:22386286-22409161 GCF_900095145.1 Mus pahari | reverse complement strand
CCTGCCTCTGCCTCCCGAGTGCTGGGATTAAAAGCGTGCACCACCACACCTGGCTTTACCATCATTTTCTACGGAAATTATGACACATTTTAAGAACTTGTAAAACTAAAGATTTACCTGGACCACTTGTCTATTTAAAGTGAGTTTCTGCTTCTAGATACTCCCTTTCTACACCCTCAATAACTTGTTCTTCCTTTTTGAAACCCTGGTTTTGTTTCTGCTTGTGCTGCAAATCCTGAGAGATGTGAGGGATGTCAGGCTGCATGGGGTCTCCATATTGGATTTCACCCTGACCAGAAGTACGTTCTTACGTGAACTGGAGCCCTACCCTCCTCAGAGTCATAAAATCAGGGGCTTGTACGAGTCATCTTCAGTCTGCTCCAAACATTTGACACACTTTAAACAGAACCACCAAACCTGGCTGATTCAAATCACTTTGCAAACTCTTGTTTTTATTTGGATTAAAAAGCTTTGATGAACAAACATATGATACATACATGGTATAGAACCAGTTACCACTTAAAACCTCAGATGATATAGTACAGAAATTAGAATAAACCAAATTTTAATCAGGTCTGGAAACAAACGTTCCATTTGGAGATTTTACACCAGTGTCCCTCACCCACTCAGTTCTTCCTTAGAAGGGGAAGGCAGACTTAGTAAAACCAACGTCTTTTAAGTCAGCTGGCTGACATTCTATTTTAAACCTATAGGTCCCCAACCCAATATAAACAAAATTCTTCACAGGAACTTACATTTTGAAAATAATTAGGCCATTATATTTCCTAAGCCACATTACTATAGTTCTTAAAAGTCATGAGAAAGTGTGTTGTTTACTTGTACTGCCTTAAGTCAGGGCTTTTTCTGTTTTTGAAGATGTCTGATCTTTAAATATTATACCCTAAGTAATCACTGATACTCTTCAAAAGCATGATTCTAAAATAAATAGTACCTTAAATGCTTTTAATTAATTAGTTTTTTTTTTTGTTTTTTTGTTTTTTTTGTTTTTTGTTTTTTTTTTTAAAGGTAATCAGGGCTTGCCTTAGGGACTGCCTTAGGGAACCTGGGGCTGGCTCCTGGTTCCTACAGCACTAGAGCACTGGGAAGGAGCCAGGAGAAAGAGTGCCCTGGCTTCTAGTACTCCTGGTTGCTGATAGTGAAGCGGTTTCAGAGACTCCCTAAGGAGCCTCATCTAAACCTTTAAAAAGAAAAAGAAAATTAATGCATGAAATAAATAAATAATTTAACCAAAATTACGTTTCTGGTTCTTTGGTGTAATTCAAGGATACCTTAGGAGAAAAGAATCTGATTACATTATGTAGTTCATGATGAGTCAATGGTCCAAATAACCAGGAATCAAAGATTTATCTGATTCAGTTTAACAATAAGATACTGGCATAGTCTGCAGTACACTTTTTAAAATTTAAATTATTTAAAGTACTTGATGGAAGTTGAGGTCCAGTGCTGACCACTGGTATTAGGTGACAGGGCTCCTGTATTTAAGTAGCTACCAGGGACTGCTTTCCATCCTATACCCTTTTGTTCTCATGATTTATTAAGCATGGCGATTAAACGTGAGTACTGATCCGTTATATTCTAAAGGAAGCATGTCATTTCACAATCATTCTCAATGAACAGCAGGGCAGTGGCAGCATCAGCACCACCCACCCACCCAGGTAGAATAAAGCAGGTTCAAAACCACCATCGTGAAATGTTTGCTGCCGCCTGAGCACTGTACACTGCCTCAGTGTTTACACTAGGGCCATGTTAGAAAGACAGGGTTGTGGTGGCTGAGCATTTATGGTACCTGCCCTTAATCCCAGCACTTGGGAGGAAGAGGCAGGAGTTTGAGACTAGCCTGGTCTATACAATGAGTCCCAGTCCAGCCAGGGTTGGTAGTAGGACCATGTCTCAAGAAAAGAAAGACAAGGTCACCAAACCCAAGTATTGGGGTCTGTAACAGTCTTTTTTTGTGAACATTTTCTTAAAGTATAATTTCCTTCTATAATCCAAAGCACAAGCTGAATTTTAAAGTATTTTAGAAAGTATTATTTCTGGTTGAGGATTCCAACCCTGAAACAAACAAAACACTGTAACTGATAACAAGGCAATAAAGAACCCAGGCCACCTGTATACTTAGGCAGTCTACCCTTGCAGTTATGTGCAAGGCACAGCTTGTGTCCATTTATACTCT
The DNA here is from genome assembly GCF_900095145.1 of Mus pahari. Classification (NCBI taxonomy): domain Eukaryota; kingdom Metazoa; phylum Chordata; class Mammalia; order Rodentia; family Muridae; genus Mus; species Mus pahari. The sequence goes on along the minus strand of NC_034597.1, from coordinate 22,406,967 downwards.
TTCTTCGGTTAGGTATTATGTTTAAACCACCTCCATGTATACTTCAGTACTTTCCCCAATGTTTTTCAAGGTAACAGATGTACAGTTTCAAATCATAAATGTATAACATGAAGGCAAAAACTAAAATCATAAACTGAATCATAAACTGATCAAAAGTACTCTTCAACTTACCTTGCAAAACTAAATATAACTCAGATCTGAGCACACATTCTACAGGGGTCACCGACAGTACAGATGCCTAACTCAGCACAGGGTTACATGTCCCTTCAGTTACACTAACTGGATGGACATACAGCATTGACTTTAGATTTCTATAGTAAGCCTCTGTGTTAATAGAGCAAATATGCCGCATCTGTCACACGTGTATATCTAAACTTTTCAAAACACTTCGCTTTACCTGTAAGAAAACCTGCAGATATTTAGGCATGTAAAACATACATATACATTCCTCTAAGATGTAAACTAGAACCAACTTCACATTTCATTGTCAACTTAAATTTGTAAACTTTTTTTCCCATTTTTTTCTTTTATATGTCTATATATATATATATATAATATATATTTATAAAAAAGAAAACCAAAACCCTAAGCCAAGCCAAAACCTTTGATGATTTAAGTCCTTTAACAAGTAAAGATAAAACTATTACTATATATAACCAATTATGAAACTGGTTTTAAACAAAGGAAACATATGCAAAAAAAATCTTTTGTGTATTTGATAGTCAACTTAATGTAACAAAACCAAATTTGAAATAGCTTATTAAAAGTGTCCTTATATAAAAATGGCTGTGTGATGTACAATAAAATGCAATAAAAATTATCATCCTTTGTTCCTCCCTCCCACCCCAGTAACTAAAATGGCTACCACTCCACAACTCTCTGCTTCCACAGAAGAAATTAAACATTTTCTAGGTTATATGCCTGTCGGATGTTGAGAGTGTCTCGAAGCATTAAATCCCGCAGGCGCCAGAGGGCATCTGCCATGGTGGTGTGTGCCCCTTTACTTTTGAGCCAGTGAGAAGGTAGGCGGCTCTCTTGTTCTTTGGACAAATGGACATCCCGTCTTCGAGCTGAAAATTTTAAGTATAAACAGACATTAGAATTTTAGGATGATAAAATGACCCCAGTTTTAAGGGTTGATATATTTATACTAAAACAAAACAATATTTATTAATGTTATGAATATGTGATATAAATCATAATCATGGGCTGGTGAGATGGCTCAGTGGGTAAGAGCACCCGACTGTTCTTCCGAAGGTCCGGAGTTCAAATCCCAGCAACCACATGGTGGCTCACAACCATCCGTAACAAGATCTGACGCCCTCTTCTGGAGTGTCTGAAGACAGCAACAGTGTACTTACATATAATAAATAAATAAATCTTTAAAAAAAAAATCATAATCATAGCAAAGCTTATTAGGCATTGATATCTGACCACTAGACACTCCTGATAGTAACAATTTCTTCAATGTTATAAAAGATGCCTAAAGGGAAATCATACTTAATATTCTTAAAAGAGATAACATTTCCTAGCCGGGTTTAGAAATGAATAAGGGGCTGGCTCAGTGGCTAAGAGTATGTATTGCTCTTGTAGAGGGCTGGACTTCAGTTCCCAGCATCCACAGGGCACTCACAACTGTCCATAACTACAGTTCCAAGTGATCTGATGTCTTATCCTCCCCTCTGAGGATGGACACCAGGTATGCATGTGGTACATTTTATATATCATACACGCACACGTATGCACCTGTATTCTCAGCTCTTAGGAGGGAGAGGGAGGAAGGCAACTAATTCAAGGATATAACTTAACATGGATACTCAAGGATACTCTTAACATGTAAAGAGCTAGTTCTCAACATAAGCCAAACAACGAAAACCAAAAATCCAACCAGGATCAGGGAGATGGCTCAGTGCATAGAAGTACTTGTTGTACAAGACAGACTATAACCATCTTTTATTCTAGGCAGATGTGTTGCTGGGTAACAGGAATCCTAGTACTTCTAAGGCAAGGTGGGAGTCTGAGACATGAGAAATGCCCAGAAGTTTAAGGGGCAGTTATCCTACAGTAAATGCTGCAGCAGCATAAATAAGAGAGACCCTGTACCAATAAAATAGAAGGTGAGAACTGACTCCTGAGAGTTGTCTTCTATCTTCCATGCAACCAAAGCACATGTGAGCTTTAACACAAACACACAAATTTATTTTTTAAAATGAATAAGCAGAATCTTTCAATTTCCTTTCGAGAAACTAGGTAACACCATCTTCCCTATTCAACTAAATGAATAGCTTGGTAGACTAAAGAAATAAGCTTTCCATTTTCCTCTTTTTAAAATCTGACATGTATTCTAACACTTAAATATCTGAAAAAAAAGAAAAACTGAAAAAGAAAATCAGACTGTATTTGAAAAGATGGTAGTATGATATGACCGAGTTTTGATTTTTTTTTTTTTATAGCCTATTTTTACTGGGTCAATATGCAAAGAACCCCAATTTTATTCTTGAAATACATAATTTATTTCCCTTTACAAGGATGTTGTATAAGAGCCTGCAGTAGTGAGAGGACTGGGAGGAAACATGCATTTCAACAATACTCTCCTTACCTGCCAAAGTTTGGTCCCACTTGCTAATGCTGTTGGATTCAGCGCTGAGTCCTTCAATGTATTTCAGGTAGGCCTCTGAGTGGAGAAGCCTTTGGGTCTTTGGTGGGGGAGCCACAAACATGGGCGTTGTTGGCTGCTGTATGACAGGGGGGCCAGTTGGATGAGGACCAGGATATGGAGGTGGTGCCTGCTGCCCTGGAGGTCCCAAAACTCCTACCTGAAAGAACATGGGATCAGATGATTATGCCAGACAACGGGTACATGCTCTGAGAAGGCAGATGGCTAAAAAAATCTCAAGTCCAAGGAGAAAAAAACTAGGAGGCTTACCTGTTGTCCATATGGACTTCCACCTGGTGCTGAAGTCCCTACCATGGGGGCTACTCCTTGATTCATCACACCTATAATTCAGAATGCAATGGCACAATTAGAGGCTCTGGGTTTTGTTGACTGAAAAACTGATAAGAGCTGGTGCCATTTTAAATGCCAACCTATGTACCTTTGCCCTTGAGTGTGGATAGGAGCTTTAAGCACCCTAAAAAGAATCTAATTAGGAAATTTATATTCTTTTGTTTCTGGTTACTTAAAGCACACTAGTAGTATACTTTGTCAGAGGTACATTAATTATTCCAGGCGTAGACTGTTTTAAACCCTGCATAAAATTCTAGGGTTACCCGGAGTGAGTGAGCTATAGTTAGAATAAACTTCTGTTTTCAAGGTACTTTTCTTCTTATCATATAGTCTTCTGCAATTGGAGCCTGTTGGATCAGGCTGAGTAGTAACTATTGCACTGGGACAGGAAACAAGGGCTAAGAAGAACAGTTAACTGAACCCTGTGGAGGCTGGAGTCACTACCTTAATGTGCCTTTGCAGTCACCAGCTGGCTTTACCTCAGGCACTAATGTTGGCAGAGAGAAGGTACTTCAGTGGATGATGTGGAAGCAGTGTAGCCTTGTTGCCATTACCTCAGATTCCAAATGACAAAGGAATAGAGAAAGACTTTGTGGCCCTATTCTCTCTGGTAATCACTGAGTAAACTTCCTTGGGTAAATGTTCATGAGCAACTGCTGTCTCACAGGCACTAGTTGATAACAACAGAATAGCCCAAATTTAGTCTTTAAGGCAATTTTCATCTCAGGGCTATCTGTCTGCTATTGTAATAAAACAAAATAGCCAAGGGACTCAGTTTATTAAAACTAACAAACCATAAGCAAATCATTTTAAGCTGTTCCTTGAAGCATAAGTCCTGTTATGTATAGAGGGACTAGGCAGAACCAGCTTCCTAGTCTTCTTTCTGGTCTTTTGTTTAAAAATGCTGATGTTTTGCTGTGTATTTTAGCTCACACCTGTTATCCCAGCACTTGCGAAGCTGAAACAGGAATACTGCTGTAAATCTGAGGCCGGCCTGGGTTACTAAATACATGTCTCTCCCATAGCTAGCATTTGGATGGGCAGAAAATTGGTCTTTTGAAGGTTTAGAGTTCTTAAGTGTCACTTCCAGGAAATACAAGGCATCTTATTTGTTAGAGAGAAGGAGAAAGAAAAAAAGTGAAACAAGTTTCTGCTTAAAAAAGAATATGCCAAGTACTTGGAATTGTAAGCCAGTCATCATAGCTGTGTCCTGGTGATTTAGGAATTGAACAAAGAAGTCAAGGTAGATACACTGCTGTTTCAGCAACACATTATAGCCTATGGCCCCTGTTCCCTGCAGGTCACTCATTGACCTTAGATCCTACCGACTGGGAGGCTTCCAAAACTGGCTGTATCACAGATTTGCAGGGCAGCACAAACAAATCAGCAACCTCTTCCACTTCCTGTTTACAAATAACATGCCTGTGGTAAGCCACTGAAAACAGGAGCTGAAGCTCAAAGCCAGATCAGCTGTTGATGGGCTTACAAATTGAGCTTTCTTTCGAAGCAGTTTAGATTCTATAGTCAAGACAAGAGAGGCTAGTGTTGTCCCCACAACCATCAAAACATAGCTGCTAAACTGGGATGTGTACTGGCCTTAAACAGGAATCCTATCAAGTGCTATATACATTTAGAAGGTGTCAACTCCAACAAGGTTTCACAGACTGACTCAGAGAAACCTTGTGCCAAGGTATGAGGGCACAGATTTAGGACCAAGTTCATTTGCCACATGAGAAAAATTATTTTCTGATTGACTTCTGGTGCCACAGCATTTCACATAAATCACCACATCCAGAATGAAGTACAAATACCACAAACATTTCTTCCTCTGGGAACATTGGACAAATAAAATAGAAGCGTGGTTGGAGTTATGGCCATCCTCTAGGGAACACAGAGTGTGGCTGCACTGCAGGAGTGAAATGCACGCATGCCATCCCTGACTTGGGATGGTGAGGCAGTAGAATCTTGAGTTCCAGGCCAGCCTGCCTGATCCTATCACAATTTTTAAAAAAAAGTATGCTGGAGTTAACATTTGTTTTCCCTATACACTATAGGGTTCACCCTCTGCACTATTATTTGAACCCATGTATAACTGTATGGGCAATGGGTCCAAGCATAATGCAAGTAAGCCTGACCTGCTCTACCTTCAGTTCACATGAGTTTTGGCTCTCTTCGATGACATTTCAGTTATGGATTGACTGCTGCTCCAAGTCATTTTAAAGCCCATTTCCCCCTAACTAGATTATAGCCAAAAGTAAGTTCTTTTGCATATGATGTAAATTATGGAAACTTGTGATTTTCCCATCTTTTAACTTTCATTATAAAGTGAAACAATGTAGTAAATTCTGAGCTCCATTTATATATTTCTACATAGAAGAATTTTTGGCTTCTATTGACATACAAATATGTCCATAGCTAACAAGGTCATTTTATGTTTGTTAGGGGACTCAAGACTAATTCAATACAAACTCCTTGCCTTCCTATACTGTGTTACAAAGTGAAGGATTTCTGAAGAGCTTCACCTATGCAGTTCTGATTACTTCGAAAGGGCTACTGAGGAGGAAGAGTTAGAACAGGGGCTCTACAATGAAGACCCTATGAGATAAGAATTTCACTAGGTAAAGAATTGCTCTGGGAGTAAAAAGTACTTTTATATATGACTCTGAACTGGTAATTCTCTGATAAGAGGCTGTGGCCCTTAAGGCTTTTCAACTATGTCCTATCTGATAATGGACCATGCCTCCAGCTCCTTGATCTATGGATCTGGTCTCTGCAGTGCATCCTGTGCTGCTGGTGGTAGGTCACTGATTAACACATAGGACAGGCCCTCCTACTGACAGCTCTGGGATTCTGTGTGAGGGAAGACTGACCCCCATGGGCAGAACGTGCCTCCTGGAAGAATCAGCTGAGACAGGAAAAAGAATTAAAAAAAAAAAAAAATGAGATTAATGAGTGAATGAGGATGAAGTTCTTACCCGGTGGTGGGATGCCTGGGAGGCCAGGCACACCTGGCGGAAGATGGTGAGGTGGAGGCCCCCCAGGGTGAAGTGGCTGCATGCTGCCCATGCTAACAAGGCCATCAACTGGGCCCTGCAAAGGTGGAAGGCCTGGCGGATAGCCACCCATCATGCCTTGAAGGACACAACAAATTTCAGACATGCATCATTAACATGCAACATGAGCTAAGTAATAACAACCCCTTCCATGCACTACCAATGAATAAGCACCCTTAGTACTGCATGATATAACAGCAATTAGTGCAATTATTTTGTTGCAGTAATGAACAAAATAAAGTTACAAATATGAAATCCAACACTTTTGGATGAATTAGTATTTAGTAAATTATTGCTTATAATTATTTTCAATAAGCTAAACATAATATTTTCATTTAATAAAAGAGTTCTAGTAACAGCTTTCTCGAGGACAGAACTATTGCAAACTGTTCAACCAGTGCCCAGTTCTGCCACCTGCAACTCCAAGTGATCAGTACATACTCCATTACTCCACCCTGCCCACATTCCCATCCCTATCGTGGGTGCACATGAAGGAAAATCAGAATGGGGGGAAATGAGGTGCACAATCCTGATCATAAGGCATGGTTCTCCAGTTTGGGAGCAAAAAAGTTTCAAGACTTCTTCATATACTCCTCCCTTCTATCCCCACCACTGCTGTTAAGAATGGATTATATTAAGGTTTGAGCTGGAAAACAACTAACAGCTATCACAACGAATAATATTTCATGTTTAGATTTCAAAGTATGTTAAGGAGAAATCTAAATTTTCTCAAGCAAACTAAAGTCCAGGTAATTCAGAAACCTACATGCAGCAGGCCCGAAGGAAGAACAGCTGGAGAATCAGGCTCTGCTACTACAAGAGAAAATGCCAGTTGTCACCACTGTCTCCAGGCTCACACACTTTGTCATGTAAACCTTCAACTGATAGGGAACATTAACTGAGGTACAGAATTCCTATGAACAGAGGCTTTTGTTCCTTTAGTTTTCCAAGTATACCATCGTATAATAAAATATCTGGCTAGGGAAATGTTATGGCAAACAAGTATTTTTGGAAAAGGGGTGGAAATAAGAATAATTTCAGTGAGGACTCACCTATCAAAAACACAAAAACAAAACATGACTCGGAATCTGCACAAGTCTGAATAAATAATGTAAAGCCCCCCCTGGAGTAGGGTCCCTTTTAGGCAGTTCCTCACCTAGGAAGGGCAAAGGCATAGCACCAAAATACTCTTTGAAGAAAGTTCGCTCTTACTTTCTTTGAGGAGGTATTTGAAACATTTGTTTGCACAAGTTTAGTCTTCTAAAGCTATGGCACACAGAGAACCCAGACTTGCCTCCCTAGTCACATCTAAATTGGCTACAAAAACTTACAACTACACAAAACATGAAATAGGATGCATTTCAGTTTTTTAAGAGTTTGAGGTAAAAACGATACCATCATCTTAAAACACAATGAAATCCAATGTTGCCAAACTGCCCTTTCAACACACCGCCAGGACCAGCTTTTAAGGGTAAGTAGGTGAGAGGTTGAACAAATGTTAGGAGGCTTTGCTTTCAATTACAAAAGCCCATCTGAACGCAGCCGTCATAGGCTGTGGTTGAAGATTAAATTATTAAGAACTGAAAGACACAACACTTGTCTTCATTAAACTGTACTTTGGCATTTATTATCCCAGTCACATGTGTTCAAATGAGCTTCAATGCTTGTAAGCAAAGCTGGTTTCAGACAAGAAGGCTAAGACTCAGGCCCTAAACAACCTATAATTCCATGAAAAATTACCCTTTCTGTTGCAAAGTTCTCATTGTGGACCAAAGGCTTTTTACTGTAGAGAATCTCTGCCCTTCACTCCTGTGGCCCAGAAGCTGGGCAGCACACCTTTAGTAACAGAGCAGTGGTCTAGAGGGCCACCCTCCTCAACCACAGATGCTATTCCCCAACAGGGAGCTAAAATGCTGCAGCTGCTAAGTTTTGTTTCATTTTAGCTATATGTATTCATTTTGTTAATATATGTTCCTGGGTTTTGCAGTCAAGGACATAGTGCCACAGTATTATACATCAAACAGAACAAAACAGGATTGTCAATGAGGGAATCCTAACTTTCAAAGTCCCCATAATCAAGACCTGATTTCTGGAAACCTCTGGAACCCCATTAACCAGAATGGGCCATGGAATAGAGCAGGCGGTTATGAGATTTGTTAGATCAACGTCAGTCACACTGAAAGCACTGAGAGCCATGACTCAGATATGCTTTGGCGAGTGCAGCTGCTGAGGTCAGCGACAGTGCATTTGAGAACTTGCCATCACAAAAGTTAGGAGCAACAATGGGAAAGTTATTCTGTGCAAGATTTCCTCTAAAAGCAAAAACAAAAAAAGGCAAAAAACAAAAACAAAAACAAAACACAAACCAAACCAAAACCAAAACAAAATCCCAAAAACAGCAACAACAAAAAACAGCAAAAACAAAAACAGTGTCCCCACAAAGCTGTCTTGGACTCTGTGCAAAAGAGGTCAGACTGTTTGCATTAGAAGAATCCCAGGTGGCTTGTATAGAGCTCACCAGATGTGGAGAGGTAACAAAGGAAGGGCCTCAGAGGTGGTCCACAGGCTTTTTGTGGAGACATGTCAGACAAGATTTCAATTCAACAGTAGTCAAATTTGCTATGGCTACCAGAACCAGAGACAACACACACAAGCAAACCACATTCATCATTTCTTTTTCCTTTTCTTTCTTTCATCTTATTCATTTATTTAAATATGTGACTGGGATACTAACAGAAAATGCAGTTTAATGTAATTAAATAGAAAAGCATTACAGAGTGGGCACAATGAATTGAACAAGGACTTCCCCCTATTTAGCAGTCATGCACATTGGTGACCAAGAAAGGATTTAATAATTCACTGTCAAAAATCCTTTTAAGTGGTCAGTCTTTTAAGGATGGCTGCAGCAGAATAGGGCAAACTGAACTGGCATGAGACAGAGAATCAATACCACCTAATGACTGCTGTTATATTTTCCTTGGAGTTCCTCAGAACAGAACTCAAGGTCTGCTGTAGTGCTTTATCAAAGAGCAGTCTGGAGTAAGAACATTGCCAGACCATGCCCACAGCAAGGGAAGAGCTGCTACCTACCAATTGCCAGGGTCGGGCCTAGGGCCCACTTATGGGATAGAGAAGAGGCCTTGCCTGTATGGGAAAAGCAATACAGGACAACATGGATGACTTCAAACTTGGAATCTGTCATGAGAAAAGGCTACAGACTGTGGCCTACTCCATTTGGAGAAAAAAAAATGAAGGAATTTCTTAAAGTGGAAAAAAATGGTCTTAGCTCCTGTTTTTACCTGCAACAGGTGTCAACTGCTGATTGAGCATCCCCATTGGTGTTGGTGGTGGCACCACCCCCATGAGAGCCCCCACAGGGGTGCCTGCTCGGGGAGAAGCACTCGGCTGCTGTTGCTGTGCTGCTCGCTCTCTCTCCTGCTGCTCAGCAACTTTAGCTGCCCGCTCTGTAAAGGCATTTCACATTTTCAATTCTGTTTTTAACCCAGGAATTCAAAATACCATCCATTGCATTCAACAGGACTAGTAAAAACACAGGCAACAGTTCTGTCTCAATGGAAGGAACGGTAGATGACTAGTCTCAACACAGGAGTCGGGCCGATTTCACTTGGTAACCTAGAATTCAGCTTTCCTATCCCATCTTGAGAACTGGTCTGCAAAGATTTCAAGAATGTTAAGACTGCAACACACATTCAGAAAGCACAGATTTTATCGAAACACATCACCAGGTAACCAACGTGGTTAATCTCACGAGGCACTCTGAAGATGAGAAGCGCTACCATCATTCTAGTATTAATAGCATTACAGATTATAATTTCAACATGAAGCAATTCCATGGCCCATTGTAATTTTTGGAATAATTGTACTTACTCTAATTTTCTGATTCCTTGTATCCAATTTTACTAAAATTTGAGGACTCATCATTAATATCACAAGTTTAGCAGCTGAAGAAAATTAACTCTGTAAGGGAAAAGTAGCTTACTGCCTCTGCCTTAAGACTTTAGGAAAGGTAAACAGAAAGTTTCTACATTGTAATGACACAAAGAAAGAGGTCATGATTAACTAACTCCGAGGGAGGAAATACCTGATTAGCTACACTATAGTCATCAGAAGAGGGGAACTAATACATACGTGTATGTAGCAATGGACAATATTCTGAAAGAACCAGGTTCCCTGAAGCTGAGTTCAAAACCGACCATGAATCCTAAATCAGCAAGAATTCAAGTACCTACTATTAATGCACTTGAAATGTAAAAGGAATGTTTCTGGAACCTCTCGCTACTATCTGAGAGCCTCTTTACTTCCTTAGGCTACTCTGCACCTCTAGAGCCAGCACCCTCAACAGTCATGCTCTCAGCACGCCGGACCTTCTGTGAGGGCATATCCCAAAGCTCCCACTATACAGGGATTATTCAGCTTCACGTTCTAAGTAGGAAGCCCTTCCCACTCCTCAGATGGGCACACAGAAGCTGGGATACAGGCAGAGACTTGTCCAAGAATACAGGAGAAACAGCAACTCATGGCCCCGACACCTGGTGTGTGCCACACTTCACCTTCCGCAGTTATCTCTCCAACATGAAATTCAAAGACTACAGCTACTTGGGGAAAATAGTTTGAGGTACATGGATTTAAAGACTCAAGAAGCAACAGCTCCACTCCTTTATGGTAAGAATGTGAAAATCGTGCAAGTCAAAGCCCCTGAGGCTGTGATGAAGTTGCTTGCAGACACTTAGCATCACTCACTAGGACTGTCTCAGCCTGATACCTTCCGTACAGTGAGTACAAGAAGCAAACCCATTCTAACAACCTATTCTCTAGTACTTAAAAAAACAAACAAACAAAAAAACCTATCTGTGCTCTAGATGCCCCAATATTAAATGCTAGTTTTTTTCATTACATAAATGAATCAATAAACTGGAGGGAAAAAGAAAAATTAAAGTTGGAAAAACAGAAAAGTTCAGGCATGTGGATAAAATATTAGTTCTTCCTGAAAGAAGCTGAACTAGGCTGCTTTGGAATTCAGAATTACTAAAATTACGCCAGCCAAACTCCCAACTTTGTGTTTTGAATTCAGTGGGCAGAAACATCCAAAGTTCAGAGTTTGAATCTCAGGTGACTGAGACACACGACTCAGCTCTCACTAGGTTCTTCCTAACTTCAAACACCCCATTAAATGAGAAAGATTTTCAAATATCATCTCTTCTTCCCTCAGCCATGCTCCATATTTTCTGCCTTCAGATGCTCTCTAGATCTCCTTGTCCTATTTGTACCCCAAATAACCAGCCACACAGTCCTAGCTTTGTTTGCCTTGAGACACTATGTTAGCGGAGCTTCTTAGACAACAGTCCTCCAACTTAGTAGTACATTTGGTCTTCTTAACTTGCAGTAAGCCCTGAAATATCAAAGTGTCCCAGAGTTCTAGGTTCTTATGGGATTGACTAGACTTTCTCAAAGAATGTTCTAGAGTATTAATAGATGCCACATAAATACCTGGGCAATTTTCAGAAAATACGAGATAATAAAAAACTTTACTGTAGGTCTTAGTGACTTTAACTTAGGACTAAGCCCAGAGTTTGAAATGCTTCTGAAACTGATTTTGCCACAAAATCCTGGGCTGAGCATCTTCCAGGACTAGGCTTCAGCAGAAGATCCTTAAGGAAGCTTGTCAGATAATTTCATAATGATAAATAGTAACAAATGAAAGGAATGTAAGTTTTTTACAAAAGAGTTACTTTGGAGACATCATAAGCTTCAATAAAGGGAGCAGCCTTCGTAATATATGCTTGCTGGAAAATAATGCATTTGGACTTAGTCAAGTTAGAGAGGAAGAGTATTTTGGAAAATTATCTAACATACAAAATTTGAAAGTACTGCCTAAAGTAATGCTTACTCTCACTTATTAAAGCTGTACCTAATATTAACTAGAACAACAAAAAAATCCAAACCACCAAAAATCTCTAAGGAATTAATTTTTTACAACTATGAATCACCAAATCCTTGAGTAAAATAGCTCATGGTTCAAAAGTGAACTAATCATAGAGTAAGGGGAAAATGAAGGCATCTGAGCTTTATCAAAGTCATCCAAGTATATTAAGAGCAGGTATGAACACAGACACAGTACACAGGTCAGGGCTGGCCTAGGAAACCAGGCATACCACGCCTCCACCTAGAGTTTAACTTACAGCTTTGGCTTATCAAGAGCCGTACATAAGATCACTTCACTTATTTTAAAAGGCCGCATTCAGGTGAATTTTAATCAAAATTATAATTAACATTATTGAACAATCATTCCCCAGCTCAACACGTGTGTGCCTATAGGGATAAATAAAATAAAATCATGCAATTTTTAACAGCAACATATTTTTGTTCGAGAAATTTGCCAGGAGGGGCAATGCCACAAGGATATGAGGCCAAGTCAGAGGCAACACTCCATGTACTGGCATCTATGCCAGTTCGGACAGTCCACAACACCAGATTCATGTGCATGTGACAAGAACAACAGAGTAAAGCCTGTCTATGCATCTGCACTCCTGAAAGCCCCCCTTGCTTACAAAGTGGAGACAGCTGTGCCTAGCCTTATTTACCTTCATATTCTGCTTTCTTGGCTGTTTCAAGGTTTCTCCATTCTGTCCCCACCAGTCTGCTGAGCTCCCCAAAAGAGTAGTCTGGGTGCTGGGCTTTAATCACAGCTCTCATTTCACTGCTGAACAAAATGTAGCCACTCATGTTGATTTTTCGTTTAGAACTTTCCTTCTTTGCACTGCCTTTGGCAGACTTTGGGGTAGACTGTAAGACAGAAAGCTATTACATAAGTATCAGAAAATTTTACTAGGTTACATTACAGTTTCTAGAAGCCAGACTCATATGATACAATGAAGTTTTATGGACACATTCAGCTTGTAGCTGACATTTTCTTGACCAAAATATACCTCTACCTTGTCTTGTGCAAAATAAGTAAAAATTTCACTGAATTCCGTGACTATAGTCTACAATGGTGACCTCACAATTAAGTCTCAAGAAAATTCTGCACGAGGAAAATAAATATGAGGGATCACTTCAACAAAAAGATGAAGTCCTAAGGAAGAGGAAATTAAAGATACAGGCATCCCGGTGTGGCAGAATATATCTATAATCCTATTGCTTAGGAGGCTGAAGTGGAAGCAAAAGATCTTAAGTGTGGGCGCTGAAGCTAAGGTGTAAGAGCATAATACCATTCCTTATTGCTTCTTGTCTACAAGGCAAGAATCTTTCACTATGAAATTTAAAAGAAATTATTATTGGCTTAATGATAAGTATGCTTTTTGCTAATTAAAAAACATTAGGCAAAAATTCACACATGAAGTGTGTGGTAGTGTACCCCTGTACTCCCAGTGCTTGTTTGGGAAATGGAGGCAAGAAGACTAAGAATTCAAGGCACACCTTAAATACACAAGATGTCTGAAGCCAGCCTAGGCTAACTGATATCTGAAACAAAAAATGTCTCCTACTCTGGTTTAAGCCTGCCAAGGGCTAGAACTAAAAAGGCAAGTCATGGGTATATCACTGTACCTGTGGGGGTGTATAGGGCATGAGGTCCAACTCATTGGCCAGGGGTGTCTGAAGTTGAGGTAGAGATGGAGGTTCAATGACTTCACTATCCTCATCTCCCATCTCTTCAATATCATCATCTCCTCCTTCTAACTCTGCAAATTTAGCTTCTAGCAATTGTATCTTCTTTTCTAACAAAGGTGAGGGTTCCTTCTGAGGAATGATTGGTTTTCTGAAAAACAGTGACAAAACAAATAAGTAAAAAGTTGCTAACTACTTCCAGGACTGGTCAGAGGGCAGACCTGAAAATATTTACAAATGACGCTTTATAACCTGCTACAAACACTCTATAAGGCTAACAAAGTAGCTGCAGTGGGTATTTGTGATGTCACTTCTACTTACTAACAATTCTGATCAATACTCACAGAGGTGCTGGTCAGGCCTAGTGGACTATATGTTAAAAAGGAATTGTCATAATCTATGAAACTGAGAAAATCTTCCCACAGAGAGGCTGCCAGCAGAACCAAGTGCTATCTTTATTCTACAATTGCTGGTGTCTAAGCCAAGGTACTATTAAAACAATTGCTAACTTTTTTTTAACTCAATAATTTTTCTCTCTGTAACAAAACAAAACAAACAAAAAAAGTTGACTGAAATGTAATACTATCTACTGCCTCAGCCTCCCAAGTCTGGGAATTACCCCATCCCACTAAACGGATATTTTCTACTGGAATTATATGATAGTTCAAGACCTAATAAAGCAACTAAGAACACTGGGTTACATGACTGATAAGTTAGCCCACATACCCTTTCTTCCTTAGTTTTACAAGCTTTACCTGAAGTAGTAAATTTCATCATCTACAACTTTAGCAGAGAGTGAAAACCTCTTTAAACCTTTGAACTTCTTCATCTGTTTGTCACTCTCATTATAGCGGCTCTCACAAAGCAGAATGTCATTTTCTGGTATTTCGGTTGGCCTGCAGGAGAGGAAGTCCTTGAATGACAGCACTGCACATTTCCCTGAAAGAGTAATATAGAGAAAGGAGTTAACTCCTGTCGTGTTAACAGCCTGGAACTTGCCAAACAGGCTAGGCTGGCAGCTAGTGAGCCCCTGGATCTGTCCCTGCCTCTCCAGTGCTGGGATTACAAGTGTATACCACCAAACTTGGCTTTTTAAAGTGTGGTTCTGGAGACTGAACTTGCAAGACAAATACTTTACCAGCAGAACTCTTTCCCCAGTCCCAGATTTTATATTATTATATTTTAATTCACAGTTAAGTAAGAGTGATAGAGAAGTGGCTCAGATAGAGAGATGGCTCAGCAGCTAGGAGTATACAGAGTTACAGAGAACTCAAATTCAGCTCTTAGCACTGACACTAGGTGGCTCACAATTGCCTGTGGCTCCAGCTTACAGGGACTTTGTCTCCTGGATCCACTAACATCTGCACTCATGCATGCACATGCTCTCCCATATATACATAATTAAAAACTAAACCAAACCAAACCAAACCACACCAACCAAACAACAATACCACCACCCATGTAATAATGAATGCTAAAGGTACTGGTCACCTAGCATGCACAAACCCTGGGTTTATGGGCTGGCAAGATGGATGGATCAGTGGATAAAAGGTGACTGCCTACAAGCTTGACAAGTTGAGTTCAATTCCTGGGACCTACACGGTAGAGGGAGAACTAAGTTCTACAAGTTGTCCTATCCTCCACACATATACTGTTACACAGACTCCCATATAGTCGTCAGACAGGCAAACAAACACACCCACGCATGCATGCACCTGGGAGGGAGAGCGAGCAAGCCCTAGGTTCAATCTGAAAAAACAAAAAAGAACACTATTGCTATTGAACATACTAGAAATACTGACGGTCAACAACTTCTTGAATATGTACATTCAAAACAGGTCAGAAACATTTCAGAAGTTCAAAAGTGCTTTCACTACCTTAGAAATACATAGTATTTATTTACCTAAGTCAACAGTTAGGAATAGCCATTCTCCATGCTTAAAGAAGGAAAAATGGAGATGCAAAAATGGTAAAAATTCTCTCCACAGTTAAGGAGTCAAATTATTAGTTGGAGATGGGGTGTGGCTCAGCTGGCTGAATACTTGCCTAGTGTGTACAAAGCATTGTCAACATGTGCCCTTAACCCCAGTAGAGGTGGAGGCAGGAGGATCAAAGTTCAAGGTCATTCTCAGACACATATTGGGTTCCAGGCTAGCCTGGACAATATGAAATTCCCATTTCAAAACGAAAGCCAAGTGACTGGTAGCCCTGAAATAAATGTGGTGTCTCTGTGCTGGGCTCCTAAACACTGGTAAAAGATAGCCTTGAATTCATTTAATAATAAAAATTTTCTTTATAAGCTATTAGATTTGTGAGCTGAAGCAATGGCTCAGCAGTTCACTGGCTGCTCTTCAAATGGGCCAGGATTTAATTCCTGGCACGCACATAGCAGCTCACAACTTCCTAATTTAAGTTTCAGGGCATCTCATAGTACCCTCTTTGGCCTCCAAGACATACACCATACACAAGCCACACAGATATACATGTGGATTTGCCCATACACATAAAAATGATTTGATAGATCAACTTTGGGAGAATGAACATATTTAAAATATTGAGTTCTTCCTTTATTGTAGGTCATTTTTATTTATTTGGGTCTTTTATAATTTGTGTAAAAATTGTATTTTTAAACTTACTAATATATTTTGTTCAGCTCCATATATCCACATATCAACATTTATTATATAATAAAGATTAACATATTAATCATTCTTTTTCATATATTTCATATTTACAATATATAACTTAATCTAGACTAGTCCCATTTTATTTGCTTAAGAATTACATGTGGCCGGACAGTGGTAGTGCATGCCTTTAATCCCAGCACTTGGCAGGCAGAGGCAGGTGGATTTCTGAGTTCAAGGCCAGCCTGGTCTACAGAGTGAGTTCCAGGACAGCCAGGGCTACACAGAGAAACCCTGTTTGGAAAAAACAAAACAAAACAGAATTACATGTGGCTAGTGGCTACTGCAATGGATAAATTATAACAGGTGTGAAGTAAAAGAAAAACTCATAGAAAACAAGATAAAAATTTGTGCAACCAAGAGACATTAAGATTTAAGTAATACACAGAAGAAAAAGAAATAGCATATGCAAATTGGGTCTCAGCAAAATAATTTTGTGTTTTTCAAAAGACATAATTAAGAAAATAAAAATATAAGTCATCCTCCAAAAGGAAATATTTATGACCCATGTAACTGGCAAAGGATTTGTTTTCACAATATACAAACAATTTATACAAGTCAACAAAAAGGAAAACCATGTAGAAAAAAACTTCCTGTTGTTGACAATGCCTGTCTCTTCTAGAGTTCTCGGCTGGATTTGCTCGTAGGGGATCAGGTACCAGCTCTCTCTGGTATGCTAAGTCATATTAAGTTCCTATTATCTTTTTAATATGAAGTTTTTTGTTATCCTTCTGTCACCTTTTTGCTCTTAAGATTTCATACATTTCTTGATCCTTTTAAAAGGCAGTAGAGATAAATACTTACATTTTGTTTTGTTGTGTTTTTTGTTCTGCTTTTTGGTTTTTCGTGACAGGGTTTCTCTGTATAGTCCTTGCTGTCCTGGAACTCACTCTGTAGACCAGGCTGGCTCGAAATCAGAAATCCACCTCTGCCTCCCTAGTGCTGGGATTAAAGGCGCGCGCCACCACTGCCCAGATACTTACATGTTTATAATATAGTAGATAGGTATACCATATTATAGTAGCCTCAACAAAATATTTTAATGCATTTGTCTACCTATTATCTGTCTAATAGATTGTGTGTGATCAGTAAGGTAACTTCATTATTCTGTTTAGTCATTTCCCCACTTCCCCAATACTGGCTATGCAATCCCTGTTTGTTAGTTGAAGGATTAAGTGTACATTTGAGGAATATGTTTTAAAATGTCTTCTCTTATATTGTTAAGTTCTGAGAGCTTACAGGCATTATTTACCATTAAAATTTCTTAAAGAGGTATGTGTGTGTGTGTGTGTGTGTGTGTGTGTGTGTAGGTATTTTATTTTTGCTTTATAATTAATGCATTTCAAGACAGTTTTGTGATGCAGTCCTGGCTAACCTGGAACTTGCAGTGATCCTTAGTCTCTACTTTCCAAGTGCTGGGATTTTAGACAAACACTACCACAGTCACAAAAAAGCCACCCAATAGTTATTGTTTTATTGCACACAGTGGACATCAACCCTGTTTCTAGGAAGGAAATCAAACCACATAAACTGATGCAATGTTTAGATAATATGGCCTTTCTCTCTTCAGAACTCCTGAGAGGTAAGGGGGAAAATGTGATGCTAGCTCTCTTCCTTCTCCAAGTCCAGGTTTGAAAAACCTTGGACAACCATACCAGGCCAATCCATAGCCATTCAAATCATTCTATCCTATCCTTTGCATGAGCGCCTCAATCCTGTTCTTCCCCTCCAGGGCGCCACCAAGCACCTTTTCTTCACTCTTTAGCTCCAATACCATGGCTATTCTTAGTCTTGTCTTTGGCCTTCTCTAGTATGGGTCATTCAAGGGAAGAAGCAGTCTGCTTCTCTTGGCATTTTGCTTATTCTGCTCTAGTGCCTTCAGGAAGCCAAGGTCTAATGAAGGCTGCTTGCTCATAGTCTGAGCATATGGAACTGGATGCAGGTCAAGAAAGTAGCCCTCAGTTCCTAGGGGGTGCCCCAGAGCTTTCCAGAAGAGGGAGCTTCTGGTAAAGAATGGACACCACAGGGTCCAGAACCTATATTTCCAGCAGGTGGCTGTATCAAGATCTGATCTGGTGAGGGAGCCCTGGAGAATAATCCTGTGATAAGTCACCACTGAGGCAAAAAGGAAATGATATATGAGACCATCTCTTAGATTATCTCTGTATGATTAAAAAACAAACAAAATACTCTAGCCCTTTTGCCTTTCAAAAATTTAAAGCATTTATTCTTGAACTATTTAATTTTCTTGCTTTGCTGATAAAACCAATAAAGAATTAAATACATTTATAAAGAAGGAAAACAACCTATAATTATATTAAGACTGGAATGTCCAGGTCCCAGTACTGGAATTATTATAATCTTAGTGGTCAACAGTAGAGGTACACTCTCTGGCAGGTATGCCCATGTTCATTCCCAAGTAATTCCTCTGTGTCTATTGGATCACTACCATTATTATTATTATTGTTGTTGTTGCCTTGGCTGACTTTGAACTCTTTATGTAGACCAGGCTGCCCTCAAACTCACAGAGATTCACCTGCCTCTGGCTCCCAAGTGTTGGGAATCAAAGGCGTGTGCTACCACATCTGGCCACTTGAATCATTCTTCCCAGAAGTGATATTCCCTATGAAGGTGTCAAAACTGTCTTCTCAGTGGGTCTTCTAAGACAGTTCTAAGACTTGTCTTCTAAATGTGTCTTCCAAATCTACCAGGGAACCTCAAAACAGTGTACTTAATATTTTTAAAACTTGTTTGAGACAGAAAAAAAAGTACAAAGTAAGATTTACATTCAACAACGAACAAAGTTAACATGGAATTATAAGTCCATTCTTAGTTTACAGAACAAGGCCCTTTGGTAGTTGATGCATACCAAACTGTAAAAATGGAGCTAAATGTTTGTTTGTTTTGTATTTTGTTTTGTTTTTTTCGAGACAGGGTTTCTCTGTATAACCTGGCTGTCCCGGAACTCACTTTGTAGATCAGGCTGGCCTCGAACTCAGGAATCCGCCTGCCTCTGCCTCCCAAGTGCTGGGATTAAGGCGTGTGCCACCACCGCCCAGCTTTTTTGTTTTTGTTTTTTTAAGATTTACTTATTTTATTTATATGAGTACACTGTAGCTNTCTTCACACACACCAGAAAAGGGCATGAGATCCCATTACAGTTGGTTATGACCTATCACATGGTTGCTGGGAATTGAACTCAGGATCTCTGGAAGAGCAGTCAGTGCTCTTAACTGCTGAACCATCTCTCCAGCCCCTGGATCTTACTTTTTGAGCACTAAGTGGGGTTTATATAAAAAACAAAACAACCATGTCTCACTGTGCATCTGTCATCCTGCTCAATATTGCAGGCTCATCAGTTCATACACATGTATCCCAACTGGCTACCAATCACTTAATGAGACCAACACAGAAATGAGAGAAAGAACCCAGGTTTTAGTTCTGACGCATTCTTGGGCAGTTATTTTACCTTTCTGGAAAATACTATCATCTTTCTTATATAATCATGTTGATTCCAGATATAAAAATGGCTTAAAATATTTAATATTCAATATGTAGGAGGCAATGCATTTTAAAAGGAATTCTAGAAAAAAGATTTATCCAAGTTACATCAGTGGAACCAGTAGTATAGGGGGTATATCAACAGTCATTTCTTCACAGAAGAAAAGCTGGCAGCCGGGCGTGGTGGCGCACGCCTTTAATCCCAGCATTTGTGAGGCAGAGACAGGCAAATTTCTGAGTTCGAGGCCAACCTGGTCTACAGAGTGAGTTCCAGGACAGCCAGGGCTATACAGAGAAACCCTGTCTTGGGGGAAAAAAAAAAAAAAAAAGAAAAGCTAAAAGCTGGCAAAAACTGTAAGAATAAGCATGTCTTTTGAGGGCTGGACAGACACATCTCAGTGGTTAAGAGTGTCTACTGCTCTTCCAGAAGACCACGTTCAATACCCAGCACCCACAATAACCCCAGCTTCCTTTAACTCCAGGTCCAATGTCCTCTTTGGGCCTCGGTGGAAACACATGGATACACTTACAGACACACACATCACATATATATTCTAAAAATTATTTCATTTATTATGTGCATATATATACATACCATAACACATGTGTAGAAGCACATGTATGTTAAAAGAGTAACTTGTGACTCCCTCCTTCCATCACCCAGGACAGAGGAATAGAATTCAGATTACCCACTCAGCTACCTCATTTGACTAGAATCAACAATTTTTTTAAAATCAAAAGCCAAAGGTTCACAACCATATAATGTTTAATTATGAAAACGTAGCTGAAAAAAAATTTTTTTTTTTTTTT
>NC_034597.1:22383381-22384808 GCF_900095145.1 Mus pahari | reverse complement strand
CCATAGACGGAGAAACCAAGGTATTCCATGACAAAAACAAATTTACACAATATCTTCAAGCAAATCCAGCCCTTCAAAGGATAATGAAAAACTCTGCTGCATACAGGAAACCCATCTCAGTGACAAAGACAGACACTACCTCAGAGTAAAAGGCGGGAAAACAATTCTCCAAGTAAATGGTACCAAGAAACAAGCTGGAGTAGCCATTCTAATATCGAATAAAATCGACTTTCAACCTAAAGTTATCAAAAAAGATAAAGAAAAAAATATACCAAGAAGAACGCTCAATTCTGAACAACTACACTCCTAATGCATGGGTACCCACATTCATAAAAGAAACTTTACAAAAGCTCAAAGCACACATTGAACCTCACACAATAATGTGGGAGAATTCAACACCTCACTCTCACCAATGGACAGATCATGGAAACAGAAACTAAACAGAGGCACAGTGAAACTAACAGAAGTTATGAACCAAATGGATTTAACAGAGATCTATAGAACACATTATCCTAAAACAAAACAAAAAAAATACCTTCTTCTTTAGCACCTCACGGTACCCTCTCCAAAACTGACCATATAATTGGTCACAAAGCAGTACTCGACAGATACAAGAAGATTGACACAATTCCATGCATCCTATCAGATCACCATGGACTAAGGCTGGTCCTAAATAACAACATAAGCCAGGCGTGGTGGCGCACGCCTTTAATCCCAGCACTCGGGAGGCAGAGGCAGGCGGATTTCTGAGTTTGAGGACAGCCTGGTCTACAAAGTGAATTCCAGGACAGCCCGGGCTACACGGAGAAACCCTGTCTCGAAAAAACAAAAAGCAAAAAACAACAACAACATAAACATTAGAAAGCCCACATACACATGGAAGCTGAACAACACTCTACACTCAATGATAACTTGGTCAAGGAAGAAATAAAGAAAGAAATTAAAGACTTTTTAGAGTTCAATGAAAATGAAGCCACAACATACCCAAACTGAAATGAACACAATGAAAGCAGTGCTAAGAGGAAAATTCATAGCTCTGAGTGCCTCTAAAAAGAAACTGGACAGAGCATACAATAGCAACTTAACAGTACATATGAACGCTCTAGAACAAAAAGAAGCAAATACACTCAAGAGGAGTAGATGACAGGAAATAATCAAACTCAGGGCTGAAATCAACTAAATAGAAACAAAAAGAGCTATATAAAGAATCAACAAAACCAGGAGCTGGTTCTTTTGAGAAAATCAACAAGATAGATAAGCCCTTACCCAGACTAACCAGAGGGCACAGACACAGTATCCAAATTAACAAAATAAGAAATGAAAAGGGACCCAGCACTTGGGAGGCAGAGGCAGGCAGATTTCTGAGTTTGAGGCCAGCCTGTTCTACAGAGTGAGTTCCAGGACAGCCAAGGCTACACAGAGAAACC
>NC_034597.1:22363516-22379945 GCF_900095145.1 Mus pahari | reverse complement strand
CCAACATGTAATAAGGACACATGTTCCATTATGTTTATAGCAGCCTTACTTAAAATAGCCAGAAGCTGCAAAGAACCTCGATGTCCTTGAACAAAGGAATTGATATAGAAAATGTGGTACATTTACACAATGGAGTACTATTCAGCTATTAAAAACAATGAATTTGACGGGTGTGGTGGCGCACACCTTTTTCTGTTTTGTTTTTTTGTTTTTCGAGACAGGGTTTCTCTGTATACCCTGGCTGTCCTGGAATTCACTCTGTAGACCAGGCTGACCTCGAACTCAGAAATTACAGGTGTGTGCCACCCGCCTTTAATCCCAGCACTCGGGAGGCAGAGGTAGGCGGATTTGAGTTTGAGGCCAGCCTGGTCTACAGAGTGAGTTCCAGGACAGCCAGGGCTATACAGAGAAACCCTGTCTTGAAAAACCAAAACAAACAAACAAAACAATGAATTTATGAAATTCTTAGGCAAATGGATAGAACATGAAATTATTATCCTGAGTGAGGTAACCCAATCACAAAAGAACACACATGGTATGCACTCACTGGTAAGTGGATATTAGCCCAGAAGCTCAGAATACCCAAGATACAATTCACAGATCACATGAAGCTCAAGGAAGACCAAAGTGTGGATACTTCGGTCCTTCTTAGAAGGGGGAACAAAATACCCATGAGAGGAGATACAGAGACAAAGTGTGGAGCAGGGACTAAAGGAAAGGCCATCCAGAGACTGCCCCACCCAGAGATCCATCCCACATACAGTCACCAATCCCAGACCCTATTGTGAATGCTAACAAGTGCTTGCTGACAGGAGCCTAATATGGCTGACTCCTGAGAGGCTCTGCCAGTGCCTGACAAATACAGAGGTGGATACAGTCAGCTAACCACTGGACTGAGCACAGGGTCCCCAATGGAGTAGCTAGAGAAAGGACCCAAGGAGCTGAAGGGGTTTGCAGCCCTATAGGAGGAAAAGCAGTATGAACCAACCAGTACCCCCAGAGCTTCCAGGGACTAAACCACTAACCAAAGAGTACACATGGTGGGACTCATGGCTCCAGCTGCATATGTAACAGAGGATGGCCTAGTTGGTCATCAATGGGAGGAGAGCCTCTTGGTCTTGTGAAGGTTCTATGTCCCAGTGTAGGGGAAAAACAGGGCCAGGAAGCAGGAGTGGGTGGGTTGGTGAGCAGGAGGAGGAGGGATAGGGGGTTTTTGGAGAGGAAATGAGGAAAAGGGATAACATCTGAATTGTAAATAAAGAAAATATTTAATAAAAAAAAAAAAAAAAAAGAAAGAAAATGTGAAGTCTCAAGTAACCTGCACCTCAAGAGCTCCTACACAGTGAGAAACCAACCAGACAGCATATAAGAAGAGCTGGCCTAAGGACCCCAGCACATAGGTAGCAGAGGACTGCCTGGTTTGGTCTCAGTGGAAGAAGAGATGACCTCAAGGAACTTGAAGCACCAGGGAGTGGAAGAGGCCTAGCTGGGGGCAGGAGGGGAGGGGGAGGAGGAAGCAGCCTCTTAGAGACAAGGGAAAGAGAAATGAGATGAAGAACTTCAGGAGTGGGACCAGGAGGTAGGGCAACAGTTGGATTGTAAAAAAAAAAAAAAAAGTTTATCTGTATTTTGCTTGTATATAGGTCTGTGGCATTACATGCATACCTGGTGCCCATGAAGGCCAGAAAAGGGTGTTGAATAGCCTTAAACTGGAGTCAGAGACAGCTGTGAGCTGCCATGTGGGTGCTGGAAATTGAAGAACAGTGAGTGCTCTTAACTGCTGAGCCGTCAGTCCAGCTCTCCCCACACATACACACACACTTTTTTTTTCTTGGCTTCAGCAACAGTTTTGAAAAAGACAGCCTGGGATCCTGGTATGAAGTTACTGATGCCAAGGGCAGAGTAGAGTAGAACATTCCCCTCCCCTCCTAACTCCTCAAATAAATTTTAGCTGACTGCTTGACTTGTGGGGAGCTTCTTGAAGGATGACCCTTGCAAAGAATTTACCTGTTTTGTCAAATATGGAATTCTCTCAGAAAGATGACATGATTATACTTAAAAAAAAAAAAAAAAAAAGTCCATTTAGGCTACTATAGCAATACTACTGTGGACTGGGCAATTTTTAAACAGAAAAATTCCCAGTTCTGGGAGATAGGAAGTCCTAAATGAAGATGCCAGTATCTGATATGTTCCTGTTTACTGCACAGGAAATGCTAGGTGTCTGATGCATGATGGACAACAGAAGCACAAAGACAGGAGAGCAAACCAGCTTGTGTGATCCCTGCCTAAAACAGTGTCTATCTGCTTAATGCATTGCTCTTTGGACCTCAGCGTCCCCCACAGGACCCCACTGGCATTCAGTTCTGACCTATGAATCCTGGAGGAACACATACACTGAAGCCATAGCACATTAAAAGGCAAATTAACCATGTATTGTCATTTGTGCTTAAGTATCAAATGACATACATTTAAAATGTGGGGAGAAAAAGTGGGGACTGAGATGCTTTGAGAAATGTTCTGTTTCTCTGCAATCCTGGGGAAGGAACCCAGGGCTTCATGTAAGTATTCTACTGCTGCATGCCCAGCCCCAAATAAGGGATGTAAATTTCTAGCTTAGTTATTGTGGTGACATTAAAACTACATATTGAAACATGCCTTCTTCCAAATTACAAGGAGATTCTACAAACAAATGCTTAAGCATCATTTCTAGTAGCATTTCAAGGGCTGACAGGAATATTATGGAGAGAGGTGTATATATGTTTGTGTACCAGTTTCATCTGAACCATGATCCAGTCTATATTGTGGAGATATAGATGACTATTGTTGCTCAGAATATAGCTTCTCTACATTTTTTTTTTTTTTTTTTGAATCAAGGACGAGTTTGGAGTGGTGGTGGTGATAGCCCAGCAGTAAAAGCACTGGCTGCTGTCCTGACCCAGGTTTGATTCCCAGCACCTACAAGGTAGCTTATCTGTGACTACAGTTCCAGAAGATCCAATGCCCTCTTCTTGCCTTCATGGGCAACACACGTGGTACAGAGACATATATTCAGGGAAAATACACACACACCTTAAAAATAAATAGTAAAAAGAAAACAGAGCTGGATATAACAACACATGATTTTAAACTCAGCACTTGGAGGCTGGGCCAGCAGATCTGAGTTTCAGGCCAGCCTGGTCTACATACTGAATTCCAGGCCAGTCAGGGTTTCATTGTAAGACACTGTCTCTCTTTAAAAAAGAGCCCGAGCCAGGCATTATGGTGTACACTTGGGAGACAGATCTCTATGAGTTTGAGGCCAGCCTGGTCTATTTAGTGAGTTCTAGGACAGTCATAACTATAATCATCCAAAACCAAAAACAAACAAACTAAAAACACTGGGACATTTATGTCATAGTTATTTTTTTCTAAAATTCTTTTGATATCACTCAATACAGTTCCTGAAGCAGTATATATTATTTTGTGATGAACTATACTTCTTGAGTCTTCAAAGGCACTATAAATATAGTGCTAGAAGCAATGTTCTTTGGGTTCTAGTGAGCGGTCATGGTTTTCTACTGCTAAAGAATAAAAGGTAAAAAAAGTTATTTGAAAAGTTGTATAAAACCTAAAATTAAATAAAAATTAACCCAACAAATCATATAGCTGCCCTAACACAAGCAAACTTCAGTCTCACTTTCATCATGCTCCATTTTAATCTCCTTGCTGGGTTTACACTAGGAAGTAACTTTGGGTATTACTTTAGTCTGGATAAGAACTTAAAAGGATATTTTCTGCTACAGAAAGGTAAGAGTTTAATGACTTTACTGCCTTTAGTTCACTTCCCCTGTGGCAGAAAGTTGAAAATGTGCTGAATTACTAAACAGTTTGCCATATCTGATCCTGAAAATAATTATGAGCAACATCATCGAATAAAGACTAACATTATGTTTAAATCTGCAAATTTTTCTTTGGTTGTGATCTATGGTGGCTTCTTTAAAAACCATCAACAATCTGTGGGGACTGGATTTGGCTATGCAGGTTAATGATAAGAGTGTGCGCTTGGCATATACAATTGGTGTGTTGGTGGGGGACCTGCAAAACCCCAACCACCAATGTAAAGCCTATAGCTAGTAATCTTTTAGGAAGCCATCTCAAGGGATGTAGCGTGGCTAGTGAGTGATCTAGTGGCTCTCAGGGCTTGGAGAAACATAACAGCTAACAACATTGTTAGTATATGATGATGCATGCAATTAGATCTTAGAAACAAAATACCACTGGAAATACTTGATAGATGACCAAAGAGAAACCACGATAATGGAGACAATAAAATGATCAAGTTTTAAGAATCTTAACAGAGGGCTGGAGAGAGGGCTCAGCCTTTAAGAACAATGACTGCTATTCTAGAGGTCCTGAGTTCAATTCTCAGCAACCACATGGTGGCTCACAACCATCTGTAATGGGATCTGATCCCATCTTCCGGTGTGTCTGAAAACAGCTACAGTGTATTCATATAATAAAATAAGTAAATAATCCTTAAAAAAAGTCTAACAGAAACTGAATCAGGCTATTCTCCCTACTTCCTACCTTACTCGTATTACACTGTTCACATAGCAGCCATGATTCACTTCACAGCTCTGTTCAACCCCAATCACTGTTTACAAGATCTACTATGTTTGAGTCTCCATAAAGTTCAAAGGCCCCATTCTTTACACCACATCCCTTCCCTTGCTCTAGCTATCCAACCCTTTGAGATTCCAAACAAGAACAGATAATCTAAGACAACTCTTTTGCTGTTCCTAGAAGAGAGCCTCAAATAATTTTCTTTTGTTTATTTTAAAACTTCTTCAAGGATCCATTTTGGCTGATCATGTGACCTCATCTCAACATTTATTGTCAGTCTTCTTTTATTTTCATTTAAAACTCTAATTACTACCTGGTGTTCTCTGCTATTTATTTACTGACTCCCAACCTTCCCCCCCAATGTCTTTATGAAAGCAAAGACTTGATATTTTTATGCTGCTATAGACCCACCAACTAGAAGCATGCCCTGCATAGCAGCAGTACTTAATCCAAGTTTTATAGAACAACTATGATGAAAAAGGACAAATACCTACCCAGAATACAACTCATGGGGCAGGTCTCTTCCAGATTACTCAGAAACACTTCTTTTTTGTAGAACATTTTTGTGGGCTCATGTTCTGTTTCTTCTGGATGAATGAAGATAGGGCCATAAAAATATGCAGCTCCATCTCGAACCCATACTTTTTCAATTCTTGGGGGTGGGGAGATGAGAAATTAAGTTATAATTTCAATTTTCAATGATTATATAATAAAAACTCCACTAACTAAAATGTTTACTTGTTTAAATGAGTGCTCTACTGGACATACACCTGCACATTAGAAAAGGGAATCAGATCCTCTATAAATGTTTGTGAGCCACCATGTTGGTGCTAGGAATTGAACTCAGAACCTCTAGAAGAGCAACCAGTGCTCTTAACCACTGAGCTATCTCTCACAGACCCCTAAAATGTAGCAGCATATAGCATTTAGAGGAATTTCATGGATTCTCCTTTACCTTTCAGAGAAGATACTCTGAAAAAGAGAAAAGGACATTTGGCCACTCAGGGGGGAAAAAAAAACTTGAACATAGTATCAAGGTATGTAATTAGATCATTTTATTTAATTCCAGGTTTTCTTCCTGAGATGTTCAAGATGAAAACAACTAAACATTTGTCATTGGATTTGGCAAACATTCCTTCAAAATAGAGGGTCACAGATCTTTGTGCAAGATCCAGCACTAAAGCACTTTCCCGTTGGGATGTTGTACTGTCCTATTTATCAACTTAAAATCAGTATTATTGTCCCACATTTTCAGGGTTCCAGACATAGAGCAACATCTTCATTTCAATGAATAGTAACTCCAACCTTCCAGTGTCCTAACTACTCACAGGAGTGAGTCATCCTTGAAGGCTCTACCCTGGAACTCCACACTGTATTTACTAAGACTGCTGTTAGCCTGACCTCCTGAATACTACTGTTTGTAATTAGCCACACTAAAGAGGCCATCATTCTTGCTTGGCTTATCACAATAGCCTTCTAGCAGATCTCCTTGCTTTTACTCTTGGCCCCTTTACAGTCTCATCTCAATAAAGAGAAAGCAGAGCAACCCTATTAAATCAGAAGTCAAATGTTACTTCTCTGCTTGAAACAATAACAAAGACACTTTTTGTAACTCTATAATAGTTCCAAGTACCCACATGGTTTCTGAAGCCTTACATGATCTGCCCATTAACCCATCTACCACCTTTTATAGGGCTCACCCTGCTGGTAGGTGAATTGCAGGTTTAAGAGTGATGGACTTATCTCTCAGGCCTTTATTCTGGCTATTAATTCTGCTTGGACTGCTTTCCCTGGTATTCACAATTCTTACATTTCTTCATGTTAGCCCAACTGCCAGATTCTTTGTGAAATCTATTCAAACCATTCTCTCTGTTCTGAGCACCTCACAAGCTCCAATTTCAACAGTATGCATCATGTTTGGTACATACATTTGAATATATATGTACCCCATTTGAATAAAGCTCTACTGAAGTAAAATTATCTTTCAATCTTTGAGTGTTTGTTTTGGGACAGGCTCTGATCTGGATCCCTTACTCTTCCTTCCTTAGTTTTCTTTTTTTTTTCTCTCTTTTTCTTTTTCGTTTTTTTGTTTTTTGTTCCTCAGTTTTCTAATTGCTGGGATTATGCACACGTGTGTGCTCATCTACTTGCCACAGAAGTAGGAACAGGGAAAATGTGGTGTGAGGAAGCTTGAGAAATTGCCAGGGGAAGGACTTCTGTCTTCATTCTATGCATGTGGAATACTAAGTCTCAAATCTTAGACCCAACCTCATCTTCTGTAACTCACCTGCCCACACGAGGGCGCACCAAGCCGTGGGATTTGATGAAGACACAATCGCCAACCTTCAGCCACATGTCATTGTACCGAAGCTGCTCAAAGTAGTGGCAACCTGGCTCACCATTGGACATCTCCACAGGAACATCTTCTTTTTCCTGTGGAGAGGAACTGGTAAATAAAGGCAGAAAACCCTGTCTCAAACAAACAAACAAAGGCAGAAAACTAGCAAGAGGCATAAGAAACAACAACTCTAGGTAAGCTTTCATCAAAGGTGAGAAACCAAACATTAAGTTGTTAAAATCAAACTCATAATCAGGTATTGTATTCATTTCAAATTTATAATTTTCATAAAATGTTACTCTAAGAAATTTTTACATCCGCCCCGACTCCTATGGAATGGATCTTTTCAGAATAAAGTACTGGAAAGGATTATTAGCATTTACTTCAAAGTAGACAAATTCACACAACATACAGTATAAGGAACAAACTCTTTATAATATCTTCTTTATTGTATTTAATGTTACAGAATTTATTCCTTCCCTTTGTGGTAATAGAGACAGAACCTAGGACTCTGTGTATACTAGGCAAGTATTGGACTTTATATCCTGGACTCTCCTTTCGGCTTTTCTCCTCAGATAGCACCTCCTATACTCCCTTTATGTATTTTTAAACCTGGGGCTTAACTAAACTGGCCTTGAACTCATTCTATAGTTCAAGCAGGTCCTGAGCGTTTCTTTTTCTTGCTTCAGTATTCTAAAACCCTGAGATCACAAGCATGTGCCACCAGGATCAGCTGTTTTCTAATATAAAAATTAAGCTCATTCAGTCTCTTCTAATGACATAGCTCATTTAGCTCCTGCTCTGGAAAATAATACTTCTTTCTGATCCCCGGGATTCAGAAATATAACAAGTTGGCTTTTAACTTGCCTTTGTGATACTGAGCTTCTCTGTAGTTTCTGTCCTAATCTGATTAACTCTCTAGTAGACCCCCGGGGAAAGCTACCATTAGCACAACAGAAATGAGTGTAAGGAATAGTTTCTCACACCACAGAAGCACATAGCAAACTCATCCCCAGACTAAATAGAAAAAGAGGAATGTGCTGGGCGTGGTGGCGCACGCCTTTAATC
Organism: Mus pahari; assembly: GCF_900095145.1. Lineage (NCBI taxonomy): Eukaryota > Metazoa > Chordata > Mammalia > Rodentia > Muridae > Mus > Mus pahari. The sequence continues at coordinate 22,371,937 of NC_034597.1, read as the reverse complement.
CCAGCACTCGGGAGGCAGGGGCAGGCAGATTTCTGAGTTCAGCCTGGTCTACAGAGTGAGTTCCAGGACAGCCAAGGCTACACAGAGAAACCCTGTCTCGAAAAACAAAACGGAAGAAAAAAAAAAAAAAAAAAAAGGAAAAAGAAAAAGAGGAATGCTAGAGCAGATAAACTCCAGGAGACATGACAGAGTGACAGGGTTGAGGCCCCTTTGGAATGTCTGCCTGAAGCTTACTATTCATAAACCTGTCCTACATTACTGGGAGGGCAGATGAGCACAGACTGGGAGTATAGGAGGTGCTATCTGAGGAGAAAAGCCGAAAGGAGAGTCCAGGATATAAGTCTTCCTCTGTTTCTAGATCTGTTCTACTAATCCTCTGTTCCCAAAAGGTACAATATGCTGGCTTCTTACCTACTACCCTTAGAGAGAAAGGAAGGCTAAATACTAGCTTGGCACTTTTCCCTGGTTTCTACAATATTGTTTTCATTTCTTAATGTTAACAACTGATAGGTTTTGCATTTTTATTATTTTTATTAATTTCATCATGGCAAGAAACAATATAGTTCTGTGATATAAACATGATGCATTCTGGCTTTGACTAAATTACTATATCTGTCACCTACCAGCTGCAGGTGATATAGGGCAAATGACCTGATTTCTTGTGGGCCCCTCAGATGGGCTTTCCTTGTTGGAAAGCAAAAGTGATATAGAAATGTTAGTAAAAAAAAAAAGAAAAAAAAAACCCTAGTAATTGAATGAAATATAAAGTTTATTTTGAATAATCCTTGCCCTTTTAAGTGGAACATTTCCTTCCTTGATCATGTTTTAAAATGGTGCAATCTTGCTTATAAAAATAACATTTCTTCAGCCAGGCAATGGTAGTCACCTTTTTGATCACTCAGGAGCACTCTCAGGAGGTGGAGGCAGGCAGATCTCTGTGATCAAGGCCAGTCTAGTCTATACAGAAAGTTCCAGGCCAGCCAAGGCTACACAAAGAAACTCTGTCTTGAAAAACCAAACCAGACCAGACCAGACCATTTCCTTAATTTTTATATTGATATTCATCCTTGAGATTGGGGTAGTCTTCTGTTGAATTTTGTAGGGTGTGGAATACAGTTTGCTCTGACTTTATACAATGAATGAAGAAGGATTTTTGTCTCTACACTATCAAGTAACTTAAACAGCTATTTTTTTGAGACAAGGTTTCTCTGTGTAGCCCTAGAACTTGCTCTGCAGACCAGGCTGGCCTTAAACTCAGATCCATCTGCCTCTGATACCTGGGATTAAAGACATGTGTCACCATGCCCAGGGTACAGCTTTTAATTATAGCAATCATACAAAGAGTTAAAAAGAATTCACCTACTCTCTGGACCATCTCACTGGTCTCCTTGATTTACTTTATGAGTATTTTGCCTGCATGCATGTCTGTGCACCAGGTGTGTGCCTGATGCCTGCACAAGTCAGATCGCCTGGGACTAGAATTACAGTTAAGCTCCATGTGAGTGCTAGGATCAAATCTGTGACCTTTGGAAGAGCAGCCAGTGCTGCTAAGCCATTTCTTTATCCTCCATCCTCAATTTACTTCTAAATACTATTTTAAATTAAATTAAATTTTTTCTTTCTTTTCCCTTAGGTTCTTCCACTTTGTTTGACTAAGGTTTTATACCCTCAACTTGTTTTTTTTGTTTGTTTTTGTTTTTTGTTTTTTGAGTTTGAATACATTAATTTACTTTCTGGAATAGATATTTTAAGGTTAAAATTCTTTTCTAGGTGGCTACCACCCACATACCTTTTCCAAGTTAAAATTGTCTTCAGCTCGATTGTCATCTGAGTTGTCTGTATTCTTCTCATCATCCCCTTTATCTGCATTTGCAAATACAGAGGCCACTCGAACCACAGGCAAGGGCACATCCCGAGGGACAAATCTAACTGAACTGATGGGCATGGTCCATAGTTTAATTTTCTTAAAAGATTTGGTTTTGGCAGAATATCTCGATTCACAGACAAAAACATCCTCATCTCGAAAGTTTTCTGGACATAATTTAAAGTATTCCTGGGATAGGGATAATAATACAAATAAGTACATTTTTTGAAAATTTACTCACAAATAAAAAACAAATGTTAATCAACCTAACATTGAACTATAAAAACTTTCTGACAATAAAAAGTAAATGGACAGATAATAGGGCTATATCCTTGACTATATTCCCTTTAATTATACATTTTATTTTTTTTTGTCAACTGCCCTTTGAAAATATATTACTTTCTATAGTTAAAATGTCTTAGTGCTTTGTACGGTACATATATGACAGATAATACATTTTATTATCTAAAAGCAAAACTGGTATTTGATAATGAATGATTAGCTTTCAAAAAATATCATCCTTGGAAATTAGCTCAGCAACATAAAAATGTTAATATAATTGTATATAGATAAACTACACACAGCAAATGGTCTCTCATATATATTCATGTAATTTCTTATATAGAGACACAGAATAAAGGTGTTTGAAACATTTTCTAATTTTATAAATACAGATTTTTATATTTTTAAATTGTATCTCCAGGGAACGATATCATTGGAATGAATGAATTTCTTACCTTGACAAACATTACTACACATTTGCCTAGAATTTTACTAACAGGTACTTTATTGTAATAATCACTCTTAAAAACTTCTTTTTCTAGAAATTTTCGTGTAGCCAAATGGAATGTTTCATTTGGCCGATAAAACCAGCAGCCGTACAACCATTTTTCACCTCAAAAACAGAGAAAGAAAAAAATTATTAACAGAAATCACGTATTCTTTGCAAACTAGAAAGTATTTTAGAAAGCCATTATGCCAAGGTTTAAACACACTGGTTTTAGATGAAATTTTCTTAATAGAATTATTTTAGAGGAAATAATATTCTAAAACAAAGAAGCACAAAGAGGCCTAGAAAACGTCCTTTCACCCTTCAGAGACATGCAACAGAGAGGAGAAGCTCAGAAGGGCTGCTTGGGCCAATACACACTTTCACTGAGCATGCAGGGATAGAGAAGAACATTTTTAGCAAGAAGGTGCAGAATCCAAAAGCATTCCACCTGACTGGCAGCTTAAACAATCAGACTGCCTACAACACACTCATACTGATGTAGGCTTCATTCTTACTGTCTCAGAGGCAACTTTTTTTTTTTTAACATTTTATTTAGTTTTCTGTTGAGAAGGGTTTCACTGTAGCCTAGACTGCCTCAAGCTTATTCCCCTGCCTCAATGTCTTGACTTTTAGGATGGCAGGTATGTGCCACCAAACCACCTTACAAGCATTTTTAAAGGAAGGCTTTTTGACAATAAATTCTAAGCTCAGTTACATATTGGAAAAAAATTGCTAGATTAAAAAAATGAGTCTTTTGCTCTTGTTAATCTTTGCCATCCTACACAGAGTTTGGCTATAAGTATTACTGAATAATTGACTCTTTCCTTCCATTAAGAAGTTACATTTCTGACTCAATTGTGACAATGCCCAACAATGCTACATACCATGTTTGCATATGGCTGGGTGGTTAATTATATTTACTGATACACTGAACAGTAAATTTATTGACGGAGCTATTGTTAAAAGGCTTAAATATGAGTTAAAAAAAATTTCTTCCTGATTATCAAGGAAAAAGAAATTTGTTGCTCTACCCCCCCCCCATAATTTTTAGGATTAAAAACAAATGTACATGTGGGGCTGGAGAGATGGCTCAACAGTTAAAAGCACTGGCTGCTCTTTCAGAGGTCTTGAGTTCAATTCCCAAAACCCACATGGTGGCTCACAACCATTTATAATGGGATCCTATGCAATAGTGTACTATTATAAAACAAATAATTCTTTAAAAACAAACAAAAACCCAAACGTATCAGGGTTGTGCCTGCATGTATGAATGTGTATCATGTGTGTGCCATGTGAAGGCTTCAGATCACATGGAATTAGAGTTAAGGATGGTTGTGAGCCATGATGTAGAGATTGAGAACTGAAGCCAGGACCCTGGCAAGAGCAGCAAGTGCTCTTAGCCACTGAGCCATCTCTCTAGCACCTGTCCTTTAATTGAAATCAAACTTACCAGCTGAATCCTCCCACAGTCTCTCAATACACACTATATGTGGCTGTAGATTGGCCTCTGCAGGTTCAACATAGACATAATCTCCGACATGATACATGCTGTTCTTAAAGCTGCAGTCCTGGCTGTATGTACGATGCAAGCCTGAGAGGCCTGTAGTACCTGAGGAATCTTCACTTTTTTCAGCTTCTTGGGTTAAAAATAAGTAAATAAAAGACACTCAGTAAAAGATTGTGGTTGTCAGAAAAGCATTCAAACAACACATCACACTAATACATTTAATCCAGTCTCTTCCCTCCCTCCCCTCTCCCTTTTCTGAGACAGGGACTCTCCATAGCCAAACTAGCCTGGAATTCGGGCTCCTCTTGCATTAGCTGCTGGGCTGTGGGGAAACTACCACAATGGCATTCAGAGAGGTATAGGGAAATAGTGCCATCAGCACATTCTCAATAGTCTACCTCAAACTGTATTTGGAACTTTTAGATGGGGGAAGATCTCACTAAGCTGTCCTGTTCTTGAATTCACAGGCTCAAGTGTTCTAGTACTGCTTCACCTTCCCATGTAGCTGGGATTATATGTGTTCACCATTATAGCTAGCCTCAATATGGCCTTTCTGAATGAAAACAAACTGACATTAATTGAAGCAACCATTCTACGGAACAAAACTAAGCACCGTAATAATGTACACTTACTAATTTTCAAGAATTCAGAATAAATCACATAACCCTATAGAAAATGTGATATACCTCTTTTTCATACAGATGTTTCTAAATTATTTCTTCTAAATTATTAACTGACTATATTAAATTTAGTGATTTTAGAAATAAATATGTATGGCCTATAATGGTAAGCTACGTGTTTATAAAATACCATAAACATTTTCTCTTGAGATGAAATACTTATAAACAATATTCTCATTTTGTTATGTAAGTTCTTCCTGCCCTTCCCTCCTTTGTGAACCATGGAGTGAACCCAGTGTCTTATGCACACTAGTTATGCATTCTAGGCAAGTACTTTACCAATGTGCTACAGATCCCAGCCACTATTTTTGTCAAAAACCATCTTTTAATGGTTCTAATACAAGCTATCTGCAAATACTACAGACTATATTACTTTTCTGAAAGTAAAACACACTTGATATTACTATATACAGATGATATTCAAATAAAACACTCTCTGAAGATAGCAAGTCTTGGGTGGGTGGGTGGGTCCCTGCCAGCTTAACTGAACTCCCTAGACTTTTTCCCCAAGACCCATTCTGCCACAGCTCCCTCTCAACTAACCACCTGCCCCTTAGTTACACCTCTGCCCCTCATTCTCACAGTCTCCAGCTGCTCAGGTACAGTCCACACCACTCAGAAGAGCAGAGACCCCCCTGCTGCACCAAAGGCCAGGCAAGTAGCCAGAAGTCAATCCTCCAACCAGAGCCTCCCTAGTGATTCAGAGGTCAAGCAGGTCACCAGAAATTGAGGCCACAAAGCTCAGAGGACCGAAGAAAAAACAGAAACCAAGGAAGAAAACACTTATTCAACAAATACAGCTGAAGCAAAAGAAAATGACCCTAAACCCAACTTTAGGGGGCTGGAGAGATGGCTCAGTGGTTAAGAGCACTGACTGCTCTTCTGAAGGTCCCGAGTTCAAATCCCAGCAACCACATGGTGGCTCACAACCATCTGTAATGAGATCTGAAGCCCTCTTCTGGTGTGTCTGAAGACAGCGACAGTGTACTCATATACATAAAACAAGTAAATGTTTTTTTTTTTAAAAAAAGGCCCAGGCGGTAGTGGCGCCATGCCTTTAATCCCAGCACCAACTGCTCTTCCAAAGGTCCCCAGTTCAAATCCCAGCAACCATATGGTGGCTCACAACCATCCGTAACAAGATCTGATGTCCTCTTGTGGAGTGTCTGAAGTCAGCTACAGTGTACTTACATATAATAAATAAATAAATCTTTAAAAAAATAAAATAAAATCTTTCAACATCAATGGACTCAATTCCCCAATAAAGACACAGACTAACAGAATGGATGTGAAAACAGGATCCATCCTACTGCTGTAGAATCCAAAAGAAATTCAAGACCACTTAGCTCCCCCTGCCACTGTCCCCCCCCCCCCCGCTCTGAGGGGACCTTCCAAACTATACAGTTTTTGTGGTCAAAATGACCAGACTAAGCCTGCAGATGCCAAAACAAGATTAGCAGTTCCCAGAAAAATTCCCCACCCCACCCCGAATTCTGAGAAAAAGCACAAACTGCCCTGACCTTGTCGCTAGAATTCCCTGTGACATTAATAGCTGTGACGTTAATAGCTGACCCATAAGTTCAAAATGTACTGCTGCTTTGCTGACCATCCATAAAAACTCACCATAAGGGCAGGCAGAGTAAGGGACTAGGCCAAAGGTAGTCACCCTACGTAAACCAACCAATGCCTGAAAAGGTTACTTGCTACACCAATGGGAATAAGTCAGCTAGCCCTGTTGCCTAAATCTGTCCCTTACAAGGTATAAAAAGTGTGTTCTTTCTTTGTTCGGGGTCTCTCCTCTTGCCTGTGTACTGAGGGGTTCCCCAATGTGTTGGATCAATAAAAATCCTCTCACGGTTTGCAGCGATGGCAGTCTCTGTGGTCTTTGCTGGGAGGCTGCTATCAAATCTAGGACGCCCTGTATTGATTTTGTTTGTCTTGTTTTCTGTGGTATTATTGTGACTGCCAGGCTGTGGCCCCGGATGTTGTGGCTGCTGAAGGGGGAGATGGAGGAGGCTGAAGGGGTGGCTGCAGCCCTGGGCCCAGCTTCAGGGGTTGGCTTTCAGGGGCCACCAAGCTAAGTCTGGCTCCCAGCAGGTTGAGGCAGTGCAGCAGGCCCTGGGGGAGGTGCCGGGCCCTTAGGAGCCTCTGTCGAGCTGGGTGCAGGCAGTCCTGGTGTGGGAGCGCCCTGTGGTGCCTGGGACTGAATGAGGTGTTCTGGTGAGAGACCCAGACCCTCACTGACCCTACTAGGCGGGAATTCGTCAGGATGTTCTGGGGGCGTGCGCGGGGGGGGGGGGGTGTCATCTATTTCTAACCTGCCCTGCACTGCGCTGGCTGCTTCTAACACGAGCCTAATGACGCTTCACTTTCCCCTGCATCCCACCTGCCTGCCTCCAGGCTTTGGCACCCTGGGTGTTCGCTGGGCCTTCCTGGACTTCCCTGTTTTCCCCCATGCACCCACGACTTGCCAGAGAGCCTCTTGTTAACAGGAGAAAGTGATTTCACTTTGAGACGTCAGTGGCGAGCACCGCTGGCATGGGGCCCTAAGCTGCGATCCCTCGCCTCCTCGGGCGGCCCCACCCGCAGACCAGGAGCCAAGGGAGCTCCAGCACATATGTCCAGGGCAGCCAGCTGTGAGCGCTGCTGAGGCTGCCACAGGAGGCCCCGCCACACCCAACTGAGAGGAAAGGCAGAGAATTCTCTTAGAAGCTAGGAAGAACGTCCCGGGCGAAGATGGGAGGCCCTCTCAGCTGCATGGACGCTGGGTTCATGGAAGGTAGGGAGCACCTAAAAGTCTATTGCCAGGCTCTGACTGGGGGGGGGGGTGGGGGTGTGTGTGTGTGTGTGTGGGTGGGGGGGGTGTGTGTGTCTCATCTCGTGGGGCTGGGAAGTGCTCCACCAATCTAACCAAGGTAAAAGAGACCCTGAAGTTACAGAAGTTAGAAGGAACGACAGAGTAAGTCGATAAGAAAGCACAGGTGGATAAGAAAGTACGTGAGTGCACAGATAGAGGTCTGGAAAGAAGAGAGAAAGATTAAACCCGTAGAGAATCTAGGCAAGGAGCTCTCGAGGGTAAGGAAGAGCAAAGCTTCAGCAGTCTCAGGAGAGATGGATGACAGTGGCAATTGGAGAGACTGACAGTGAGGAGAGGTGGAAATAGAGATGAAGGTGATTTTGTATAAGAAACACACCTCAACATCCAAGATAGACATTACCTCAGAGTAAAGGGTTAGAAAAGATTTTCCAAGCAAATAGAGCAAAGAAGCAAGCAGGTGTAGCCATTCTAATATCTAACAAAATAGGTTTCCAATCAAAATCAGAAGAGATGGTAAAACACACTTCATATTCGTCAAAGAAAAAATTCACCAAGATGATGTTTCAATTCTGAACATCTATACCCTAAACGCAAGGGCACCCACATGTGTAAAAGAAATATTATTATTAAAGTTTAAATCACAGCCAGGCGTGGTGGCGCACGCCTTTAATCCCAGCAGAGGCAGGCGGACTTCTGAGTTTGAGGCCAGCCTGGTCTACAAAGTGAGTTCCAGGACAGCCAGGGCTATACAGAGAAACCCTGTCTCGAAAAACCAAAAAA
>NC_034597.1:22362427-22363446 GCF_900095145.1 Mus pahari | reverse complement strand
AGCCAGGGGAAGCAAGCCAGTAAAGACCATCCCTCCATGGCCTCTGCATCAGCTCCTGCTTTCTGACCTGCTTGAGTTCCAGTCCTGACTTCCTTGGTGATCAACAGCAACGTGGAAAGTGTAAGCTGAATAAACCCTTTCCTCCCCAACTTGCTTCTTGGTCATGATGTTTGTGCAGGAATAGAAACCCCGACTAAGACAAAACGCAAAAACCCAATCAAAACAAAACAAACAAACATGCAGTCCCCCAAACGGAACTAACAAACTTATGACTCAAATGGACCTAACATATCTATAGAACATTTTACCCACACACAAAAGAATATACCTTCTTTTCAGCACCTCATGGAACCTTCTTCAAAAATCAACCATATACTCAGTTACAAAGCAAGTCTCAACAGATACAAAAACAAAAAACAAAAACCAAAAACAAAACAAACAAACAAACAAAAAAACAAAACTGAAATAATCCTCTGTATTTTATCAGATCACCATGGATTAAAGCTGGACTTCAACAACAACAATCTACAACTCATGGACACTGAACAACTCTCTACTGAATGACTACTGGGTCAAAGAGGAACTACAAAAAGAAAGTAAAGACTTCCTAGAGTTCAATGACAATAAATGCACAACATACCCAAACTTATGGAGCACAATAAAAGCATTGCAAAGAAGAAAGTTCATAGAACTATGTGTCTTTATAGAGAAAGCAGTTAGATCTCATACTAGTGACTTAATAGCACACCAGAAAGCTCTAAAACAAACTAACAAAAACCAAGCACACCCAAGAGGAGTAGATGACAAGAAATAAACTGAGGGTTGGAATCAATAAAGTAGGAACAAAGAGAACAATACAAAGAATCAATGAAACAAAGAGCTGGTTCTTTGGAAAACAGATTGACAAGCTGGGCAGTGATTGCTCACACCTTTAATCCCAGTACTTGGGAGGCAGAGGCAGGCTGATTTCTGACTTCGAGGCCAGCCTGGTCTACAGCATGAGTTCCAGGATAGCCAGG
>NC_034597.1:22338728-22362382 GCF_900095145.1 Mus pahari | reverse complement strand
AAAAAATAAAGAAAACAGATTGACAAATCCTTATCTAAACTAACAAGAAGGCAGAGAAGAGGAGGGGGGAGAGAGAATATCCAAATTAACAAAATTGGAAATGAGAAAGGGGACTTAATAATAGACACTAAGAAAATCCAAAGAATCCTTAGGTCTTATTTTAAAAACCTATACTCCACAAAATTGAAAAATCTAAAAGGAATGGACAACTTTCTCAAAAATACAACTTACAAAATTAAATCAAGATCAGATAACAATTCAAACAGTCCTAAAAAAAAGAAGCAGTTATTAAAAGTCTCCCAACTAAAAACAGCACAGAGACAGATGAGCTTTATTTTTTCTTTTCTTGTAGAGCATAGAACTCTACCAGACTATCAAAGAAGAGCTAATACCAATAATACCAGTACTCCTCAAACTATTCCACAAAATAGAAAAGGAAGGAACACTGTCAAATTCATTTTACGAGGTTACTGTCCCTCTAATACCTAAACCACATAAAGACTCAACAACAACAACAACAACAACAGAATTTCAGATTAATTTCCCTCATCAACATTGATGCAAACATACTTAATAAAATACTCACAAAACCAAATCCAAGAACACATCAAAAACATCATTCACCATGATCAAGTAGGCTTCATCCCAGGGATGCAGGGATGGTTCAACATATGAAAATCTGTCAATGTAATAGCCATATAAACAAACAGAAAGAAAAAAGAAATCACATGATCTCATTAGATGTGAAAAAGCTTTGACAAAATCCAATACCCCTTAATGATAAAGGTCTTTGAGAGATCAGGGGTATGAAGCACATACCACACACAGTAAAGCCAGTATACAGCAAGTGGATAGGCAACATCAAATTAAATGAAGAGAACCTTAAAGCAATCTCACTAAAATCAAGGGTAAGACAAGGCTGCCCACTCTCCATATCTATTCAATACAGTACTTGAAGTTTTAGCTAGAGCAATAAGATAACTAAAGGAGATCAAGGGGATACAAATTGGAGAGGAAGAAGTCAAAGTATCACTATTTGCAGGTGATATGATAGTATACATAAGCTACTCCTAAAATTTTACCAGGGGACTCCTACAGCTAGACACTTTCAGCAAAGTGGTTGGATACAAGATTAACTAAAATAAATAAATTAATTAATAGATAAAAATAAAAATAAAAAAATAAAATCAGTAGTCCTCATATATATATAAATGATAAACAGGCTGAGAAAGAAATCAGGGAAATAACATCCTTCACAATAGCCATAATTAATATAAAATATCTTGGTGTGACTCTAATCAATCAAGTGAAAAGACATGCATGACAAAAACTTCAAGTCTCTTAGGATATTTATGAAGGTATCAGAAGATGGAAAGAAGGCTGGTGAGATGGCTCGTCGGGTAAGAGCACTGACTGCTCTTCCATAATGGTCCTGAGTTCAAATCCCAGCAACCACATGGTGGCTCACAATCATCCGTAATAAGATCTGATGCCCTCTTCTGGTGCATCTGAAGACAGCTACAGTTTACTTATGTATAATAATAAATAAATCTTAAAAAAAAAAAAAGAAGATGGGAAGATCTCCCACACCTTGCTGTATACTGGCTTTACTGTGTGTGGTATGTGCCTCATATCCCTGACCTCTCAAAGACTTTTATCATTAAGGCGTATTGGATTTTGTCAAAGCCTTTCTCATGGGAGGAGTAACATAGTAAAAATGGCCATATTACCAAAAGCAATCTTAAGATTCAACACAATCTCCATCAAAATTCCAACACAATTCTTTACAGACCTTGAAAAAAGAATACTCAACATCATATGAAAAAAACAAAAAGCCCAAGATAGCTAAAACAATCCTGTACAATCAAAGAAATTCTGAGGGTATCACCGTGCTAGATCTCAGACTGTAGTATTACAGAGCAATAGTAATGAAAATCGCATGGTATTGGCATAAAAAAGGAACAGGTTAATCAATGGAATTGAGTCGAAGAGACCCAGAAGTAACCCCACGCACCTATGAACACCTGATTTTTTTTTATATTATAAAGAAGCCAGATATATATATATATATATATATATATATATATATATATATATATATATTAGAAAAAAGAAAACATCTTCAATAAATGGTGTTGGTGTAAGTGGATGTCAGCATGTAGAAGAATAAAAATAGATCCATATCTATCACCCTGCACAAAACTCAAGTCCAAGTGGATCAAAGACCTCAACATAAAATGATCTACACTGAGCCTGGTGGTGGTGCATGACTTTAATCCTGGCATTCAGGAGGCAGCAGCAGGTGGACTCCTGAGTTCAAGGCAGACTGGTTGACAGAGCAAGTTCCAGGACAGCATAGGCTACACAGAGAAATCTTGTCTCCAAACAAACAAACAAACAAACAAAAATAAGCCCTTAGTCTTTTAGGGCTAGTGAGAGGGGTCAGGGGTTAAGAACATAACTGTTCTTCCAGAGGTCCTGAGTTCAATTCTCATGGACAACATGGTGGGTCATGACCATTTATAAAGGGATCTAAGGCTTTTTTCTGGTATGCAAGTATACATGCAGATAGAGCACTTATACATTAAAACAATAACAACCAAAAAAGATATACTGAGCTTGATAGAAGAGGAAGTGGGGAACAGTCCTGAACTCACTGGCATGGAAGACAACTTCTTGGACAGAACACCAAACACATAGACACTATGATCAATAATTAATAAATGGGACCTAATGAAACTGAAGAGCTTTTGTAAAGCAAAGGACATTATCAAAGGACAAAAATGGCAGCCTACAGATGGAAAAAGATCTTCACCAACCTCACATCTAACAGAGGGCTGATATACAAAATATAAAGAACTCAAGGGCTGGAGAGATGGCTCGGTGGTTAAGAGCACTGACTGCTCTTCCAGAGGGCCTGAGTTCAATTCCCAGCAACCATATGGTGGCTCACAACCATCTGTAATGGAGTCTGATGTACTTTTCTGGTGAGTGTCTTCAAGCTGCAGTGTACTTATATAAATAAAAATAAATCTTAAAAAAAAAAAAAAGAACTCAAGAAACTAGACATCAATAAACCAAATAATACAACTAAAATATGAGGTAGAGATCTAAACAGAATTCTCAATGGAAGAATCTCTAATGACCAAGAAGCACTTAAAGAAATGTTCAATATCCTTAGTCATCAAGGAAATGCAAATCAAAATGACTCTGAGATTCCATCTTACACCTGGGTGACAGCTCATGCTAGTAAGAATGTGGAACAAGGGGAACACTCACTTACTACTGGTAGGAATGCAAAATTATACAACCACTTTGGAAATCAATATGGCAATTTCTCAGAAAACCAGGAATTAATCTACCTCAAGATCCAGCTATATGACTCCTGGGCATATACCCAAAGGATGTCCTGCCACATCACAAGGACACTTGCACAACTATGTTCACAGACCCAAAGGATGCTCCACCACATCACAAGGACACCAGCACAACTATGCTCACAGCAGCTTTATTTGTACAAGCCAGAAACTGGAAACAATCTAGATGTCCCTCAACTGAAGAATGGATAAAGAAAATGTGGTTTGGGGCTGGTGAAATGGTTCAGCAGTTAAGAGCACTGACTGCTCTTCCAAAGATCCTGAGTTAAAATCCCAGCAACTACATGGTGGCTCACAACCATCCATAACGAGATCTGACACCCTCTTCTGGTGTGTTTGAAGGCAACTACAGTGTACTTACATATAATAAATAAATAAATCTTTAAAAAAAAAAAAAAAAAAGAACGTAAAAAGAAAATATGGTTCATTTACATAATATCATTTACATAATAGAGTATTACTCAGTATTACTCAGGTATTAAAAACAATGATATCATAAAATTTGCTGGCAAATGGACAGAACTAGGAAAGATCATCCTGAGTGAGGTAACCCAGACTCAGTAAGACAAACATGGTATGTACTCACTTATAAGTGGATATTAGGTGGGAGATAAAGAATAACCATGTTACAATCCATAGACTAAAAGAAGCTAAGTAACAAAGAGGGCTGGTTCAAGGGGAGACATAAATCTCACTGAGAAGGCTAAACAGAATAGACATCTGGATGAGGAAAGAGGATTGGATGAGCATGGTGTGTGTGTGTGTGTGTGTGTGTGTGTGTGTGTGTGTGTGTACAGGAAGGATCAGGCCTGGGGAGAATGGAGGGAGAGACAACTGAATTGGGAGAGGGGACATCTCTGGGATGAGCTAGAAACCTAGGAATTGATGAGGGTGACCCTAACTAAGATTCCCAACCATGAGGGAAAAACATCTTGAACTGGCCATTTCCTGTAACAGACAAGACTTCCAGTGGAGGAACTGGGACACCAACCTAGCCACAAAACCTTAGACCTACAATTTGTCCTGCTACAAGATATGCTGGGGTAAGGATGTGCTGAAACTGGGAGTAGCCAACCAATGACTGGTCCATTGCCATACCATTGAGACCCATGCCATGTGAAGAAGCCCATCCCTGACACTGCCCATAGGTCCAGGAGCCAGAGGAAAGCCAGCCCAGAGACCCACAATAAAAACAATCACAAACTGGAAAAAAAAAAAAAAAAAGGTAAATGAAATGATTCCTAATGACAGGAATAGATTATAAAATCTATTCTATATTCTATAGAAATGAGAGAAAATAGACTAGCTCACTGATTGGTGTCTAGCCTAGTTGTCATCAGAGAGGTTTCACCCAGCAACGGATTGAAACAGATGTAGAGACACACAGCTAAACATTTGGCAGAGCTTGGGGAATCCTGTGGAAGATGGGGAGGAAGGACTGTTGGAGCCAGTAGACAGAGGAATCAAGGACATCACAAGAAACCCCCACAGAATCAACCATTCTGAGCCCATAGGGATCACAGAAGTTGAACTGCCAACCAGGGAGCCTGCATGGGACTGACCAAGGCTCTCCACATATATGTTAGAGTTGTGTAGCTTGGTTTTCTTGTGGGATTCCTAGCCATGGGAGCAGGGGTTATCTCGGACTCTGTTGCCTGCCTTTGGGACCCTTGTCTTAATAGAAGAGGAGACCTTACTACAACTTGATATGCAATGGCTGGTTGATATCCATGGGAAGCCTCCTCTTTTCTGAAGAGAAATAGAGGAGGAATGGATAGGGGAAGGGAGAACAGGAGGAGAGGAGAGAGGAGAAACTATGGGTCAGCATGTAAAAATTAAAAAAAAAAAACAAAAACACCATAGCAAGTCCCAGCTTTTCTCTGTCTGTCTGTCTGTCTGTCTGTCTGTCTGTCTGTCTGTCTCTGTCTCTGTCTCTGTCTCTGTCTCTGTCTCGTTTTTTTCAGGACAGGGTTTCTCTGTGTAATCCTGGCTGTCCTGGAACTCAATCTGTAGACCAGGCTGTCCTCAAACTCAGAAATCCGCCTGCCTCTGCCTCCCAAGTGCTGGGATTAAAGGTGTGCGCCACCAGGCCCGGCTTTTCTGAGTCTCTTATGGAATATAAAATGGAGCCTGGAGCCTCTGAGAGATAGTCTCTTTTCAAGAAAGATTCCAAGAAAGATTAAATATGAGTGTGGATTTGTGTGTGTAGCCTGATTCCGTGACAACTGGCCAGACTCATCTAAAGCTTTGTTCCTTGCTTTACACTCTGGCTCCGGCTTTTCAGGCCCGGAAGGAGACTTCAGAGTGGAACAGGCACAAACTATTCACTCATCAAACTCTATTTTTTGCCCCAAAGAATTAAAGAAAGCTTAACACTCTACTAGGTAAAAACATTTATAGATGTTTATCTATTCAAAGCATATTTTTAAATGTTCTAGCAGTGACAGAAATCAAATAAGGCTATAACTGTATTAGGCAAGCTTTCTACTACTGAGCTGCATACATAGCGTCTTCTTGGACTATCTTACTTTGGGTCAAAGCATACAGTCCTACCTACTGTTCTCTATCATGTAGTATGTAGTCAATGATGTCTTGAGACAGGTACTATTTTCTTTCTGCCTTCTGTCACCTGGTCAGTTAGCACAGATCATCCACATAAACTCTACGGGTTTTTCCTGTATGTTCACCTCGTCTTTCTTTTACAGCCATATTGGTGTTCATGGCCAATGCCAGTTCTAACAGATTCTGCCACATCAGTGTGGCATGGTCCCAGACATAAAAATAAAATAAAAGCATTTACCCTGTGGTGATGCCTCCTATGAGCACTTAGTTCAGAGCTTCCTTCCTTTCTGATACTATAACCAAACTTCAAAAGTAGGAACATCTTTGACAAGGTTTAAGATCAATACAAAGAAGTAAAAATGAGCATGTAGTAAGGATGCTGTGGTTTGAAATTCTATTAAATGTATATTCTATTTTAAATTCTAATAGAAATGTAGCTGAAAGAGGTACATCTCATTTATAAACTGTAAAACTTCTAACTTGCCTGTGCCTGTTGGTATTGCACTTAGCACTTGACCAGCAGCTCTTCTAATGTTTCTCACTCTAAGAAACTTGTGCTTATAGACTCTTTCCACATCTGTAACTTCTTAAAGACAGGTTTCCATAAATTAAAATGCTGCCAACCTTAAAATTTAAATGTAAGTGCATATTCTAAATTAATCTTCAAAAGTTTATACCAACCTAAATCTCAGAGTATCTAGGGTTTTGGTTCCCCACTCCCTCTCTCTAATAGTGACATTATAGTAAAAAACATGCTAGGCAGTGAGGGCACATGCCTTTAGCCCCAACAATGGGGAGGCAGAGGCAGGTGGATCTCTGAGTTTGAGGCTGGCCTACAAAGTGAGTTCCAGAACAGCCAGCAACACACAGAGAAATCCTGTCTCAAAAAACAAACAAAGCAAAAAGTTTTGCCAATTAAAAAAAAATTATTCAATAGCTGATTAACAGAGTAAAACCCTGTGATGTATAAACAGATCCACAAAGTTCTTGAGAATTTTGTTAAACAGAACCGGAAAACTGTACTAACATGGGTATAGAAGAATGTTAATCCAGCAGCATGGTTATTTTGGCAAGGGATCTCTTCCAAAGATAGGATCCAGCTAGAATACAGACTCACCCTGGATTACAGTATTTGAAGGAAAGGTTGGTTTGTATTGTATAGGAAACAGCCATGTTTGAAAGTGACGACTAACCAAGGGGCAGATTAAGTGACAAATCAGAGAAAGATGTCCTACTTCAAGTCAATTCTGTTTTCTGGTCCAGGGAGAAAATATCTAAGAAAGTCTGATGTTACAGAGTAACACAACTTTTGTAGAGTTATATATTTCTAGGTAACTATGTAAACTGAAATGTTATTTAAATTGTGCCACTGTGTTAATACATTAATACACTGTGTTAATACAGGCAAGGAGGATCACTGTAGCACCAACACCAGCTTGGGTTATACAGGGAGGTCCTGCATCGAGCTCTCTACCCTCATCACTGCAGAAAATAAGACTTGTGCAATGACATAATCCCATTGTCAAATAGTTGCAAATTTGGCGTATGATTCAAAGTACCCCATTTAGGGTGACATGATTAAAGCAACGCTAGGAGTGTGGTACCTGTCAGGTTCTCACGTGTTTAAGAGGAAAGCTCTATGGTAACAGGTCCCCATACTTGTCACTTAACTGTGTGTTCCTAGACTATCAGCTGTGTCAGAAGTAACCTGATGTGACAACTGAACAGATGCTGACAACAAGCTTTCTCTCTCATCATATTTTCTCTAAATAGTCAAGCATCTAAATTCTCAATCACATACTCTCCAGAGCTAACTGTGGGACCTGCTACAACACTTTAATATCTCTTCATATTTAATAAATAAAAAGGAACCAACCTCTTTTTTCTTCTTCGCGTTTTAGTTTATCTTCCTCTATTTCTTTAGGCAATTTTTCCTTTTTCTCTTTTTCCACATCGTTATGCAAGTGTTTTGTGGTATAGCTGAGTGCTGGAGAAAGAAGGATCTCTCCATTTTTGCAGAGTTCATCACGAATTCTAATAAAAAACTGCTGAAGTTCTACTGCATCCTCATATATTTCAGAATCTGTCCTATAATGGCATTAAGAGTATCCATTGACACATGAACTGCTTCTTTCATAATACCTCAATTACACATTAAATCATGTCAAATGCTTTACTATGTTCATTGATATATTAACAATATTTAGGCTCAGTTTGCCCCACTACATTTGTTAAAACAAACTTATCTGGGGACTCAAGAGATGGCTAAGTGGTTAAGAGCACTGGCTGTTTTCCCAGAGGATCTAGGTTCAATTCCCACCACCTACATGGAAGCTTACATCTATCTGTAACTTAGTTCCAGAAGATCTTCTGGCTTCCTTGGACATTGCACATAACAAACATACATATATCATACAGACAAAAAATAAAATAGAATTAAAACAAAACAAAAAACACCCTCCAGAGTATTTGAGCCACACATTGTGGTACGTGTCAGTGATCTGGTGGAGGTAAGGGCTGGAGAGATGGCTCAACGATTAAGAGCACTGACTGTTCTTCCAGAAGTCCTGAGTTTAATTCCCAACAACCACATGGTGGCTCACAACCATCTGTAATGGGGTCTGGTGTTCTCTTCTGGTGTGTCTGAAGATAGCTATAGTGTACTCATATATATATAAAATAAATAAATCTTTTAAAAAATAAGGTGGAGGTAAAAGGATCAGGAGTTCAGAGTCATCCCATTTACATAGTGAGTTTGAGGCCAGTCTGGCCTACAAGAAACTCTGTCTCAAAAACAAAAAACAAACAAAAAAGAATGAATGAAAAAAAACATACAGTTGAATACCTGAGTTGTCTCTGTGTCTCCTTTTGCTCAAGGTATGCTCCTTTCTTATACATGCCAAAGGAAAGGCCTCATATATTTGTCAGATATATAGGCCTATGATTCAACCAGGGCAGAAGGAGCTAGCAGAATCAAACCTGTACTACTGCTCTGGAGACCAAATCCAATACTTAATTTGCATTAATTTTCTTTTTCTTTTTGGGGTGGTGGTGGTGTGAATTCAAGATGAGATCTACCTGCCTCTGCCTCCTGAGTGCTGAAATTAAAGGCATGGTCCACTACTGTATGGCTATATCTATTTTCTTAACGCTAGAATCAATTTATAGACAGTGATAAAAGATTTAGGTTAATGTCTTTCTTCTTTTTAGTCCTAAAGCATTGCTACATTGACTCATAAGACTCACTGAGAACAGAAGCTACATTTTAAAGGCATGAGAATATTCTGTGTATTAACAAGTATAGGCCTGAGAGTTGATCTAAATTTAATTTCTCAAAAGTAACTGATTTGGAGGGAAGTGGTAGATGCAAACACTCCAAGAAGGAAAAAGTTTTGTGTCATATTTAATATTTGTCTAAATTTCTTTCCTTGTTATTGGGAAACTATGAAAAATAAGCTTTATTGAGACATAGTTTCACTGATACCCAAACTGCCTATAAGAAAGCAGGAGGCCTAGGCTAGCTTTGAACTTGTATGATCTTTCTGCTTCCACCTTCCAAATGTTGGGATTGTAGGTGTAAGTCATCAGGGGTAATGGCAAACATATTATTAACATTTATCAGACTTTCTGGCTGGGGGAGTATGGCATACAAAGCAAGGCCCATGAGCTGTCTTTTGAAACATGTACACTTGAGCCCCAGATATCAGAGATACTTTGGATGACTCTCCTGTCAACAATGGGAACTGATAAAGAATTAACACTGCCAATAACCTAAATGGGTATTCTAGAGAGGTTCTAGAAACATGCTCTGGGATCTGAAGATGCTAGCACTTTTGGGAAAGCAATAAAAACAAAATTAAGTGAGGAAGAAGTCCCCTAAGATACCGATTTTGAAATCGTTCTTGACCAAAGAGATCTGAAGTTTGCTTTCTTAAAATTAAGTTCATTTCATAATAGCTTACAATTTTAGTGGAAATTGTAAGTGAAAATACACATTTAGTAAATTACTGTTACACTGAAAGAGCAGATATATAGTATCGGGCTACCTGATGGAATTAAATTTAATATAAATCACTAAGCATCTGATATATACTTTAATTTGTTTATTTAAAAATTATTGTAAATAATTTATTAATCTTTGCTTTGGTTGCTCTTAAAGATTTCTGCAATTAATTATAGGTTTCAAAAACACTCTGTTGGGAAAAAAAGTAAATAGTGAAATCCTGTCAAGAAAATAATAAATAAGAAGCCATGGGTGGTGTAGCACACCTTAAGTCCCAGCATTCATGAGGCAAGTTCAGGATATCCAGGGCTAGACAATGAAACTGTGCTCAAAACTAACTAACTAACTAACTAACTAACTAACTTAGTTGTTTTAAAAAAATAAGAGCCGGGCGGTGGTGGTCCACGCCTTTAATCCCAGCACTTGGGAGGCAGAGGCAGGCGGATTTCTGAGTTTGAGGCCAGCCTGGTCTACAAAGTGAGTTCCAGGACAGCCAGGGCTATACAGAGAAACCTTGTCTCGAAAAAAAAACAAAGAAAAAAAAATAAAAAAATAAGATTTTTTTTAGCCTGAGAAATCAGGTGTTGACTATGCAAGAACAAAAATTCAAGACAGAAAAACAACCAACTCTAATTTCCTTTAATTGTTAAGTAATCCTTTCAGGTAAGTCAGACTTTCAGCAAAAAGAAATAATTAAAATTGTAAGAGAAATTCTTCTCTTCTCTGTACTTGTCTTCCTATGGATTCTTTTTACCTGCAAGGGAGCCAGAGTGCTTTTTTAGGAATCCTGCCAACCCACTGGTCAACAGTCATGACTAAGCACTGTGCTGTTCCCAACTGCTGCTGAGAATGAACCACTGCCACCTATTACTGCTCAGACTCTTGTATCCCATAATTCTTAGTTGTAGTGGTGGGTAGGGGTTATGTGGTGATGAAGTGATGAAGGAAGAATATTCTGGAAATCTACATGTGTATATTTTATATGGATTTATTTACCAATGAATACTTACACATCTAAATGTGTATTAATGCCTAAAATTAATGTGAATATACTAGATTAATGTCTAAATATTTATACTAGATAAATTCACTAAACAGATGAATTTGAAGCTATTCCTTTTTTTCCTTTCTTTTGGTTTTGTGAGACCAGCTCTCACTATGTAGCTCGGGCTGGCCAAAAATTCAGAATCCTTCCATCTCTGGTTCCATGAGCTGGAATTTCAGATATAAACCACTACATTTGGTTATCAATTTTTCTTAAGAAACTATTATAATTTTTTCTTTGTGTGTGTGTGGTTATATGAGTACATACATATTCATTTTTATGTTATTTGTGGGTGTGGGTATGTGTGTATAGAGATCAGAGGTCAAGGTCAGGTGTCTTTACTACTTTTTATTTCCTTTACTGAGACAGGGTCTTGTACTGACTGGCTTGACTAGTTCCAAGGATCTTCCTATTGTCAATACTCAGCTACCTTCATTCTCAAGCACTGTTGTTACAGGCCTGTGCCAGCATGCTTGGCTTTTTATATGGGTGCTAGGGATCTAAACCCAGGTCTTACACGGCAAGAACTTCATCCACTAAAAATCTAGTTCTTTTTATTGATTCTTATGCCACAAGAAGTCCCAATACTATTTTTATTTACGAAAATTAAAATGGCTTTTGTTATATTTCTTAAACATTTAAAAAATTTAGGTTTATGGGTGTTTTCCCTGCACATATATCTTTGTATCACTTACATGCCTAGTGCCTATGGAGGATAGAAGAGGGTGTCAGGTGCTCTGAGAATGGAGTTACAGATGGTTAGGAACCAGCATGTGAATGCTGGTAAACACATATCTCTGGGAAGAGTAACTAGCCCTCTTAATTGCTGAGCTACGTCTCCAGTCCCCTGTTCTGTTTCTCAACAGAGCTCTGGGCATGAGATTAAACTATATGGATTTCTGTCTCTATATGTGTCATGGGCTGTATCTTCCAGCCCTCAAAAGCAAAAGCCAACAATGGGAGAATAAAAAGATCTTATTTCATAAAAATATCAATCTGTGTACTTCTTAACAGAGTTCCCCATAATACATGAGACATGTGTTCTTTAGAAGATTCACTGTACTCACGCAACAGTGGACCACAGGAGTGGCATTTACATTTCATGAAAGTACTGTTATATCCCATGAACTAGAGCATGTTCATCAACTAGTAGTCACCCAACAAAAATTACTTGAATGAAACCTCGTATAGAATTTGACTATAAGATACCTCCACTTTCCTCTTTATTTCTATCCCTAGTTCTACACAAGGAACCATTTCCTTTTTAAAAAAAAAAAAAAAAAAAAAAAAGATTAATTTATTTATTATATCTAAGTACACTGTAGCTATCTTCAGACACTCCCAAAGAGGGAGTCAGATCTCATTACGGATGGTTGTGAGTCACCATGTGGTTGCTGGGATTTGAACTCAGGACTTTCGGAAGAGTAGTCGGTGCTCTTACTCACTGAGCCATCTCACCAGCCCCGGAACCATTTCCTAAACATGCTAATCAAGGATCCACCTCAAACTCTAGAACACAGCACATTTACACCCTAACCTTTCCCTTCCTTGTTTTTTTTCCGTGACAGGGTTTCTCTGTGTAGCCCTGGCTGTCCTGGAACTTACTCTGTAGACCAGGCTGGCCTTGAACTCAGAAATTCGTCTGCCTCTGCCTCCCAAGTGCTGGGTTTGGAGGTGTGCACCACCACACTTTGCTCCCTTTCTTTATACCATTTATCATATGTGGAGTATCAGCCTCTGTATTCATCTTCCAACTCTTTCATGACACTTTGTGCCTTTTTAGGTAAACTCCGGCCCACCAAGTTTCTTACATGACCATATTTTCTAAGTGTTGGGTTTTAATATGCTACTTCACATTTCCTTAAGTATCGGTCTAACCACGAGATTTCAAGCTCTTTAATATAGAGCTCAACAATGCTTATCACTCATGTCTGTGTTCCATAACTGGTAACTGTCAGCAGCAGTGTTCTCAGTGGGAGACAAGCCAAGGCATATCACATACTAGCTGTTACATTATGAATTTTATTACTTGCACATCTCCAATTCTTCAAATAAAAACTGAAAAGATTATCAGTTCCCTAGAAAAGCGCAGGATGACTTAGAGATGACCTTCACGAAGGGCTTTACCATGATGTTTTACAAAAGTTGTCGCTAGGAAAAGCAATCATTAGTATTTACTTTTCTTCATGGTCTAGAGCAAAAATCTCCTAGATGCAATTAAACAGCCTGAAGTTCTAGCTCTCAGTACTTCAGAAGAAGGCAGGATTTACTATCTGTAAGTTCAGTTTAACCAAGTGCCTGTAAGAGCATATAGAACTTAAACTGTGATTGCTGCATTACACTGGGTATTCTTCCAGTAAGTGCCAAAGATATGCAGGCCAAAAAGTTGAAGGAATTTTAGTAAATGTATTCTTTTAAACCACTTATAGTCCTACACTATGCTCTTAAATTGACAAATAAGGTAAAAAACAAAAGGCCTTTTTAAGTAATTGAAATGGAGATTGAGGGGGCTGAGAAGGAGCACTGGTGTTCTAGAGGACCCAGGTTCAATCTACTGCACCCACATGGTGGGTAACAACCATCTGTAACTCTAGTCCCAAAGAAACTAACATCCTTTTCTGGTCTCTGTGGGCACTGGACATATGTGCTACATAGACATACATGCAGGCAGGACATCTCAGTACACATAAAATAAAAATAAGCAAGTTTTTAAAAAAGTGAATGGATCCTCAAAGACTAACTCCAAGCTCTCTAATTCATTTAAAACATTCTTAGACTAATTTTCAAAGAAAAAAATCCTCCTTTTAATTTTATTACAGACTATATTATTGATCCTTTAAAAGACATCTTCTACGAAAGGCTGCATTTTAGGTTTCTGCATTATGCAAGAGCTTTAGTTCTGTCTCCTTTCACCGGCAGTTATGATGACAACTTAGTAGTGCTCTTTACAAGTTTGTTGTTGTTGTTTGTTTTTTGTAGACAGTTTCTCTGTGTGGTCTTGGCTGTCTAGGAACTTGCTTTGTAGACGAGGCTGTCCTTGAACTCAAGAGATCTATCTGCCTCTGCCTCTGCCTCTGCCTCCTGAATGCTGGGGTTAAAGGTGACCATCGTTCGACTCCCTCCTTATAAGTTTTGACCAACACTGCCAAAGGAGTGGGGGGAGCATATGTTTTGCCTACCAAGAATTCGGCATAGAAGGCTACCTACAGGCTAGTGAGATAGCTCAGCAGGTAAGAGCACTGACTGCTCTTTCAAAGGTCCTGAGCAAATCCCAGCAACCACATGGTGGTTCACAACCATCCGTAATGAGATCTGACGCCCTCTTCTGGTGTGTCTGAAGACAGCTACAGTGTGTTTACATATAATAAATAAATATTTTGAAGAAAAAAAAAAAAAACAAAAAGGAAGACTACCTACTATAACCATGTACCTAAGCAGAGAAAGTTTATCAAAACATAATTCTCTCATCTGTTTTGCATTAAAAATCAAATGTATTTATGATAAAGAAATGGCTTTGGAAACATACCGATTCATCCTTCTTGCCCTTTCCAATACTTCAAACATATGCTCCTGAAATAAATCGAGTCGCCGATATCGATTACTTTCAACATTCTTCCTGATAATGTCAAACGTAAGGGGAGGTTTGTTGGGGAAGTTTGGATCCACAGCAGGAATCTCTGCTAAGGAGTCACTGTAACATCTTCCTTCATCATCCTGATGACTCATGACTGACACAAAAAGATTATGGATGAGTTCTTGAATCAGTAAGGTCACATTAGGGACATGAGAATCTTCATCTCCCTCCAGGTCTCTCCGAGTTTCAAGGAGGACTTTATGCAGGACAAGGGCATCTTTGTAGATCAAAGACTCTGGTTCATTGTAGGTACAGGCATTATTAAACATCATGACAAAGTCCTCTACCATAGAATCTATATCTTGGTACTTGTTTGCCATCATGTGACTTCGAATTTTTTCCATGTCCATGGGCTTTTTAATGGTCAGGTAGTAGTCAGGCAGCTCTGATCTAGAGGGGAGTCTTAGAAATATAGCACTAAGGCGGCGACCCCTCTTATCAGTATAGTTCTTTACAGCTTCATACACTTCATTCAGTTTCTGCTGCATTGGAGTCATGTACTTTGATTTCTTAGGAGAAACACCACTTTTCCTACCTGGAGAGAGAGAGGTATTGTAATGCTAAGTGGAAAAAAAATGGCATAAGCATAAATTTTTACATAGCTGGTAGCACAACCATAAGAAAGAGGTTATCCTAAATGATTTGTAAAATCACAGTATTCAGCATATCTTTAGTAAGATAGATTTTTTTTTTTTTTTTTTTTGGTTTTTCGAGTCAGGGTTTCTCTGTGCAGTTCTGGCTGTCCTGGAACTCACTCTGTAGACCAGGTTGGCCTCAAACTCAGAAATCCGTCTGCCTCTNCCTNCCAAGTGCTAGGATTACAGGTGTGTAGCACCACTGCCCGGCTAGATTTTATAGACAAAAATAGATCTGGAAAAAAACCTTTACCCTTCAGTAATATAATTTATATATAAATAAAATTTATATATGTATATAACCATTTTGAGACTAAGTCTCATTTAACACAGGTGGGCTTTGAACCCTCCTGCCCCAGCCCCTATGGGCTAGGATTAAAGCTGTAAAAATGACACAAAAGCTGGTCACTCTATTTTGATGTGAGAGTAAATACTTTCATGATGAGATAGCTGTGAATGGGCTCAGCAAATGAGTATCTCTGACATTCTGATGTTATTATCACCTCTGACATCCTGGAGAACTGAGAATTTCACTTCAGGAAAAAGATAAAAGTTGTTGAAACAAATTAAAATGTTATAATTCTTAAAACTCAAATATCAAAGTATTAATATAGTTTACTATATCTTACTTCTAAATATGAGGTCATATGTATCCTAGTTCCATTTATGGAAATGTCTAGAAATGATAACCAACTCAGTACTAGGATGCCCCAAACTAGTCTATTTATAGAAAAGAGTCACAAGAAGCCCACGCTGACCTCAAACTATACAGCTGAGCCTGGCCTTGAACTTCTGATCCTCCTGCCTCCAGCTCCCAAGGGCTGGGATTACAAGTATGCATCTCCATATCTGACTATGTGTATGCTTTTATAATTATATGAAAAGAATAATTCCTTAGTAAAAAGAAATTGTCATTTACCAGCAATTTACAAAGTAATGAAGAAATTCAGTTTATGGGTAGTTTACATTAAAAAGATGTTTGTCTTTGTCCTTTTCAGTAAACATAACTCTAAAGATTATTTGACATTGTTATTGTTTACTTAGCATTTAAAGTTACTTGATGTTATTGTTTGCTTAGCACTGTTTCATTTATATGAAATAATTAAGAAATATCTTCTTTAATTCAGTGATTTTTTGTTTTTGCTGTGTTCTTTTCCTTTAAAATTTTTAATAAACCATATCCACATAGGTTACTCAAATGGTCCCTGAGTAGTACATTTCTCATTTCCCAATTTTTTTTAAAAAGATTTATTTATTTATTTTATGCATATGAGTACACTGTAGCCATCTTCAAACACACCAAAAGCGGGCATAGGTTGTGAGCCACCATGTGGTTGCTGGGAATTGAACTTAGGACCTTTGGAAGAGCAGTCAGTGCTCTAAACTGCTGAGCCATCTCTTCAGTCCCCACTTTGTAAATTTTACCCAGGAGAATTGTTGAGATTCATTTTTAATTTTATGTAATACCAAATAAGCATTAACAAAACCTGCCAAACTCTTTTTGCTGGCTTCATATAAAGAATAGTCTTCTCAGTTAATGGCTATATTACTCACTGCATTCAAGAAAGCAAGGAAAACCTCTGCCGTTGATACTCAAGTTCTTTTTTTAATGATTTGGACATAAAGTATACCCTGAAAAGTTCCTCATGAAAGACTTAGAACCAAGTTGGCAGATACAATCACTGAGAGTTCCTGAGCATGAGAGTGCTGCTTTTAGTAACAGATGACCTGAGGAGTCAGATTGGAGTTAAGTGGGTCCCTGGTGGAATGGTCGAATCATGTCTCTCTCTGCTCCTTGTCTATCATAAGCTAAGCAAATCTGCATCTCTTTGTCCTTACATGATGTTCTACTTTACAATAGCTCATGAACAATGGAGACTAAGCTCTGTAGTTGTAGCAAAATGAATCCGTTCTAATTCTCACTGTCATATACTCAGTCCCATCAACAAAAAAGCTAACTTTATACTCTTGCTTATTCTTATAATCTTACTTAAAACACAGTCAAAGAGTGTAAATTTGGAGAAAGTTACCTAATAGCAGTGCCAGTGAATAAAAACATGTTCACCACTTAATTAAAGAAATGTCAAGGAACCAGCAATCTCTCTTTGACAGACTAAACTGAAGAGCAAAATATAAGGCAGACTTACTCAGTTTAAGTTTGGGAGAAGCCATATCATCATCATCAGGCAATGGGCCCAGCTCTTTTCTTTTATCTTTGAGTAACTTCTCCAGGATATGGGCATCATTGTATACCTACATTCCAAAAACAGACTTAACATTTTTTTCCTAAAAACACTGTAATTAAGGAGTAAAGAAGTTTTTATTTCTCTGAGAGTGGTAATACATAATTACTAGCACTCAGGAAGCAGAAAGTCACAAGTTTGAGGCGGACATCATTTACACAGTGAAACCCTACCTCAAATATCAAAACATCAACAAACAAGCAAAAAATAATGAATATGTGTGAATGAGTTTAAAACAGTTTAAGTCAGCTGGATAGTGTTGGCACACGCCTTTAATTCCACCACTCAGGAGGCAGAGGCTGGTGGACCTCTGTGAGTTCAAGGTCAGGTTTACAAAATGAGTTCCAGAACAGCCAAAGCTACTCAGAGAAACCCTCTCTTGAAGAACACAGAAAAAACAAAACAAAACAAAACAACATGGTTTAGGCGAGCTGACAGCTAAATCTTTAGGCTCTCTTCAGAACAGTAACACTCCTATCTTATGGGGAGGATCTATTTTGAAGCTTTCTGGACCTATTTCAAATGTATAAATATGCATGCTAATATCTAAGATCCATTGTGGTAGAAATTTTATAGATGTTTTATTTTTTATTTCAAGTGTCTGGGTACTTAGTCAGCACATGTAAGTGTTTGTGTCTATAGAAGGCAGAAAGGATACTAGATTCCCTGGAACAAAGTTCAGAACTATCTGTAACTCCAGTTTCAAGGGATACAACAACCTCTTCTGATGTGTATACACACACACACACAAACACACACAAACACACACACACGCACAGGCAAAATACTCAAGTTCTTAAAACAAAATCTTTTAAAAATCCTTAAAAATAAATAATAAGATAAACATTTTAATGTATTGGCTTTTCTTAGAGTACATATTCACTATTAAGTATAGTTCCCAAAACTCAATTATTTCTTTTATATCCTTTTAATATCATATAAAACTTTGGAGTAAGTACTATTACTATTATTTCTAAAGTATACAGTAGGAAAACAGAAATTTAGGAAGGAAAATTTCCTTACACAGACACTGGCAAAGCAGGAGGTATTTAACAATCATCTTTCTGTTACCATCATCATTTTGGTTTTTTGAGACTGAGTCTTACATAGCCCTGGTAGGACTAGAACTCATGAAGAAGAACAAACTCATCTTAAATTCAGAGAGCCATCTGCCTCTGCCCCAAGCTGTTTGACTACACTGTGCGTCACTACACCCAGCTCCTTATTTTTCCTGTGTGTGTCTGTGTGTATTTGTGCATGGAGGCCAGAGTTGGCTGATCACTTCTTGTTTTCTTTGTTTTGTTTTAAGACAGGGTCTTCTCAATGAACCTGGAACCCATTAATTTGGCTAAACCAATGTATAGTTCCAGGGATTCTCTGGTCTTACCTCCCTAGCACTGGTATGTACTACAGGTATGTATTGCAGGTATGTACTGCAGGTATGTACTGCAGGTATGTACTGCTATATCTGGCTTTCTACATTGGGTGCTGGGGACTTGAACTTAGGTCCTCACGTATGCATAGCAAGTACTTTATATACTAAACTGTCTCCCCAACACAGAGTAGGACTAAAATGTAGGTGTCATATAAGTGCATGGGAAACCAAAGGAAAGTATCTGGCATCTTCCTCAATCACGCTGTCTTATCTCACCGACTCTTAGCTATCTGGCTGGCAGGCAAGCCCTCAGGATCCTCTGGTCTCTTCCCCAGTACTACAGTTATAAGCATGTGCAGTGCTGCCTAGCTTTTTACATAGTACATAGGGGAACTTGACTTGAATCTGTGTGTTTGCAGAGCAAGTACTCTTACTCAAGGACCATCTTTTTTTAAAACAGATTTATTTATCATGTATTTGGCATTCGGATAGCATGTATGCCTGCAGGCCACAAAAGGGCACCAGATCAAATCTTAGATAGCTATGAGCCACAATGTGGTTCCTGGGACTTGACCTCAGGACATCTCTGGAAGTGCTCTCAACCTCTGAACCATCTCTCCAGCCCAGAGAACAATCTTTTTAAACTATAAACTTTCACTCTTTAAAACATGCTGTCTTCCATTTTTAAGCAACCAAGAATAACAAAATATTAACACACTCATCAAAAATAACTAGAGTCAAGAAGAGGTGGCTGGTTGTGGTAGTGCATGGCAAATGAAAATGCTGAAGCAGCAGAGACTAGAGGATGATAAGTTCAAGGTCAGCCTGGACAATGAAATACTTTGCCTTGAAATGTAAGAAAGAATTGAGAAGATGACCCTTATGTAAAAAGCTAGGTACTACTGCACATGCCTAAAACTGTAACACTGGGTAAAAGGATCCTGAGGGCTTGCTGGTCAGCCAGTCTAGCTGAAAGTCAGTGAGGTAAGACAGCATGATTGAGGAAGATACAGAGTACCCTCCCCTTCAGCTTCCCATGCACTTACAAGGGCACATACACCTGGAGATTCACTTGCATGTCTGTCTGTCTGTCTGTCTGTCTGTCTCTCTCTCTCTCTCTCTCTCCCTCTCTCTCTCTCTCACACACACACACACACAGAGAGAGAGAGAGAGAGAGAGAGAGAGAGAGAGAGAGAGAGAGAGAGAGTCAGAGGAGACACAGAGAGAGTCTAGCTCTGATCTTTCACACTCTAGGAGCCTGTCCTTACCTGGGATCCCTCCTCATTGTAGTGCCTGGCATTGCGGAACATGAGTTTCATGTCTTCTATCATTCCTTCTTCACCTGCATATTTGTCATTTCGGATGTTATGCTCAATTATTTTCAGGTCCATTGGCTCTAAGATGATTTTATAATAATCAGGATAGTCCTTCTTGGATGGCTTAACCATAAATAGATCACAAAGTCTTCTGCCTGAACCTGGCTCTCGAGCTTCAAGAACAACATTGAATAAAATTTTCATTCGTTGTTTTCTTATGTTCTTTTTACTGTTGAGGGAGAAGGTAGAAAAGGGGAAAAAAAACAAGGTCAGTTTACTTTATCCAAGGGTGACCATGAATTAGAAAATAAAATTTTTTTATGGGCAGGTACTTCATAATGATTACAATATGTTGATTAGATGTGTCATAAACATTGTAAGCACGCTAAAAAGGTGTAAGAGAATATTAAGAAAATTTACAAAATGATTAAAACAGTGATCCTGGCAGGAGCAACCAGTGACAAGCCTGTTTAGAATAGCTCTTAAAATGTAATATTCAAAAAAGATATTGTGTGATACCATAAGAAAATGAAATTCAGTAACTACATGAAATACATTTTTCATTTTGAGACAAATAATACAATAAAATAGCCACTCCATTTCTAAACACAGACAAAACAAAACAACCTAACAGTGTTTTATCTCTTATGATAGCTAGTCCAAAACATAAATATCCCAGTTGCCAAGAAAAAAAAAAAGACAAAACAAAACAAAAAAACCTCTGCACACCACTATCTCCAAAGGAGGTACAACTCCCACAGCATTCCTATCTAAACCAAAGTCGCCTCACGTAGACTGTGGTTCATCTAAGCTCTAAATTTGTAGCATTTAGCACTTAGCAATTCAATTATGCTTTTTCTCCATAGTCCACAATCAAGATATGAGAAACTGATATGAATGGTACAGAACAAAGACTATTAACACCAGAGTTCAGAAGGGGCCCAAGATGGTTGCCTTACTTAACTGTTGAGAAAACCAGCTCAGAGAGGCTAAAAGTCAATGAAAATGCTCAATAAACCATTAAAAGAGTTTATCTTCCAGTTTGACTTCTGGTCAATATTTTTTTAATGTCTTCAGGATACTGATAAATTCTAGCTAGACTACCCAGCAGTCTCCAAGTGGCCAGTATGTAAAAAAGGAAATAACAAGATTTAGTTTCTAGTCTATAAAAAAATGGCTAAGATCCTATAGCGTTGTACACAGAAGTAAATATTTTTACTTTTCTATCTTATAAGAGAAGAAAGTTCATTTCTGAAAAAAATTATATGGCTATGGGTTTCTTAGCCTAGCCCCCAGACTATATTCCCACTCTCTTTCTAGGTCATGAGACTTTGCCTCAATTCAAGACATGTTTTTAGGGGATGGAGAGATGGCTCAGCGGGTAAGAGCACTGACTGCTCTTCAGGAGGTCTTGAATTCAATTCCCAGCAACCACGTGGTGGCTCACAACCATCTGTATGGGATCTGATGTCCTCTTCTGGTGTGTTTGAAGACAGTGACAGCATACTCACATAAAATCAATCAATCAATCAATCAATCAATCAATCTTTAAAAAAAAAAGGCATGTTTTTAAAAACTAAAAATAGAAGCCAGGCATGGTAGTGCATATTTGTAATTCTAAAACTTAGGAGGTAGAAGCAAGAGGATCAGAATTTCAAGGTCATCTTTGGATTCATAGCAAGTTTAGGCAAGCTTGGACTACATGAGATGGAGGTGGGGTTGGAGAAAAGAAGGGAAAGGGGGAGGGGACAGAAAGATCATGTATTCATCTGCGTATATGTGTAGTATATGTTAAAATAAAAAACAATCAGCAACCCAGACACCCTTGAGTCTCAGAAATGTCTCTAACATGATGGCACATGGCAAACTCAAAGTGGCCTACATAGGAAAGAAAAAGAAAATAACTTATGGTTTCCAGGATTGGACTCATCCGTATTACGACATCATTCTGACTCTCTTTCTCCACTGTGGCCCTATGATCATTCTGCCAACTTCTCCTTCAGTTCTTTTGTAACCTGCATCAAGTAAATAGTTGTTAACCTAAAAGATGGTTCATCTAGTGGATAGTATTTCCTCTAAGAAACAATATGGAGTGATGATATGGAAAGGTACTAGGTCTGTATCCAATAGATACTATTAATAAGAACAAAGCTCCAAAATGACAGATCTACACTGGGGTACGGCAACTTTAACTTCTCAGAGACTGAGAAGAAATTTCGGAACTTGAATCAAAAGTCACAGAAGTCATACTTAAAACCAAGTCAGATATGGCTTGTTTAGAAATGTCTCATATGTAAAGCTTGACTTTAGAAGATGCAAGAATTCAGTTTTGAAATGCTAGGCTTAAAAGCACTCATTATTTAACACAGAAAGAAATCAGTTCCTCATTCCAGAAGTTCTAAGAAGTAGAATATCAAAAGCCAGACCTGAACCAGGAAATTAACCTCATTCTCTTCCAGGACTCAGCGGAGACTTTTCTGTATGAACCTATACTCTTATTTGGGACTGAATCTATGGCAGACTTTATGGCAGAGGTTTTAAAAGGCAGTTTTTATATCAAGTAAAAGAATAGTAAATGGTCCATTCTCAATGCCAACAATCCTAACACTCGGCGGCTATGAATGGGTCATATCCAGAACCCGAATCTTCCTGTACATAAAAACACTGTTCTAATCTAGTAGCTGTAGTTTTCTTTCTCTATTTATATCATAAGTAACATATAGTTGGTTTACTGCCTCAGAGGCTGTGATGGTTTGTATATGCTTGGCCCAGGAAGTGGCACTCTTAGAAGGTGTGGCCCTTTTGGAGAAGATGTAACCTTGTTGGAATAGGTGTGTCACTATAGGCATGGGCTTTAATACCCTAACCCTAGCTGACTGGAAGTAAGTCTTCTCCTGTTTGCCTTTGGAACAAGATACAGAACTCTCAGCTCCTCCTGCACCATGCCTGCCTGGATGCTTCCATGCTCCTGCCTTGATGATAATGGACTAGACCTCTGAACCTGATGCCAGCCCCAATTAAATGTTGTCCTTACGTCATGGTGTCTGTTCACAGCAGTAAAACTGTAAAACAGAGGTAAACAAAGCTATTATTAGGGTCACACTTGGCCTTCCTTGAACAAATCCAGTTTTATTTCTTTTTTCAATTTTCTAAATCATTACACATTGCCTTTAAGACTGAGAACCACTGGTTCAGAAAACTTCAAAGTTAACTTTCCATATATGTATTATCTTTAGTGGCTACTATGTTTACTGCTTTCCAATATGTACAGTGAACCTTATTACACAGGTGACTTCTGAAAGTTTCTCAAAGTACTTTATGGAATGAGATAAATCCTCTATTACAAATGTGAAGGAAGAAACTGCAGCTCTCCCTGCCCCAAATTTCTGACCATTCTCTTTTTTATTATCTTTGTGTGCATTCAGGGATGTGTGCGTGTGCGTGTGCGTGTGTGTGTGTGTGTG
>NC_034597.1:22336233-22337948 GCF_900095145.1 Mus pahari | reverse complement strand
AGGCGGATTTCTGAGTTCAAGGCCAGCCTGGTCTACAGAGTGAGTTCCAGGACAGCCAGGGCTATACAGAGAAACCTTGCCTCAAAAAACCAAATAAAAAAATAAATAAAAAAATAAATAAAAAAATAAATAAATAAATAAATGTCTTTTAAAATTTATATAATGAGTAAGGAAGGACTTTGTTCTGAATCCCTCATCTTTTTTTAAAAACAAAACAAAACAGACAAAATAGGTAGTGACCCTCTTTCCTGAGCCTCTGGGATGCTGTGGTTATGGGACTAAGCTGCTGCATTGATAAATGGAGGCTTCTAACTCCAGTCTCAGACCATCTGACGCACTCTTCTGATCTTTGTGGTCACCACATGCACATAGTGCAGACATGCATGTAGGCAGAACACTCATACACATAAAATAAAAATACACCTTAAAAACAAACAAACAAAAAAAACACTATACAATCATCATGGGGCATTGCAACATGGCAATTTATAGGTTGTACTGAAATTCTTTTTTATCGTTTTTTTTTGTTGTTGTTGTTNTTGTTGTTTTTTCGAGACAGGGTTTCTCTGTATAGCTCTGGCTGTCCTGGAACTCACTTTGTAGACCAGGCTGGCCTTGAACTCAAGAAATCCGCCTGCTTCTGCCTCCCAAGAACAGGGATTAAAGGTATGTACCACCAACTTGGGCTCTGTACTGAAATTCTTATGTAACATACAAAAGATGCTTTATAGAAATGGATGCTTTAAGAAGTAAGATGTAGACAGGGTCAGAGAGTAAGAAAATGACAAGAAGCACTAGCCCAGAACAATGTACAAGTACCTACAGGCACTGATTGGATTGCAGTGTTCATGCTAACCTCTCCACCATTCCAGTCATAAAGACTCTTGAGATGCGACCAGCACCCACCAGCCCAAATCACTGGCAATGCCAGCCTCTACCTTTTGATAAAGATTCATAGCCACAATAAGTGAGGGGCCTCTACCTTTTGATAAAGATGCATAGCCACAATGATAAGTAAGAGGCTATTTGATAAAGATGCATAGCCACAGTGTTAAGTGAGGGGCCATTTGACCCTGGAAAGGAAAGTCAGCAACAAAATAAAGGTAGTACTGAACATATGAAGGTTAATGTTGACACACTAACTAGACTTCTAAACTTCATTGTTTTCTCTACTCAGATGAACTGGCACCCCGGACACTTGTTTAACATGCATAAGGTTTTTCTTTTCATACTGTCAGTACTGATCATGTCACAGAAGAATTACAATATTAAAAGTATGTTTATGCATAAAAAAGGTCTGCACACCTGGATAGCCTCCTGAGACCCAACATCTCACTGTCATGAGTATTCCTGGGAAAGCAGAAACAAACAGTACATGTGAAGAGAAATAAGCAACATTGGAGGGTCATGCATAAGCCAAATATGACTGAGAAAAAGGAGATTATTTGGTCCAAAAGATAATAGATCATAACATCTGAAACATTTCAATGCAGAAACTGAAAGCCGATTTTTGGGTAGAGGGCAGGGAGAAAGGATGTCCTCCCAAAAGGAAGAGAATATATACCTGCAATCCATTTTTCTTAAGACTTTTCAGTATTAAAAAAAAAAAAAAAAAGAAACAGAAAAAACAGAATCATACATATTACTTGGGAGTAGAGTGGTATTTGGAAAACATAGTTCTGACATCTGCAATCAATAGGACCTTAGTCTCTGTC
>NC_034597.1:22314848-22335913 GCF_900095145.1 Mus pahari | reverse complement strand
CTTTGTAGACCAGGCTGGCCTCAAACTCAGAAATCCGCCTGCTTCTGCCTCCTGAGTTCTGGGATTAAAGGTGTGCGCCACCACGCCTGGTTCCACTTTATTAATATGAACCATTTCCTAGGACTCCTATTCATAAGGAGAATTTTGTCTGAAATATGATTTAATTTTAATAATATATAGCTTAGTTTTCTTTTTATTGGAGGTTGAAGGACAATAACTTAATCTACTTGGAATATCCCGTAAACTACAGGCCACAGAGATATGTAATTTTAAGTATCTAGAGTAGGTTAATGCTTCCTTGAAATTGCTTCCTAACACTTATCCAATGCTGGTACTAACTGTACCATCACTTTTGCCTCCATTACCTTCTTTTGCCTGAGAAGTTTCTATCTTTGATTGGTGACTGATCTGGAAAACACAGGTGATGTTGAAGAGAATTATATAATTATACTCAAACGTGTTCTTGAGTTGATGTCTCTGATCTGGTCTCACATTTCTCCTCCGTTGTCCCTAGTATAACAAGGAATTAAGAACTTGGAAGGATGAAATCCACAGGCTAGTAATGGAGGAGACTTGCAGCTCAGGGCACATCAACCAATTCAGCTAATTCCACACAGCTTTGCAGTTATTTTTCCAAGTTAAAAACTGTTTTCCAACTGCAGTTTAAGAGGGAAAGATAGGGCAGCTTTTCTCCTGAATCACATTTCAAAGCTTTCTGATCTTAGTGGCTCTTTGAATGCAAATACAGAAATATGTAAAAACATAAAGTGACTTCTTCATTCAATTCCGAGTCTGTCAAGCCCTGATATCAATGACTAACTTATTCCTTGTTCAAGGGATCCTCCCAGACTGACTGCTGCTGCAAAGAATGTAAAACAGTTCATCTTCAGCGAGAATATGATGTTCCACAATGATCAGGTTAAAGAAACCCCAAGAGATGGTCATGCATGGTTCCTTATTAAGCCTATCTTTAGAATCTCACAGTGAGGTTTCCCTCCTTAAAACCAGCAAGGGGAAGAAAAGGATTAGGGAAGTTGAGAGGATGGTTAGGGAAAAAAAAAAAAAAAAAAAAACGAAACAATCAACTTAACATTTTATTGCCTATGAGTAGTTATGATCTGATTGTCTCACACTGAGTAAAGACCACGTTACTAAGGAGAAGCAAGGATCAGAGCAGGGACTTACCCACTGTAGCAGCAGCACTGACTTGGTCCTTACCTTTCTTAATTACTATTCCATTTCTGCAATTCACTCTGAAACAACTATCTAAAATTTAAATGGCACTTTCAAAATGCCACCTTAAAAAAAGAAATCTGGACAGTGAAAACAATGTTTCCCCAACTACATGTTATTTTTCTGTCATCTAAAAGCAATATGGTACTTGGAAAAAAAAGAAAACACCATCTATCCAACTTAAAATGAATTGGAAAAGACATACTACCAAATATTTAAAGCTTTTAAAAGAATTCATACTTCATAGCGTACATTTTTTTTCTGAATTTATCTAAAATAAAATCAGTAAGAATAAGCCAGCTGCAGGTATGAGAAGAGTGTGTACCTTTTTCTTTTGGCACTACCAGTATCAGAAGTAGCTGAGGAGATCATGCTGTCTCCGTCCTCAATGTCATCTCTCCTGGCAAGCTCTTTCTTCTTTGCCTGAAATAAAGCAGATGCCAGGAGTGAGCCTCATTCTATCAGGCATTCCTAGGAATACATGAATGTTAAAGAGCCAGGCATATCACATTCGTTCAGAGGTGCAACTGCATGCACGATACAAATACTCAACCGTCTTCAAACATTTTTAATAACCGAACTTAACAGCCTGCATGACAGAAGAGTAGGTGAAATTAAACTAAAAAATAAAAAAAGAATAAATCAATATTAGCTAGGAGCATTGATGACTGTCAATGGCATGCTATAGTTAAAAGCTGGGGCAAGTTATGGGGTTGGCTTGCACTAAGCTAACTTAGAGGGAACTTCTAAGAAGCAATATGGCAAGGAAAAAAAGTTCAAAAACTGAGGGGTGAAAATATATATTTACTATCGTAAAAAAAGTAAATAAAGATGATGTTTGATTTTTAAATGCCTGTTTCTTATTGGTTCAAGATTATTCTTGCTTCCAGAAATATTCCAGCAAAAAAGCTCAGTGGGTAAAGGTATTCGGCACCAAGCCTGATGAACTGAGTTTGATTTACTGGACTCACATGGTAAAAGGAGAAAACTGACTCCTTCTAATTGTACTCTGACCAATCCCACACATTAAACCTAACAAAGACCAAAAGCCCACATGTAAGACAGAGCTAATCTATAATTCTTCCACTCTCCCCAACCCCCTACCCCCATTTTTCAAGGCAGGGTTTCTCTGTGTAGCCCTGGCTATCTTGGAACTAACTCTATATAGAAAAGGTTGACCTTGAATTTACAAATCTGTCTGCCTCTGCCCCTGGGATTAAATGCAGGTGCCATCACCACTCAGCTTTTTTGATTTTTCAAGACAGTCCCCCCCCTCCCCCCCCAGCAGTCCTGGCTGTTCTGGAACTAACTCTATAGAGTAGGCTGGCCTCTGAACTCAGAGATTGCCTACCCCTGCCTCCTGAGTACTGGGATTAAAGGCATGGAACAGCACCACCTGGCTTGGGTTAATCTGTCTTTTATACCTACCATTTTGTCCTAAAAAAATCCCTGACCCAATAGCATCTTGTTCTCTCCAAGATATTCTGTGAGAGCTCTGACAAAGTCTTGGATAATATAATGCTCAATTAGTTTTCAGATGTTCTTTGGCCAAAGCCAGCTAGCTCGCTCATATCCCCCCCCCATCGTGTGTGTGTGTGTGTGTGTGTGTGTGTGTGTGTGTGTGAGAGAGAGAGAGAGAGAGAGAGAGACAGAGAGAGAGACAGAGAGAGAGACAGAGAGAGAGACAGAGAGGCAGAGAGAGGCAGAGAGAGAGATGGTGGTGGTGGTTACAGAGTCTTGTTATACAGCACAACCTGGCTGGAAAACCAGGGTTCTTTGGCCTCTCCCTGCTCCTGTGCTGGGAACACAATAGACTGCACAATTACCATTTGAAATTGAAGGGTTACTTCCTGAGAATCCTGAAACTGACTCTCCCCACAGGGCCAAATTCTTGCTTCCTCTACCTCAATATTTACAGTATTTAAAAGATTATTTCTCCTCTACAGGGTTCAGACAAGTCTAAAAAAACATTCAACAGTACTTGTAGTACAAAGAAATGACTTAATATTCCTGGGATGGAGATGTGGGTCACATCTCAAAAGGACACACCAAATGCATGAAACTATGTCAGTGATACAACAAACAGCAAAATACCTGCATGACTTGCTGCAGTTTTAGAACTCGCTTATAGATGGCTGAATTGGGGACGTTATAGCGTTTGGCATTTTCAAACATTAAATTCAGATCACATTCCAAATGATCTAAAGTTTCATATTCTTGGTTCTTTAGCTTTGTTCTGTGAAAGACAAATAAATGATTATAAGTTCTTATTATAAAAATTATCAACTAGGGCTGGTGAGATGGCTCAGAGGGTAAGAGTACCCAACTGCTCTTCCAAAGGTGCAGAGTTCAAATCCCAGCAACCACATGGTGGCTCACAACCATCTGTAACAAGATCTGACTCCCTCTTCTCGAGTGTCTGAAGACAGTTACAGTGTACTTACATATAATAAATAAATAAATCTTTAAAAAAAAAAAAAGATCCAACTATTCTTCCTAAAAGTCCAACTTAAAACAACCCTTCACAAGTCCCACATGTACTTTAGCCCATGTAACAGGCTTCCATATCCAAAGGAAAGTCTGGAACATTATTACATTTAGGTAATAGCACAGTTTATCTGAAAATCCAAATAAATTACAGGCCTTAGTAGTCAATTATGAAAACAAATACACTAGGAAAACTTCCAGTGAAAAACCCTGAGAAACAAAAATTAAGAGAGATTTTTTTGTTTTGTTTTGAGATTTATTTGTTATTATACATAAGTACACTGTAGCTGACTTCAGACATACCAGAAGAGGGCATCAGATCTCATTACGGGTGGTTGTGAACCACCATGTGGTTGCTGGGATTTGAACTCAGGACTTTCTGAAGAGCTGTCAGTGCTCTTACCCACTGAGTCATCTCACCAGCCCTTAAGAGAGATTTTAACTCAATAAAGAATCACTGTGAACTACTGATTTCTGAAAATTAGGAGTCCATTTCAGTTCACACAGGTTACCAATGATAAGGTCTTAAAAAAGCATTCAGAATAACATATTTTCCTGCAGAGGGGACATACAAACAGTGAAGGCAGCTCTCATGCTGGAGCTCGCAAGAGGAAGCTCGGTCAGTGGCTATTAACTACCTTCTTCCAGTGCAGTCATTTATTTATAAAAAAAAAGCGAAGCCAACCATGATTATATTACAAGACTGTTTTTTAAAAAAGCTAACGAAGTAAATAGCAACAAATGATAGTGTAAACCCGAAAGTTTTTTGTTTTGTTTTTTTACTTTACTCAGTTATAAGACAGATAAATATTGAAGAAAACATTTTATATCAGTTCATGTCCTTATCTATTTCCAGAAGCTATAGGTATGTAGAGCTTCAACTACAAGAAGACACATTTATACTGAGTAATGTAGAAAAAGTCTTACCTGATCTGTTGAAGTGATATGGGCATTTTAATTTGCTGATAATAATCTGGGTATTTTTTCTTTGAGGGCAAATGAAAGAAAGGTTCAGCTATTAGCTGCCCTTGGTGATTCCGACAGCTCCTGACTGTGTCGTAAAGCTGATGAAAGGGATTGGAACCATCCATGAAGGAAGTGATGCTCTCGGCTTCAGATTCCCCTTCTTCATAGCGTGCAGCTGACAAGACAAGCACACAGTCACCAGGGGACTAAAGAAAAACAATCAACAGCAAATTTTAATAATTCTTAAAAAGATTTTATGTGTCTGAGTATTTTGCCTCCATATATGCATGGGTGCCTGGTGCCTACAGGTCAGAAGAGGGCATTGGTTCCTCTTGGTCTGGAGTTACAGAGTTGTAAGCTGCCTTGTGGGTGCTAGAAATAGAACTTGGGTCATCTACAAAAGCAGTAAGTGCTCTTAAACACTAAGCCATCTCTCCATTCCAGAACCAACACTTTAAAGTTCTGTTTTTCTTTGTTTGCTTATAAATGGGTCCTACACTATGGCCCAAGCTAATCTATAACTCTCAAAAATCATTCTGCTTTCATCTGGAATTACAAGAAAGCTCAGTCATGCTCAGCTAAAAACAATTTTTACTTATTTATTTAGTTAGGTTTTCTTTTTTGAGTTAATGGTTTCACTGTATAGACTTGGTTGGCTTCCAACTTACAAGAAAAGCATCTATCTCTTAAAGTGCTAGTATTTTGGGTTAATGGTTTCACTGTATAGACTTGGTTGGCTTCCAACTTACAAGAAAAGCATCTATCTCTTAAAGTGCTAGTATTTTGGGCACATACAACTATGCACAGCTTTGAAAATGGTTTTAAAAGATTTCTAATTTTCCTTAAAGACAATGTTATACATGATTAGAGTAGGTACTTGAGAGATGGCTCAGTTAAGAATGCTTGCTGTTGTTTCCAAGAATGTGAATTCGTTTCCCAGAACCCATTCCGGGCAGTTGAGAACTGTTATTACAGCACAGCATACTCTTACTATACATTCACACATACACATAAACAAAAAATAAATCTAAAAAGTATTTAGTATAATTGCATATAGTAGAAAATATATAGAAATAAAATTCAAAAGTTACACTCAGTGAAAAGACTAAAAAATAGTTTATTTTTAAAAAATGTTTTCTTCAGATTTCCTGCTATGTTTAGCCAAAAGGAACAAGTAGTTATTCAGAGATCTCAGAACTAATACAGAAGCATGAAGTTCATTGCTACAGCCAGGATCTGTAATCACACCCCACCCCAAAGACTCATGTGTTAAAAAGCATCTTCCTCAGAGTGGCATTATTGAGAGGTGGGAGAAACTAAAGGTGTGGATTAGTGGGAGTCTTGGGCATGGGGTGGGAGACAGTGATGCATCTGAAGGAGGTCATGAGACCTGTTTCTGTTTGCATTTCACTTACCCGACACTAGGTAAAAGGTTTGGCTCTACCATAGTCCCTAGTGTGTACAATGAATCCTACCTTGCCATAGACTAGGAGAAACAGTTCTAACTGATCACAGACCAGAACTTCCAAAATTGTGAGCTAAACCAAAATACTTAAAATTTTATTGTTTTGTTAGAAAAATAGAAGACCAACACATTTACCACAGTATAAATTTAGATTAGGCTGACACTCTCAGACATAATTCAGCATGAAGTCTCACTTTGCCCCATTCATCCATAACATCAGAGGAACAATTCCTTAATGAGGAAGTGTTCAGGTAGAAGCTAAGTCATAGAAATACCAGAACACAACAAATAGTGATTTTTACAGAAATATAAAACCCATGCTTCTCATTTAAAGATATATTTGTACACACACACACACACACACACACACACACACATTCACACGTGTGCATATGTGTACAGGTGCCTGAAGGGTCTAGAAAAGGGTTTCTCTTAAAGCTGAGGTTCATCTTAACTTCCTGATCCAGGGTGCTCAAATTACATGTACCACCATATCCAGTTTTATGAGGTACTGGGGATCAAAACCAAGGTTTTATGCATGTGTGGCAAGTGCTCTTACCAACTGAGCTACATGCCTGGTCCCCAGTAAGGTTTTTAAACTTTATCTTTTCTTTATTAGTTGGTATCTTTCTTATAATACCAAAAAGATGCAGTGTATAATTCTGAACCGTTCAAATTTAGTGAAATTTATTTCAAGCTCAATTTTGATAACTGTGAACTGGGGAGAAATATATATTTTCTAAGTACAGAAAGTATATATCAAGCCTGCTATATGTAATAAGCACTAGAACATATCAATGTTCCAATCCAAAAAACCTGTAAATATTACCCATGTCATAAAAAGAACTTTGCAAATTTTAGTAACAATCTTGACTTAAGAAGGTGAAAGTGGATTAAGTAGGCTCTTAAAAATAATGACAAGGATGTGGGGCTGGAGAGATGGTTCAGTGATTAAAGAGCACTGACTGCTCTTCCAGAGGTCCTGAGTTTAATTCCCAGAAACCACATGGTGGCTCACAGCCATCTGTAATGGAATCTGATGCCTTCTTCTGGTGTGTCTGAAGACAGCTACAGTGTACTCATATACATTAAACAAATAAATCTTTTAAAAAAGAAAAAGAATGACAAGCACACTACAACAAAAGAGTCAGGAAGAAAGGATAATAAATACCAAGGCTACAAAGTGAACTTGAAGAAAGGACTATGAACCAAAGGATACTGGTGGCCTCTAGAAGCCAGAGAAATCAAGGAATGGATTTTCCTATATATTAGTGGCCTACTCACAACCTTGACTTTAGATACCTAAGCTCTACAACTACAAGAAAATAAATTTATGTTGCTCTAAATCAGTAAAAATGTGGTAACTTGCTTCAACAATAGGAAGCAAAATAATACAAGGAAGTCTGTACAAGAGCTGGGGATGCTGTTCAGTGTTGGGGCTTAGTCTAGGATGAATGTAGCCCTGGGCTCAATGCCTAGTGCGCTGCTGATGCCATAGTCAATGAATCCACAGCTACCATCTGCTCAGTTAGCAACTGTGAGAGGGGCCCTTTAACTTCCAAAGACAGTATTTTCAAGTTTCACACAAAGATCCATATGTTTTGTTGTTATTGTTACTGTTGTTTTACATACTTGGAGCTCTTATGCTACATCTTCCCAAGGAAATAAACCTTTATCACTATGAAATAACACTTCTATTTGTCAGTATCTGTACTTGAGAGTTAACTGTATCAGAAGTCAATACAGCTACAGTTACTCTTTACTCTTTGGTGATTTACTTCTTTTTGGTTATTATTTGCCTGATACATTTTTTTTAAAAAAAACTAACGTTCTTTTTATTTTATGTGTGAGTGCTTGTACCTGTAGAGCATATGCATGCAGTGCCTACAGAAGCCAGGAAAGGGTGCCAGGTCTCTTGGAACTCGAGTTACAAAGGGTTGTTAGGTGCCATGTACATGGTGGAAACTGAACCTATATCATCTGTCTAGCCTCTTACCTAATATATATCTTTATCTACTCTTTTATGTTCACATTTTCTGTTTATTTATCCAATTATGTTCATTAACACAAAGCGATTTGCCTTTGACAATTTTACTTACCCAAGAGTGCATCAAATGCAACAAAATAACATTTCTTAAATAAACTAACCAACTCCAAAACAAGGTTAGTACAATTTCCCTCAGCCAGAAGAACAATCTAAAAATGCCTACCAGCTAAAGCAGCGTCCTCTTCACTCTCTGAGCCATACTGAAGTGCCATGGTAATTGCTGACAAGCGGCCCCCTTGGACTGCTCTTTTATTACTATAAAGAAAAACAAGCAATTAGAAAACAGAATACTGTTATGATTTGCATACCTTAATGAAATAGGAACATTTAAAAAATGTGCTAATTCAAGGAAAAATAATTCCTATTAACTGCCTCCTTAATATATAATACTCCTCATAGTCTTAGCAAAGAAAGGTGAGATTTTTGTTCTTCTCAAAAAAGAAAAGTTGAGGCTGAAGAGATGGCTCAGCAGTTAAGAACAATGGCTGCCCATCCAGAGAGCCTGAGTGTGATTCCTAGCACCCAAAGGGCAGCTCGGTGCCAATAGATATGACCCCTGCTTCTGGCCTCAACAGGCACTGTACTCACATGGTGCACAGACATACATGCAGGCAAAATAAAACCTTAAAAGGAGAAGACGGTAGCAGAGACACAGAGTAGACTACTACAATCTGTTTTTCATTTAAATGAGGTACATAACTCCATATTTTATGGAAAGTAAGGATTTCATTATTGTCGTCTAAAGCACTCGAATTTTACAGTAACAAGGGCTAATATAAAACTACCACATCTTATTTATAACATTACACACTACTTAATAATGCTTAAGTGATATCTGTGAGGTGAGGAAAGGTCTATCATAGAACCTTAACTTACTTGTGGTTACTTTTGTGACAGGATTTTGCTATGTAACCCAGACTGGTCTTGAACTGACAATCTTCCTGCCTCAGTTTTTCAACTGCTGGAATAATGGGTATACGTCACTATGCCCAGCTCTTGCCTCAAACTTTTTTAAGTAAAGTACTTGGCACATCCTCCTTAAAACCTAAAGATAATACTTTAAGATCACCTTCTGGCTAGCATGCCTATTGTCATAAGCATGAATCAGCTTTCAGACTACACCCTCTGACTCTCACCGGTAATACTTGCTAGTGGGGTTTCTTTCTTCACCAAGGCTGCTTTTATTGTGCGAAGGACCTGTCAGCCTGGCTGCAGCCAAATTTGATGCAGTCCTATCCAAAGATAAAATAAATAAAATAAAATAAAAAAAAACTTGTAGACTGAATAACTAAAAATCAGAATGTTGGGTGGGAAAAAAAGGAAACAACTATATTCTGTTAAGAGGAGTAATAAACTATTTCTGAGCATCTATTATGCAGCAAGTTCTGTGTCAAGATCTGGGGACACTAAAGAAATGGGCAGGACTAATCTTTATGTGCTATGTTTACTACAAAGTTAGA
This sequence comes from Mus pahari, assembly GCF_900095145.1. Taxonomy (NCBI): domain Eukaryota; kingdom Metazoa; phylum Chordata; class Mammalia; order Rodentia; family Muridae; genus Mus; species Mus pahari. Next base: position 22,326,255 of record NC_034597.1, on the reverse strand, counting down.
AGACACCGAACTGAAACAAACATGAGAGCTGGAAGAAAGCTTTGAAAGCACTCAATGTTCCCATTTCATTTAAGAGGAAATGGAATCCCAGAACTAAGACCTGTTCAAAGATAGTCCTAATGAAGGAAAAGCCAGAATGAGACTTGAGATCTTCTGACTAAATGTCCTATTACAAACATAAATACACAGTATTATATATAATATACAATATATATGTCCAGCATCTTTTCAAATAACTTTCTTCAGCTACAATGAAGCAGCTAAAAATACTTCTTTTGCTGTTTTCAGAATCATATATCAACTGTAAATTGATCTTATTTTCTACTGTATTAATTTTACTAGCTAAAAGTTCAGCAAGCAGGCACAAGGCTCTTAGATATCTTAAACTTACCTTATTCGAAGACTTGATTTAGTCATTTCATGATGTTCAATTTCTGCCTTTTTCATATAAAATATTTTTTTAATCGAATTGGCATCCTAGCAAGATAAAATTACTTTGCTTAGAAAAGACTCAGAAGATGGCTCAGTGGGTAGAAGCACTTTTCACCAAGTCTGATTACCTGAGTTCAATCACTAAAACCCATTTGGTAGACAGAGACATTGCCCTCTTAACTCCATATATTTAGGTCTTCGCACACCCTAAATGAATAAACAAAGGATAAACAAACAAACAAGGGCTGGAGAGATGGCTCAGCGGTTAAGAGCACCGACTGCTCTTCTGAAGGTTGTGAGTTCAAATCCCAGCACCACAAGATGGCTCACAACCATCCGTAATCAAATCTGATGCCCTTTTCTGGGTTGTCTGAAGACAGCTACAGTGTACTTACATATAATAAATAAATAAATAAATAAATCTTAAAAACAAACAAACAAACAAAGTGGTGCAGGATAAGAGTGAACACTATCCTGACCCATGCTGGCTTTTGTGCTCTTCTTTCATTTGGAACAGATTTCCTGTATCCCTAAATACCTTCCCAGAAACTTCCAAATTATCTTCAAAAGGTATCGCTACTTAAATACAAGTTTAAAAGGCTGCCGGTTCTTTTAGATATTGGCAATTAAGGGGCATACTAGATTTAATGGCAAAATATAATGAATTCTATTTGTATTAAATTATCTAAAAATGCAAATAAAGATGTAATTCTTCAATTTTAAATCCGTCTCTTACCTATCTCTACGTATGAATGTATCTATCTATCTATCTATCTATCTATCTATCTATCTATCTATCATCTCTCTGTCTGATCTATAAAACAATTGTTGAGAAGGTTCCATCCTAAATACCATGTAATGATTCTATAACTAGGTCTTTTTAAGAAGTGATTAATGTATTTTATAAATTACCTTTTCACATATGCAGAAAGAAATGCACACAAATGTACTTGCTTAAATTAATAGCACCTTATCACGTTACATCCAAAGTTTCCTTTGCTTTAAGACTTAGTTCAGGTTGACTCTCTGCTGGGAAGCACAGACCCATGTTCTTGGGTACTTTCTCTAGCATATATCTTTGCAATAATCCCCATAATATTAAAACTTTATTCTCAATAAACTCCAACTCTGCTTCATAAAAAATAAATGAATAAATAAAAACAATTTAGTTCAGGGAAAATAATTTGAATAATTTTTTAATTATACCAGCAAACAGTACTAAATATCACTAAAATGTCCTTTCACAAACTAAGATTTTAAGGACTTCCTAATTCATTACTTATTCTCACTAAGTATCCCTCTCCCCTCCCTTGCTCCCTCCCACGTCAGGTTCTTTCTACATAGGTCTGGATTCTCTAGAGAGCATAGAATTTTCTATGTAAACCAAATTGGCTTTGAAGTCACAGATCCCTTCTGCTTGTGCCTTCGGAGTGCTGGGATTAAAGGTGTGCACTACTACACCCAACTTCACCCAAATTTCTTTAAAAAAAAAAAAAAAAAAAAAAAAAAGCAAAAGATAAGCAGCCTGAAATGGGTACCTTGTAAACATGGCTTACTATACTCTTGACTGAGAAAGCCCTACAAAATCATAGAACCCAAGAGGTTCAGATTTTCATGTTTATTTTAGAGATACCCATGAAGGGCTGGAGAGACAGCTTAGCAGTTAAGAGTACTGGATGTGCTCCCAAAGAACCTGGGTTTGATTCCCAGCAACCACGTGGCAGTTCATAACTATCAGTGCGTAACTCCAGTTCCAGAGGTTCCAATGTCCTCTCTGGACTCCCCAGGCATGGTAGGTACATGGTGTAAATACACTCAGGCAAAACGCACATATAAAATAAAATAATAAAAGGAAACAATGTTACAGATACTACCTCCCTTATATAGCAAACTTGGGGGTGTCGAGGGGGGACACCTGTGAAACTGCCCAGGCCATGGGGGATATCCATATCTGAAAAGCCACTAGGTACCTTTAAAGAAGCAATGTGTAGGGCAGGGAAGAGGGTATAGGGGACTTTCGGGATAGCATTTGAAATGCAAATGAAGAAATTATCTGTTAAAAAAATTGAAAAAAAAAAAAAAAAGAAGCAATGTATGCCATCCCAGCAGTATGATGGTGGAGCCAGTAGGTATGCCAAGGGCAGATAATGGGGTACAAGATGAATAACACTCCCAAAAGTGTTGAAGTGTTCTTGCACATGCTTAAAAATAAGAGTAAGGCTAAACTAAGGGTTTAGATACAAGAGTCTGTAGACGCAGGTGAGCAAAGCACCCCAGATGTGCTGCGAGAGAGAGAGAGAGAGAGAGAGAGAGAGAGAGAGAGAGAGAGAGAGAGAGAGAGAGACTGACTCTGTCTGTGGTGGACTAGCCCATGCCTGAGCTTCCCCTGCCACACTGAGATGATCCTCATTAGGAAGACCAAACTATTCCTATGCAGAGGTGGCTGCACAGAAGAAAAAGATACTCCCAACGAAATTAAAACATATGGCACAGAAGTAATATCAGTACCAAATAAGTACAAATAAAAGTTTCTATTAAGTACCAACATCATTTTCAGTATTTTTGGCCTGCATCAGAAAATGTAATGATTTTACTGGCAAAAGACTTCCTGAGCACTCTTTCCTCAATTCTCAATGTCAAAGAGATCGCTACAATCAACTAGTCAGTATTAGACTAGAAAGCTTCCAAGTGACAATGGCAAAGGAATCAGTTATTTTATATTATATACATTTCAAAGGATGCTTTTTATATTTACCAAGTTTAAGGACTAAATACTTACAAAAAAACTAAATGCTTAAATGAACGGAAGACAAGAGTACAGGAATAAACCTTTGTATTTATGGTTAAGGCATTTTCAATAAGGATGCCAACACAATTCATTGAAGAAATAATTACCTTTAAAGTAGTGTTGGGATAACAACCCATGTGTGATGGTTTGTGTATTCTTGGGCTAGGGAGTGGCACCATTTGGAGGTGTGGCTTGTTGGAATAGGTGTGACCTGGTTGAAGTAGGTGTGTCACTGTGGGTGTGGGCTTAAGATCCTCACCCTAGTTGCCTGGAAGTCAGTCTTCCACTAGCAGCCTTTGGATGAAGACACAGAACTCTCAGCTCCTCCTGTACCATGCCTGCCTGGATACTGCCATGCTCCCACCTTGATGATAATGGACTGAACCTCTGAACCTGTAAGCCAGCCCCAAGTAAATGTTGTTTTTTATAAGACTTGCCTTGGTCATGGTGTCTGTTCACAGCAGTAACACCCTAACTAAGACAGAAATTGGTACCAGTGTAGTTGGGTATTCCTGAAACAACCTGACCAAAATTCCTGTTTTGGGGAGGACTGTGGAAGGACTTTGGAACTTTGGGCCGGAAGATCCATTAGTTGTTAAGAGCTCTGTCGAACGTTGTGTAGAAGCCTGGAAAATAATGTTGAGAACAGTGCAGAAGATGGAGGCCTGGTTTGTGAAATTTCACAGGGAAGATTAAAGACTCTTATCAGGGCCATTGCTATTTTGATTGTGAAGATTCTGTGGTTCTGGTTAGCTGGGGCTGAAGAATCAGCTGTGATTAACAAGATTCAAGAACTACTAGTGAAAACTTTGCATTACTGGGACTATTGATGCTGGTTAGCTGGAGCTAAGGAATTAGCAGTGATTAAGAAGAGACCAGCATCATTGAGGTGACATCTGGGAAGTGTTTTCTGAGAGCACACAGAGGCTGTGTTCCAGAGATAGCCAAGGTTGTACCTTGGGCTATGACTGAACTTAGTAATGTGTAAGAGTTACCCAGGTGGTAGTACTGGTTCTGAAGGCATGAAATGGTCACGCAGAGCAGCTGAGGCTCCGCACTGTGAGAGGTCATGTATTGGTGAAGGTGCAGCCTCAGTAGCAATTGATGGCCCAGGACTGAAGGGGTCACACAAAGGAGTTGAGGCTTGGCACCATAAAGAGAGCCTATGAGAGGCTATTGTTGAAGCCAAGTAACAGTGGAAGACAGCAGCGTTTTGGAGATGCCAGTACCATGAGATGAGCACTAAGAACAGCAGCAGCAGTGGAGTACAGGCGGCTGCAGCCTAGAAAACAACATGTGTGCTACCAAGGGCATGGCTGGAGAAGTGACCCAAGCCCTTGGAGGAACCCAGAAGATCATGAGTTGGATCCCAGACACTGGACGATTGGAGATTGATTTTTGCTTTAGATTGTGACTGTGCCCTAATACTTTTCCCTCTTGAAGTAAGTTTTTTAGTGAAGCCCACAGTTAAGAGACTTTGAATTTTAAAGTACTTTAAATTTTAAAAGATACTGGATATTTTTAAAGGGATTGAACTTTTAATATGTAAAGACTGTGGGACTTCTAAAGTTATTTAGATCTTGGGGATGAATAAGAACTAAGGGTTGAGGCTTACTAGTGATGTGTTTTGTGTGTCAAGTTGACAAGGGGTCAATTGTACTGGCTAGTTTTGTGTCAACTTGACACAAGCTGGAGTTATCACAGAGAAAGGAGCTTCAGTTGGGGAAATGCCTCCACAAGATCCAGATGTAAGGCATTTTCTCAATTAGTGATCAAGGGGGGGAGGTCCCTTTGTGGATGGTGCCATCTCTGGGCTGGTAGTCTTGGTTCTATAAGAACAGGCTGAGCAAACCAGGGGAAGCAAGCCAGTAAGGAACATCCCTCCATGGCCTCTGCATCAGCTCCTGCTTTTTGACCTACTTGAGTTCCAGTCCTGAATTTCTTGGTGATGAACAGCAATATGGAAATGTAAGCTGAATAAACCCTTTCCTCCCCAACTTGCTTCTTGGTCATGATGTTTGTGCAGGAATAGAAATCCTGACTAAGACATCATGTAAAATAATGTATTTGGATTACTACTTAACATATACAAAAACTAATTCAACTTAAGGGATTCAAGATCTAAATATAAGACCAAAAACTATAAAATTCTTTTTTCCTCACTTATTTTTTTTTTTGGGGGGGGGGTGTTGAGACAGGGTTTCTCTGTGTAGCCCTGGCTGTAGTGGAATTCACTCTGTAGACCAGGCTGACCTCGAACTCAGAAATCTTCCTGCCTCTGCCTCCCAAGTGTTGGGATTAAAGGCGTGCGCCGCCACTATAAAATTCTTAGAAGAAAATATAGGTGGAAATATTTTTGACCTTGGATTAGGTAATAATTTTCTTGCTATGACAGTTAAAATCTAAGCAAAGAAAAAAGAAAAAGAAAAAATAAATAAACTAGAACTCCTCAAAATTAATAATGTCAAAATAAATTACTCTGAAGTAAAAAGACAAGAGAATGGGAGAATGTATTTTAAAATCAACTGGTAAGGATATGATATCCACAGTATATAAATGACTATTAAATGACAATGAAAAGAGAAGTACCCTAATTTCAAAATTGGCAAAGGGTCAAAATAGACATCTCACCAAAGAGGACAACATCATACACAAATAGCTACTATGTACATAAGTTATTCAATGTTATTAACTATATTAACAAAAAGCAAATCAAAACTATAACATGCTGTGACATTCCTAGAACGGCCATAATAAAAGCAAAACTGAAAAGCAGGTGTTTGGTGTATTTATAGACTGCAGGTGGGAATGTAAAACATTATGGTTACTCTGGAAGATTTTGCCAATTCTTCAGTAGAATAAATACACAGTTAATGTATGCCCAAGCAATTCTATTCCTAAGTATGTACTCAAGTAATATGAGAATGTACGCTCACAAAAGACCTTATATATGTGAAGGTTCCTAAGAGCTAAAAATTTATGTTCATAAGAGCTAAAAATGTGTAATAAGCGAATGAAAAAAACATATGGCGTCATCCGTAATATATGTTATTAATGTGACGAATAAAAGACTAAGTACACACAAATTTTAAAACAGTATGCTATACCAAAAAAAAAAAAAATCACTCACAAAAGAATCCATGTTATATGAAATTTATATGTAATTTCCAAAATAGACCAATGTGTAGAGACAGAAAAATAGATGTACGTTGTCTAGGGTTTAGGAAGGTGAAGGGAAATGAAAGTGACTGTAATGACTACACAACTCTGTAAATACTAAGCCACTAAGTTCTATTTTAACGGATGGAATTTAAGGTTATAACAAACATTGGCCCTAGGTTAGTTCCTATGCTCATTGATGAAAATAGCAACAACAAAAACTAACCTTGAATACTTGAGACCCAGGCTCATTATATGTTTTGGCATTTTTTGCTAGAAGATCTATATCTTTGGCCATTGCGTGTATACTTTTGTAGCTTCCATTCTATAGTAAACAACAGAAAATAGCAATTCTTCTTAGTAAGAGTTAGTCAATATAAAGGTTAAAGAAAAAGATTAAGCATTTTTAAATTGTCACCATAGTCCAAAATATCACTGGGAAGTACACTTATGCATAATACTTAAAGTTATCTTCCTTTTTACAGATTGTTATTAGTACTTATTTACAGGTATATTTTGTGATATATAAAAAACTAGGATCTGGTATTTTTTTCATAAAAACAACTTACCATTTAAAAAAATCAAGTAAAGTAAGTTTTATTTAGGCAGACACTAAGTGCTCCATGGATCCTCACTCATTAAAATAGACTTAATAGTGTAAAGTAGCACTTTCTCTATTTACAAGACCACTGAGGTAGAGTGCAAAATCAGTTCTGCTATGTGCCTGAGCACACACATTAAAGCTCATTCAGTCCAAAATAATGCAAGGATACTCATATAGTTGCTTCAAGTTTACAAAAGAAAGGAACATATATACCAGCTAAAAAGTATATATGACTAATGACTGGTACTCAGAGATAAACAGGGTAAGTTCTAAGGGATGGAGAAATAAGATTAAGTGCAGTGGAGAATGAGAAAGAGTAGCATATATATATATATATATATATCACAGGCTGCCCAGACAAGGAAAAGACAAATGAGGCAGAATTGAGACAGTCAGGCAAAGACTAGCTAGTGGACAAGGCACTATCTAAACATCCACCTTACGTGGAAGGACTCTATGAAATGATGAGTGGAGCCATTAGACTGAACATTGGCAAACTATTGCTTTGCCAACACTTTAGCTGCAAGGCAAAGGAAAATAACCATGGGCCAGCTAATTCACAATTTAGATCTCGAGTGACTAAAGTCAAAGACGCCAGGATTCATCTCTACTTCTGTGAAGGAGGAGCCTAGCAGCAGGCCAGAAAGCTGCCCTGCTTAACAAACAACAGTAGAAATGGCAGTATCATTCAGAGATGACTGTACATAATCTCAAGTGTTTCACTACAACTCTTGAGTTCTGCCTGTTTTCCACGGAGTATTTAGAAAGAAAGGAAACACATAGACCAGGTAAAGAGCACATAGACAAGTATCTATTTTCATTAACCTTATATTCAAATATCCTAAGCAGCTTTCATTCTAAGATATCCTAAAGCTATTTATTGTCAATGTACCTGCCTCCTTCACAATCAGAGATGTCTATACCCAGTCCCACTCGTGTAGCTATTTATTCATTTTTTCCACAGGAGAGTAAATTGAACCTAGGACCTTGAACTTAAGCTATACTCTTATCCTAAAACACAATAAAAAAAACTACAACTAGCAGAAAAGAACTATCTACCATTTTACTTCTAAAAACTCCTAAGAAAGTCCATAAGTCAATCTCCTCTAAAGCACATGATTACAGATGTCCACCATCATACCTGTATCCTCTGAGCAATGGTCTTGAGATCTATAGGTTCCTTAATTATTGCATAATAGTCTGGATATTGCTGGAAGACAAAAGCAGATATATTCAATAAGCTAAAGTACCCAGTTAGAAGGTCAGTCTGTTCTTCAACCAGCAAATTGGGAAACTTTATGAAATTCATTGCTAAAGCATATTGCTATATTCAAAGCAAAAAGAATGTGATTTTTCTATTCCTTTTCAGGGAAGAGACAGGATCTCATTATGCAATTCAAGCTACCTTTAAACTTTTAAAAAATATATTCATTTTAAATCCCAATGTCACACCCCTCCACACATATCCTCTCTCAGTTCCTCCTCCCCTTCTCTGAGAAGAGGGAGCCCCTTTTGGGTATCTCCCCCAACTCCTGCACATCAAGTCACTGCAGGATTGAAAACTTGGGTGCATAATCTCCCACTGAGGCCAGACAAGACAGCAGTTAGGGGAGTGGGATCCACAGACAGACAATGGGTTCAGGGACAGCCCATGCTCCAGTTGTTGGAGGACCTGCATGAAGACCAAGCTGCATATCTGATGTGTGTGTGTGTGTGTGTGTGTGTGTGTGTGCGTGTGTGTTCATTCCATGCTTGCTCTCTGGCTAGTGGTTCAGCCTCTGGGAGCATCCAAGTTAGTTGACTGTTTAGCTTCAAACTGTTAAAATTCTTCTGCATCAGCTTCCCACTTGGCTGGAATTTTAGGAAACACCACCTGACATAGTTCTCTAGGTCAGGGTGAACCCAAGCTTTTCATATTTGCAACACAACACTGGCATCTACAAAACTCATTCATATTTGACAACCACGAGATTCGAATTTGCAAACACACACACACACACACTCCCCCTTCATAATGCTGTAAAGGTTAAGATCTAAATCAACAGTGTCTGAGTTCATGTATTCCATGAGTTATCTCCCTCTATCACTTTCATCTCACTTTATGAGACAGGATCTCACATTAAACCTGAAACTTGCCAATTTGTCTAGACTGGGTGAACAGCAAGCCCTAAAATTCTCTTACCTTTGTTAGCTCAGTACTGGGATTATAGGAACACAACCATATGCAGCTTTTTATAAGGGTGCTGAAATCCCACCTATGGTCCTCAAATCTGTATGTCAAATACCTTACTGACTGAGTCATCTTCCCAGTACCAAAAGCTGAGGTCAGGCAAAACATGCATACACATACAAAAGCCTTAAAAATTTTTAATAGAAGTTATCTATCACTGTGGAGTAAGTGCTGAAATAGAGTTGTTCGAGTCACAGACATCTTTGCAGTGTGAGAAGCTATAATGAAATCATACTTGTATCCCTATTAATCTTCTCTTATATGTGAAGCCACATGAGGTCTTGATACCTTAAAAGGGTCTCACTTATCTAGAAAATCTCTTCTGTCTTAGGATGGAATACTCAATTTGTCCTTTTCCATTACCAGGACAAAAAGAAACTAAAAGGAGGAAGAATTTATGTGTCTTCTTCTCACCCTATCTCTTGAATAGAGACATATACAATTAATAATCTTTTTTTTTAAAGACAACCTTTGGGGATTGGGCAGATGGCTCAACAGTTAAGAGCACCTGATGCTCTTGCAGAGAACCAAGAATCCAATCTCTAACTTCCCCTCACACCAGGTACTCATATGGTGTGCATGCATTTATGTGTGTTTGTGTGTGTGTGTGTGTGTATGTATATATATACACACACACACAGAGGCAAACACTGATACCCATATTTTAAAAAGCCACCTTCTTATCAAGTAAAATAACAGACTATGTCCTTTGTGCTTTCTGCTGAGGCCATGAAGAGTATCACTTGGCTACCTCTAACACTATCCCTTTAATCTTACTTATAACTAATAAAACTTTTCAAGCATTTAAAATTAAATATTTAATTCATTTGTCACTGAGTACTTCACTTACCACTTTGGAAGGCAGTTTCTGAAAAAGTTCACTGATGAGCCGTCCTGATGGATTTGTGGCTACAACTATGGCTTCAAGAAGCTGTTCCAGGATCTCCTTTAGGTAACCTGGAAAAGACTAGCAGGCAAAGAGGTGAAGAAAGAAAAACAAATCCATAAATAAGTGCCAAGTATTAAATAGTTTTGAAGATTACAGCGCTAACTCAAAAGAACAACTACTTAGCAGTATTTATACTAAGATCAAGTTTCAAGAGCACCTTGATTGTTAACTAAGAACTACATTAAATTAGTGAAGCTCTTGTAATATTTCTGTAATTAAATCTCTTATATCAGGTTCTATAATGAACCTTAGTTTTGTAATAAATACTATAAAAATATTATATATAAATGTGGAAATCTATATCCCTTTGAGCAACTGAGCCATATATAAATACTTATGTATGTATACGTGTATGCACACACACACACACACACACTTTGCTATATGAATTCTTCATAGCTCTTCATAGCTCTTCAAATTAAATAAAAACTAAATGGAGATTAAGTACACTCATATACAACATTTCTGTTCTTAAGACCTAGTTAGCAACTTGAGTTTAGTTGCACCTAGTTAAGTCACTCTTCCGATACACAGAATTATGTGCCCCAAACAGTACCTGATCAAAGAAGCCCCATGTTTGTAGAAATCTCTACACTGAGCAACAAGATTGTCTCAAACTAATATTTATAGTAAATAGTACTTCACATTCAACCCATACTTTTATGCAAAAGAAAATAAGATTAATGGTTACTTAGGACTTAAAATTATACATTCACTGGTATTTTCGCATTTATTTTTAATGAAGTCTCAAGTTTTAAGGTCCATGCTTCTTTTTCCCCAACCCTGCCCCACTGCTCTGGAAACATTCTGCAGGTGACATTAATTAGGATGCATGAATACATTTATTCCAGGAATTGATAAACTATAAGAAAATCATTCTTGATTTAAAAGGTTCAAGATTAGCCGGGTGTGGTGGTGCACACCTTTAATCCCAGCACTTGGGAGGCAGAGGCAGGCGAATTTCTGAGTTCGAGGCCAGCCTGGTTTACAGACTGAGTTCCAGGACAGCCTGGACTACACAGAGAAACCCTGTCTCAAAAAAAAAAAAAAAAAAAAAAAAAAAAAAGTTTCAAGATTAGACTCTTGGCTCAATTGGTAATGTGTCTGCCTAAATACAAGAAGCCCTAAATTTTATCCCAAGGACTCCATACACTGGACTTGTAGTAAGATTTGGAGGTAGTGAAGGGAGCAAGATATGATGATAATAGGAAGCTGAAGATGATCAAAATATGTTATATAAATCAA
>NC_034597.1:22305441-22313586 GCF_900095145.1 Mus pahari | reverse complement strand
GGCAGGTGGATTTCTGAGTTTGAGGCCAGCCTGGTCTACAAAGTGAGTTCCAGGACAGCCAGGGCTATACAGAGAAACCCTGTCTCAAAAAACAACAACAACAAAGTTTCTAAGCACAGGTAAGAGTAAGTGCAAAATCCTAATGTTCAGAATCCACCTGACATGTCCTAGGATCAAGCAATAGATACCTAGTGCAGTATATTAAAGTATTCCTGACAGCTGCTTATGGAGTTTTTATCCTGGTACCACTATAAAGTCCAACTAATTCCTTTAAAGGTATTGATAAACACCCACAGACTATAATAATTTTTCTTCACTTTTACCTTTTTCTCCCCACCCTCTTTTCTAGATACTGGGCAAAAGATTAAGCATGCTTTCCTGGACACTTTTGAGTTTTCTCAGTTCCTTTCAAGTCCCTCTCCCCTTATGCCATGCAGCTGCCTTTCAACCCCCACCACAAAATGAATGCCTTTCTTTCATCTCCACCTCCAAACTCCCAGCACCTGCCAAGACTTTCAGCTTGCCTGCCTTTTTGTTTTTCCTCTCTAGTTCTGTCCTCTAGCTTAAAAAAACAAAGCATTCATAACTAAGGTGACTCAAACTGGCTCTCCGAAATTTTAATCTCAACACTGCCTACCTACACTGATAATCTAGAACAACTGGACTGAACTAGCCCCTGGTAATATCATGGTTTTTAAAATTGAACAGAAAATATGCATTAATATAAAACAACCCATGGAAACACCCATGAGTAGCACTGTCCAGGATGCTTAAGATCACATGAAATTGCAATGTGGTTCTCCAGTTTAATGTACACTTACACTCTCAAGCACTAACACAATGGCTTCCCACAATAGCCCAGAAGCAGCAACATAGCTCTCCCTCTTCCTTCTCCTTCCCAAGGTCCCCGTGCTGCTGTGTGCTCGCACTTACACCATCAGCCAGTGTGCCTTGATTGTCTTGCCCATCTTCATCATCATCTTCATCATCTGCTTCTCCTTTCTGAACGAACTCATTTCTTGTTCGAAGGTACAAATCCCAGAGTTTACAAGCAGCTTTATACTCAGGGGAATCTGGCTATACGTTAGCAAAGAGAGAGAAAGGAACATTTACTTTTATTGACAATTCAATCCCTAGTTTTAAATCATCCTGTTTAACAAAGAATTGCTATTTTAAGAGACAAATCTGAAAATACAATTATTATAATTACTTCAAATTTATTTTTTTCTTTTTTCGTCAGAGGTTTATGTATTATTATACATAAGTACACTGTATCTGACTTCAGACGCACCAGAAGAAGGCGTCAGATCTCATTACAGGTGGTTGTGAGCCACCATGTGGTTGCTGGGATTTGAACTCAGGACCTTTGGAAGAATTGTAGGTGCTCTTAACCACTGAGGCATCTCGCCAGCCCTACTTCAAAATTCTTTTTTTTTTTTTTTTCAAAATTCTTATGATTAGAAGATATGCACAATTTTCTAAAAGAAAAAAGTGGCTATTCATTTTAAAGGCATTCTGAAGTAAATTTACAGAAATGCTTGAGGCAGAAGACAAATTATTTGCTTAACTTAAAATTAATTATAAAAATTCCAATGTAAAGACCTATTATAAAAGACAGAAATAACTGGTGAAATTATTTATACTTTGCATTAGACTAACTGCAAACTTCAAGAAACTAAAAGAATTAAACTACCTAAGAAACAATACCTAAATACACAAAAGCAGAGAAAGTTTTCAAAGAAGCAAAGATGTGAGGAAAGTCTTTGTGGTGTGAATGAAAATGGCCCCACGGGCTCATAGGGAGTGGAACTATTGGAAGGCATGTTCCTGTTGGAGGAAGTTGTCATTGAGGGAGGGCTTTCAGGTTTCAGATGCTCAAGTCAGGCCCAATGTCTCATTCTCTTCCTGCTGATAGAGATATGCATCAGCTATGTCTCCAGCATATCTGCCTGAATGCTGCTATGCTTCCTACTACTACGATGATGGACCAAAACTTTGAACTGTAAGCCAGCCGCAGTTAAATGATTTTGTTTATAAGAGTTGCCCTGGTCACAGTGTCTACTAACAGCAATAGAAACCCTAACTAAAACAATAGCCAATCCGAGTTCTAGCAGAAGAGAGAATGGTGTATAGGCAATATATGAAAACATTAAGGCTGAAAACTTTCCCTGAGAAAATATCAATGCAAGATTTATAAAGAAAGCTCACAAGTAAAAAGAGGAAAGTCTATGTGCATCACAATAAACCAAAGAGAATGAGGGAAGCCATCACCTATGAAGAATTCGCAGCTGTGACAGCACACACCTCTTTATCTGTTACTTTCTTGTGTGCTGAGGAGCTACCCTACGGCTTTATACTTGTTAAGCAAGTTTTCAGGTTTGAAAACAATGAAGAAAATAGAAAGAGTTGGGTGTGGTGGCATGAGCCTGAAATTCTAATACTTGTAAAGTGATGCACAAACACTGCCATAAGTATGAAGGCAGCTCAGGGGACATAATGAGCACCGGGAAAGTCAGGGCTACAGAGGAGACTGTCTCAAAACAACAACAAAGTCATAAAGTTGTGAGTAAAAATTATGTAAAATAATATTCATTTCTAGAATTCAAATTCTGTCAAAAAAGAAGTACTAGGCAGCTGGGCAGTGGTGACACACGCCTTTAATCCCAGCACTTGAGAGGCAGAGGCAGGNGGATTTCTGAGTTTGAGGCCAGTCTGGTCTACAGAGTGAGTTCCAGGACAGCCAGGGCTACACAGAGAAACCCTGTCTCGANAAAAAAAAAAAAAAAAAAGAAGTACCAGGCAGCATTAATAAGTAGAACTGTCAGAGTATATGATCTTTGTACTGATTGCAAGTAGTAGTTATATGATAATTAGCTTCAGATTTTGACACATGAACTACTGATCTTAAGATCTCTCAAGGCTGGAGATATACCTGTAGTATACTTTTTGCTTGGCATAAGTGTAACCATGAGGTTCAATCACTACACATTTTTTTTTCTTTTTGTTCAAGAGAGGGTTTCTCTGTTAGCCTTGGCTGTTCTAGAACTTGCCCTGTAGACCAGGCTGTCCTGGAATTCAGAGATATCCACATGCCTCTGCCCCCCAGAGTACTGAGATTAAAGGCAAGTGCCATCACAACCTGGCTTTTGTTTTTTTTTTTTGTTTTTTTTTTTTCTTTTTTTAAATAGAAAAGAAAAAGGGTCATTGACTAAGACTTTACAAATATTAAAATTTAGGGGGAACACGTCAAAACTAAAACCAAAAAGGAAGTGGATTTTTAGAAAATTAACAAAATTTATTAAAAAGCAAGAAAATTAAAAGTCAAAATTTGCCGGGCCTGGTGGTGCAGGCCTTTAATCCCAGCCCTCGGGAGGCAGAGGCAGGCGGATTTCTGAGTTCGAGGCCAGTCTGGTCTACCAAGTGAGTTCCAGGACAGCAAAGCTATACAGAGAAACCCTGTCTTGAAAAAAAAAAAAAAAAAAAGTCAAAATTTACTGGGCAGTGGTGGCACACGCCTCTAATCCCAGCACTTGGGAGGCAGATTTCTGAGTTCAAGGCCAGCCTGGTTTACAGAGTTCCAGGACAGCCAGGGCTACATAGAAAAACCCTGTCTCAAAAAAACCAAAAAGTCAAAATTTGATGGTAGGAATACATTCAAACACAATGTTAATTACTAAACCTAAAAAAATAGCTGAAAGAATGAAAAGTATGGCTACTGCAGTTTGAGCTACACAGTAAGACTAACTTAGACCAAGAGTTGAAATACTCTAATTAAAATACAGGTTATGGAGCCTGGAGAGATGGCTCAGTGTTAAAAACATCTACTGCTCTCACAGTGACCTGAGTTTGGTTCCCAACACCCACATCATACACTAACATGGCTGCTCCAGAAAAATCAAATTCATCTGTCCTCCATAGGCAATACATGGTGCACAGACTTACATGAAGTCAAACATTCATACACACACACAAAAAAATAAAAGCAATTTTTTTTTTTTTTTTTTTTTTTGTTTTTCGAGACATGGTTTCTCTGTGTAGACCTGGCTGACCTGGAACTCACTTTGTAGACCAGGCTGGCCTCGAACTCAGAAACCCGCCTGTCTCTGCCTCCTGAGTGCTGGGATTAAAGGCATGCGCCACCATGCCCGGCCTATAAAAGCAATTTTTAAAATTAAAAAACTAAAGGTGTTTGCCAGCACACTGTCTCTGTAAAGATTTTGAGAGAAAATGCAAAAGTGTTTTACTTTACAACACTCAGGCAAAAGGAATTTCTAAACCAAGACACATAAAAGTACAAACTAAAAATATTAGATTCGGGCTGGTGAGATGGCTCAGCGGGTAAGAGCACCCGACTGCTCTTCCGAAGGTCCGGAGTTCAAATCCCAGCAACCACATGGTGGCTCATAACCACCCATAACAAGATCTGACTCCCTCTTCTGGAGTGTCTGAAGACAGCTACAGTGTACTTACATACAATAAATAAATAAATTAAAAAAAAATATTAGATTCTTTTTTTTTAAAGATTTTATTTATTTATTATATATATTATATATTATATATTATATTATATATATTATATATATTATATTATATTATAATAAGTCTTTAAAAAAAAAAGCACTAGGATTTTTTTTGGTTTTAAGGACTCACACAACAGCTCACAACTATCTATAACTTGTTTTAGAGAATGGACCATCTCTTCTGGCCTCTATGGGCACTGCATATACTTAACGTACTTATATGCATATGGGCAAAATACTCATACACACACACACACACACACACCCCTCTTTAAGTTACTAGGCGTGACGCATGTACCTATAATCCTAGTGTTTTGAAGATAGAGGAAAGAGGATCAGAAGCTCAAGGTCAGCTTATACCTATATAGTATTCCCAAATTAAATACAAACTTAAAATGTAAAAGATTTTTTTAAAAAACAAACAATTATAAAATTAGATACATTCCAAAACCAATGCTTTCTTACCTTATAATAGGCCTTTGCATTGTTAAAAAGCAGCTGGAAGTCAGCAGTCAGTAGATTAACATCATCATACTCTTCCATTTTAAGTTTCTGTTGGATTTTCATCAAGTCAATGGGCTGAGAAACCACTTCATAATAGTCTGGTTGATTTCTGTTATAATTTAAGTATGTTTAAATAACACTAATTCAAAGCATATAAAAAGTTTTATTTCAAATCTATCTGTGTAATATCCAACACATGAAATAACAAACCTAATTACAAATTCCCCAAGAGACTCTCCCTCATTACTAGAACTAAAAGGAAATACCAAAAGCAAGATGCAGGTGTGCTCTCTCTTCAAAATACATACTAATCTTACAAAAAAAAAATCTAAGTTAACATTGATGATCAGGTTTATATACTAAATATCTAAGGTTAAATACAAATATAATTATCTAAGAGTATCAGAACTAAACCGATGTGAATAGTATCTTCTATAAGACTTCCTTGGGGCTGGTGAGATGGCTCAGTGGGTAAGAGCACCCAACTGCTCTCCCGAAGGTCCGGAGTTCAAATCCCAGCCACCACATGGTGGCTCATAACCATCCTTAACAAGATCTGACTCCCTCTTCTGGAGTGTCTGAAGACAGCTACGGTGTACTTACATATAATAAATAAATAAATCTTAAAAAAAAAAAAAAAACCTCCTCATTCCAAAATGGCTTACAACAAAATTCAAAGTTACACAATGAGTCAAGCATAGTGGCACACCTTTAATCCCAGCACTAAGGAGACAGAGGCAGGCGGATCACTGTGAGTCTGAGGTAAGCCTGGTCTACACAGTGAGTTCTAAGACAACCGGAGCTACATAATGAGACCCTGTCCTGAAAAAAATTATAAAATGGGTTATTTTTTTCTCACTTAGTAATCATTTTCTGGCCATGTACTATTACTTCTATTACTTCATGATCAACTAATAAACTTAGAAAGGAGACAGATGCTTACCAAATGTAAAAGATCTAAAACTGTATCGAAACACGATAGTATAAGAATAATAAACCCAAAATTCCAATAGTGAGGATAGGGATTTAATTCTGTGACAGGGTCCTTGCCTAGAATGAGCAAGGCCCTAGTTCAACCCTCAACACCACCAAAGGGGGAAAGAGATGGACACCCAGGATAGTGACAAGAGATACACCCTGGAAAGGAGAGACATAAAGGGACACAAAGGAATTTCAGAGACAGTAATGAGAATTAAGTTCCTAAGATAATTTCTTAGGGCTCATGACATTTATTATTTTCTGGGTTTTTTTTCTAAAGGAGTAAAACAAGCAAACCTAAAAATAATCTAAGTGATTACTTTCTAAGTTTCATACAAGGTTATTTAGCTCCCTTTTAGATGTGTAACAGAAAAGCGAATACAGTCAAAGACTGTCATGGTCATTAATGGTTTAATGCCTTTGGAGAGTTTATAGTTATTCTCCATTATGTATATCTGTTTTAAAAGAAAAAAGTTTAAGTCTGTCATAAAAGTTCTAAGAATGTGAATCAGAAAATGTTCAACAGGGAAGAACAGTGCATGCTCCTAACCCTGACAACCCGAGTCCAATCTCCAGAACCATAAATACTGGAAGGTAACCCTAAACCTAAACAACTCCTCCACGTTGTTCTTTGACCTCCAGACATGTACACTTGAATGAACGTGTGCACAAAATTTAATAAATGTTTAAAAAATGTATTTTTAATGTTAAGAACATGCTAAAAAACTTATTTTCCTAAACAACTGAGTAAGCGCTGACATATGTTTTGAGTACTGATTTCATACAATCAAGGGACCACTATCCAAAACCAGGAAGCAAACTTGGCTATGGTACCATCTTATCTGTTTATTCTATTTATATTCTGCCAGCTATTCCAATCTTGTCCTTCACAGTGAAAAATATTGAGTACAGAAATCCTGCTTTCATTTTATTTTCTTAGTTTCTTTCATTCTAAACAACTATTCAGCTTTTCTTGATTTTCATATGTTTTTGAAGATTACAGGCTAGTTATTTCGTAAAGCATTACTCAACTGGAGTGCTTCTTCTGGTTTCCTTTGAAAATACAGCCCTGTTCTTTAAGGACAGAGTGTGGTAGAGATGATGTGGCAATACTCATGCAATTTTACCAGCTCGCACATGGTTTTCTTATTCTATTAATCTGATAAGGTCACCTATTTGATAATGGCAGTGTTTGCTAGGTTTATCTACTGTTTCATTTGAACTTTATAGGAAAATACAGTCAGAAGGCCCATTCTTAGTCATACTTTCAATTTATTCATTTATTATTTTTATATGGATTCCTGAGTTACTACTTTACCAAATGGGTTAAAGGCCAATGATAGCAATGATTATTATTTTTGAGACAGGGTCGCAACTAGGTAGCCCTGGCTGTCCTGAGTCTCACTATGTAGGCCAGTCCGGTCTTGAATTCACACATATCTACCCACCTCTCAATGCCATCACATACAGCCTGTGTTATTACCAAACTGCTTCAATGTCTGGCGAGTGGATGTTCTGTTAGGGTATTTCTATATTTCGTTTTAATTTTTCATGTTTTGAGACAGGGTTTCACTATATAATCCAAGCTGACCTAGAATCTACTATGTAGCTCAGGTAGGCCTCCCAATCATGATCCACCTGCCCCAGTCTCCTGAATGATAGGACCAAGACCCATCACGCTCAGCTGACAGTATCTATTTTCTATGTTCTTCTAACAAGTTGCCATCACTTTCCATGTACTTGATTATTTCCTGAAACCAGAGTTCTCCAGGATCATTCCAGTCTCTGCTGAGTGCTGTATGTGCTCATTTCATTCTGTGTCAGTGCAAAGAGCTAGGGAATACAGATATGCTTATAAATAAATACACTTGCAAATATCTCTGAACCTACATACTTTAAAAACCATGAAAATCAACTCCTGCAACTTCTCCATATGCACAATGTAGCACACACACACACACACACACACACACACAAATATCTTGATGAATAAAACTGAAATTAAGATTAAAAAACAGCCAGGCATAGTGGCACACGCCTTTAATCCCAGCACTCTGGAAGAAGAGGCAGGCGGATTTCTGAGTTCGAGGCCAGCCTGGTCTACAAAGTGAGCTCCAGGTCAGCCAGGGCTACACAGAGAAAC